>NW_027466879.1:12980000-13392500 GCF_046128005.1 Genypterus blacodes
GTGGGATCTCAAACTCTTCATCTCCCAAACTGGGTGTGTGGAAAGTCTGCAGGGAAAGAGAGAAAGAGAAAATCGTAAAAAAGCGGTTTAAAAAGCAAGTCTAGTTGAAGCAGGCCTTATCTAACACACTGGAAGGAAACCTTCAGGGATTTAATCAGACAACTCCGTATAAGAGAGGGAGTGTTTTAGTCGAGTGGTAATATACTTGTCTCTAAGTGCACTAAGTTGTAACATTTCCTAAACCTATTAAAGTCCACTTTGAGGCAAAAGAAGGAAAAAGGCAAGTGCAGAAGACGATGTCAAAAGCAAAAATATCAAGCTGCAATCATGGGAGAGAGAAGGATACATGATAAAAGCCCTTAATCTTGGGGATGGAAGTTGTTGGGTTGAAGTGCAGAGAAAATACACGTCATAGCGAGATGGGTTTAAAGAACATTCTCAAAGATTATTACGCATGGTCAGAAGAGTTCTTTTTGTTCCCCTTGCCTGCGCCCTTAAATCTGCTCATCAAACAGCCTAATCCTTCTGCCTTTGGAATTAAAGCTTTTGGTCACACTTAATTTGCTTATTTGCCTAGTTGGAGATGGGACCATTCACCTACTTGGGTCTTGTTTTGGACTGCACATTGCATTAAGCTGCTCTCCAGAAAGCCAATATATTCACATTCTCACAATAACAAGAAGTCGCCAGCTCTGTAAGCTATTGTACATTCGCCGCCTCGGCTCTGTAGTGACCACGTTGTTGGAAAATGTTCAGTTATGACACAAAGATAATTGGTTTGCATACTTAAATCTGTTTCTACAAAGACACAGATTACTCTCTGTCACATTGACACACCTGCACCTGAGTTTCCATGGGGATTATGACTTCTGGAGGTGATCATGCATCACATTTTGAGATAAACCTCTGTTAAATGACTGATGAGCGGATTTGAAAGGGGAGATGGTTTTTCTTCGCCCCTTCTTCTCTTACTCACTAACAAATCCTGATAACATCACGTGTCAGGCCTCATGCAGTACCAGGGTGTGTGAAATTTAAGACTCCTCAACTGACCAGTGCTGATAGCAAGGATGTCTTGGAGTCCAACCACATTGGAAAGTGGGACAACACGATCTCGATGCACATTACACTTTTCTCCTCGAGAACAAGTGGTACATCTGTTACGGAAAGTTACAAATTTTGTCTGCCAATCACACTATTTCACAAGCACTTAATTTGAAGCGTAGCGTCGTCTAAGTAGCGTCGTCGGCATAAACCTGAGGCGAGCAGCTGCAGGTACCACCAGCGCAGCTAAGCAGGCATGTCTTTTCTGTCTCGCTCCTTTCCGTCTCTCTGTCTCCAGCAGCGGATGGAATAACAGAAGGGAGACAACAGAGGGAATATGCCAACACAACCCCTTGATTAGGGAGTATTAATGTTCCTCTTGCTTGCTTCAGCACAAAGACACTTGAAACTAATTCATTGCCTACTCAGGGCAGCCTTCTTGACAAGCACTGATGAATTCCAGAGGCAGAGACAGCTAATTGAGTTTTCATCCCGCTTTTAATTCATCTCTTCCTGTTTCCGACCACTGTTTCACTTTCTGCCGTGTGTATCACACCCAGAGAACCAGTTCTCCTTTCGGAAGGAGCTAAGGTCATATTCATCACAGCCCTGGCCTGTGGCTCACAGAGTGCGGAATAAATCACAAAGACCTTCTGTAGGACCATTTACTACGAGTCCTCTACTGTCATCTTATGCCCAAGTCCTCAGAAACCCGGGTTCACAATGATGCCTGTTCAGCAGCACGTGAATCATAACACAAGTGGTGATGGAGTTAATAAAACAAAACTGTTGTGGGCAAGATGTTCCTGTAGTACGTGGGAGGGAGCAGAGATTCTCCATCATCACAGCCTCATTTTCCTATCTTCCACTGCATCTTGATCCAGCTTAAACCCCTGAGATCTAGACATTATGGCCGCCCACTGAATATATCCACGTCGTGTTGTGTAGCGATGTTGTCTTGTCTTGTCTTGTTTTGACGCTGGCTTGTCAAGCACAATCAGATGCATAGCAAGAGGTTGCAATAGTTTGACCACAATTACCCGCAAACACTCCCTCACAGGACAGCTCTTGATATCACTTGTATTGCCCTTGCTCTACTACCGATGCTATTTACTGATGTATGTAGGCTTCCTCTGGCCTTACGTTGTATAAGATAAATCAGGGCAGAACTATATGGGTCACAGGATCCTATAGGCTTGCTGCTTTGTGGCCTGAATTGCAGAGCACAACCAAGACATTTGAGACGAGCTTCAAGGAGAAGGTGAGTTGAGGTGAGCATCACTTTTTAGAGCAAATCAGCACAAACATGACCATGACCTAAGCTTAGCACAAGAACACAGGCGTGCGCTTCAGAGGGCAGGAAGGCTAGCGTTTGCTGTGTGCTAAACGGTATGGAAATAAAGAGGTAGAGCGGGGGTGAGGAGGAGGAGGAGGAGTAAGGCTGTGCTGATGTGCATCGCCTCCTTTTGTTAAAGACGGCCCAAATTAACATCTGCACAAGGGGAAACAATCACAGAGACACGGCCTTTGTTTCTCATCTGGCGCTATGGAAGATGTCACCTGTCGCCAAAGAAAAGCCGTCTCTCTCCCAGGGGAAGAGGTGCCAGACGCGCAGTGTACTTGAACCCGCAGTGTTAAAGTGTCGTACAATGTCTGGTGTCATTTCACATAAAGGCAGTAGTATCGGCAGGACGAGCGTCTCGGGGAGCTCCGATCTGAGATTAAGAGCTGCCGAATCCACTGTCTTGTTGTCGTCGGCCTGATTACCCATTCAAATTGTCCTGAAAGGCTCAGCAGAGCAAAGTGCAGCGCCAGATGCTGGTTTAGGATGCAGTTGTTATACAGAGCTTTTTGAATAATGTGGGTAGATTTTACCTAGAAGGTTTCAGATATACTGCTCAGAAACATAAAAACCATCTATGACATCTATATACTTTGCTTTTTGTCTTAATGTAATGTTTTCCCTTAAAAGTCAATAGCATCCATCTGTCATCTGAATAACTGAATGATAAATTAAGGTTAGGAGACCCACTGGTTTTCTTTAATTGAAAAACATAAATTTGTCTCGCTGTCTACGTCCCTGGGATGCAATTGCAAATCAAATCATTGTTGTACGGAAATGAATTTGCAGAAATCCGCCAGAGAAGAATGGTAAACACTGCAATGCAGTCACCATTTTGAGGCAATCACAGAGAGCAAAAGACGTAAATAACTAGCAGCTGGGTAGCCAACTGTTGTAATACTTGTAAGCTCAAGAAGCATCCAGTCGTGGAAGTCTGCAGAGGTGAGCTTCGCCTCGCTAGCGAAGTGCTGCACCCAACCGATACGATAAATGATGCTAATCTAAGATAAAGTCTGCAGGTTTCTTCACAGTGACGGAACACAAACCTGTTATTGCACATTTACTGCTTTGGGTTATTTGTGTTTTGTCAATCAGCAACTGCAACTGCCACATGTGAATTATATTCATTGCCTTTCTGCACTGCAACATGACAATCAATGTCAATCAATGCAACACATCATCGTGTCTTAAAGTGACAGTACACCATTTTCTGGTCCATGTCTTCAACAAAATAAATGATCTTTAAGAAATGGGAAATTAAATAATTTGACAGAAATATAAGATTGAAAAAATTGTAAAGCATAATGTCCTAGTATAAATAATAACAAATAAGTTAAGTAATTCTTAGATTCATCAATTACCAATCTAATCAATACTGACAGTTCTAATCTACAGATCTATGCAGCTAAATTGAAGGTGGTAAGTGAGGTCAGGTGCAGTCCACTCATGCAACCACTGCCCATCTCTGTACAGTGACCTCATGCATCTGTGCTTCCCGCAGCGTGCCTCAGCCACATGAATCGGATTCCACTCATCACGCAACTCCCCGTCACAATGTACACAACATGTAAAACACCTTTAGGCGAATGCAAATGTAAACTAGTCAAACTAGACGAGCATAGCATGAAACCATACCTCAACAAGCCCTGAACAGGTGGGACTTTTAGGAGACTTTGTGAGCTTTACTAAGTTTCTGAAGCGAAATGAAGAGACATAGAAAGTGGGAAAATACATACACAATACATTCTAACGGTGTTGGGGCTATAGAAAACGTGACAGATCAGATCCAAATTGATACAGTATGATGCACATTGGTTTAACTCTAAATATTAAAAAACGAGGAACACGGCAAGAGAAACACACAGCCCAGGAGATGAAGAAAAGAAGAAAGGATTATGTTTATTAGGGAATTTTCTGTTCCGGTGTCATATCCCTGTGTTAGCATGGAGCTCCTTTAATATCGCAACAGAAGAAACAAGAAAAGGGGGGGGAAAAAAGCTTTCCAGGCACTACCTCAGATTCTTCAATAAACTTAGAAATGCAATTCACAGATGCAATAACCAAGACTTGTTAAAGGCAGCAGCATGCAATTACTGAATATAATAGGCCACAGAATCAATAGGGCCAGGATTGAGTATCCAGTTTCTAATATCTAGACGGGCAGAGTGCAGCTACTCTCGTATGACAACATCAAGCAAGGCACCCCCCAATCAACATTATTTCAAGTTTGGATCATTTGTAGTCCATTTCTACATATTTATAGTTCATTACACGTCTCTAATTTGATTGTGAAGGTAAAGTGATACATCTGAGTGGAACACAATCTCAGTGTACAGTATCCTTTTCCCTGAGGGGAGCAGTCAAGCTTTCCCCCCGCTAGAATGTGTGCTTTACCGAGCACACCAAGGTCATCTTATCTCATCCTCTAAGTGCATAAGGTAAATGATACACCAGCAATCCAAACAGCAAATACAGCTCTGCTCCTCTCGTGAAGAAGCATTTTGTCTCTTGCGCAACACATCTTCAAATTGAATACAGGATGAAATGTGGATGGAAACGCTTTAAGATTTAATAGCAAAGCGGTCTTTTTTCGTTTTTTTGCACAGCCAAATACCTTATCTGTTGATATTATCAGCATAATGACCATTCACTTCCTTTGAAAAACAAGAGCCTTGAGCCTTACAGCTGTAAAAACATTATTGACTGTATAAATCAAACTGAACTATGGGGACAAATTCCACCTTATTGGCTCCTTTTATAGTGCGCAGTAAGACAATGAATCAATTCAATCGAAACAATTAGTCCCTCACTTCCGCAACATGTTGTCAACATGTAACACAGTTTGCATTCACCTGACTACACACCTGGTTAGACACAGCCATGTATCAGGTTACTGTGTTTTTCCAACTCAGGCTTGATGCACCCGGCCAATCAGAGCAAGCTTTTAGGGAGGGGCCTTAAAAGGGACAGGACCTAAAAAAAGACCTGTTTACACCCCTTCAGCACCGTGGTGCTGCAGCAAGGGAGAGTACAAGTGTCTTTTTATGTTTTATGCACATTAAAGCACTGCAAAGGCAAAACAGGCAGCTCAATGACAATAAGAACGTGGGCGTCTGCAAGATGTGTGTCCCTTTTAAACAATTACAGGCTTGTTTTAACTCAAAGTAATGGTCACACAGATATGGATACATAAATTTAGCTCATTGTCAATGTTAGCTTTTCATCACTCAGCCTTCAATTGGGAGAGACTTCCTTTCTCTGTGCCCTGAGCCCAGAGCTGACACATTAAGTAGATTAATATAAAGTTACAGGGGCGAGAGGAATAATTTTTTTGTGGAACCTCACAACTCATAGTGGAATGTCACTTCAATCACGCTTTGGCTCAAAGTGCAAGAAACAACACATTGGACTCTCCATCACTCGAAGGGAAAAATCTATTCTCATTCCTTGTCTTCTCCCTCTCTCTATCTCTTTCTCTTTCTCTCTCTCAGCACAATACCATCTGTGCCCTAACACTGGAAACAGTTGTTCCTTTTGATAAAATGCAAATGAGACAGGCCTGTTTTTATCAAGAAGTTCCCCCTCCCTCCTGCCCATCCCCCTTCAATGGCTGCCACTCTGGACTTTTCGCAGCTGGGGGGCTGAACGCTCCCCAAACAGCCCGAGCCAGTGTGGACCCCCACCTCAGCCCGTGGATTCACAACACAAACATACATCGAAACATCGAAAGGAAAGGATCGACAATTGGGATGTCGAACATTAAAATCCCTCGTCGCATTATGAACATTGGATGATAGAATGTGCTTGCCGGTCACAGATGTGCAACCTGGAGAACAATGTTAACAATGACATCTACCTCACTACTTTGGAGCGGCGTAATGATGCTTTGCTGTGGGTTTTGAAGCCAGATCAATCTCCCCTGCTAAACTGGACAAGATTGGCCCATTTGAACCACGTAGGATGATGGGTATTTTTGGTGCACTTGTCTCTAATGACAGGGCAGTGGAGAGGGCGGAGGGGGAATAAAATGGGTAAATTTAGCACAGTGTTAGCACTACTATGGCTCAGAGAGGCAGTTATATACCCCCAGAGAAACAGAACCCTTCTTTCTTTACAGCACACAGAATTATTCCAGCAGCTTGCAGCCGAGCATGGTTGGTGACATTTGAGGTTTCCTTCATGCCAGCAGACACAGCAGAGGCTCTGTGAGTGACAGAGCTGCAGAATCTCCTTGGGCGCCGTCATTACGTCTTTGGCAAGGGGAAGAAATCAGGTGTTTACATCCTCACCTCTCACCGATATCACTTAATCTTAAGGTCTGTCAGAGTCTGTCAAGATGGTCACATGGAGCTCTCGGAATTGTTATAAGAAACGGTATGGAATGAGCCTGGCTGATCTTTCTGTAAGCTTCGTGTCTTGCCTTAAGCGAGTGTCAGGGCATTGATGAGTGGGAAACATCTAAGGCAATAAAATGTTGCCTCTGACAGAGAGAGATGGAGAAGTGAGTATATCATTATGGATTATGTGGAGGATTTTAACTAATCTGGAGGTTTAGGATTTACGATATTGGTTGCTACCGCTGACAATTTCCCCCCCATCTACAGTATATAACCATAAATGTGTGTTACTGCATCGCAAGTTACACAAAAACTGCAATATGAGCTCTTTACAGTCTAATAAAGGTGTAACTGAGTGACAATTTAGAGGCAGTGGTTGGCATTGAAAATATTACTGACCTTCTACAAAGCTTCTTCTACAACACTTTCACTATAACACTTTGTCATTTTAATTGGCTGCATCTTCACTGAGGAGGAGGAGGAGGAGGTCTTCATCAGCGGAATTTTCCCAATGATCTAAATAAAATCCAGGGGCAATAAAAGGCTATACTTACGTCTCCAGCAGCAAGTAGGGCGCCGTTAGCCTCCGCCATATTCATGTAATTGTTGTTCTGGAACTGTGAACGAAAAACACACAAAAAAAGACACCATCAACCTACAAGTATTACGAGAACATCCGGCTTTCACAGGCTCTCACCCTCCACACAGACACCTATCATTCAAACATGCACAACGCACACACGCACTTGGCTTTCAATGTTTACACACTGAGTTAACCCTTTTCTCCGCTCGCACAAGTGAATTCTGACACTTTGGCTTTATTGTGACATGACGAGAGGCATGTGAGAGGCCCAAGCCAATTCAAACTAGGGTAATGAGAATCTGGTCTGGCTATTCAGCTCTTATGGGATGGCAATTAAGGATATGTTTGCATCACAAAGCCAAGTATCAAGATGCTGTGGCAGGTTATTAACTTCAAATAACCTATGGGAGACTTGTGATACTGAGGGGAAATAAGAAGGCGGAGATTATTTTCTAATGTGGGCGGAGTACGTTTTCGGTCCATGAGAGGTGGGTTGGGTTAAAGACACAATTAACAGTTTATTTGACCAACCTAAATTTGCATTTGCCCGCATCCACGAAAAGTTTGGTTTAAAATGAAAACGCTGCTTCTTTGCAAGTTCTAATAAAACTGAATTCTACAAGAACACGAACAATCGATACATATGTAAACAGCCTCAACGGACATGTGAAATTATTGTCAGTGCGCCAAAAAGCAAACAATAGTGTTTCAGTAGAGGGCGCTACACTGTACTGACAAATTGGGCTTTTTAAACTGTGGGTAAGCTATTAAAACCGTGCACTTTGGTAAGAAATAACATGGTGTTTTCACACCAACCACCCCCAACCCACACAGCCTGCTGGCAAAATGGCAGCCACTTCCTTTCTTCGGAGACACAACCGTGCTGACAGGTAGGAACAATGGGACATAGAATGAAGAATTATGGGCTAGCAGCTGGGCCCAGGAGCACAATGCACCTCTCTGTGAGTGAGGAGTGCAAACCCTGCCTACACGGTTTGAAGGAGAAAGAAGCACAGCGAGTTGCGTCTTCATGAAGTTCCACTGAGAACACTCTTCCTATTTTCCACAGAGCTCCACAGTAATCTCTTTTGTGTGTTTATTACAAAGTCACGCTCTTAAAACATTATGAATGACAAGGAACCCCAATAGATGGAGAGGGAAAAATAGCTTCTTATCTTAGCCGAGCGCAAACAATGGTAGAAACAAATTAAGATCAGGAACAAAAAAAACCCGCAGAGGTGCATGAATATATTTTCTCATCCCTTTTTTTTCCTGAGTGGTTAGTATGTGAATGTAATTACCGAAAAGAACTGCGGCTAATCAACTGCGAATGGTATCCATTAATTAGTCTGTGCCCTGGAGAGAGAGAGGGGAGAATCAGCAGCAATGTTAACAGTGTTACGCACCAATGAGAGGAGGGGCCACAAGCTCTGTTTGCATTTGCTGAAGCAGGTGGTTTGGCCTCTGTAGTCCCCCAGTGCCGGTTTACCTGAAGCTGCCCTACTAAACTATTTCTGCACCCAGCAAATAAATGTATGCGCCCAGAGACACACACATACACACACACACCTGACGTTACACATTTGTCAATAAGCGGCACTCTGTCACATCCCAGCAGTGTGTAAAGTTGACACCTGACATGGCTGGGTTACATCAGCTACTCGGCTGGTAATTAACCTTACGCTGGGCTTATCTTGGACGTGTTACTCCGTCCAACTTCTTCTTTGAGATAACAAATTGAAGTCTCAGAGATATCCCTCTCTATTCAAGCGCTAGGAACATTGGGCTGATTGTGGGGAGAGATAACGCTTAGTGCAGGGCTGTCTCTGTTTCTTCTGTCGCTGTATCTCTCTGGATGTGAACAAGACTTCAAAGAGTGAGCAAACAATTGCTCTTCATCGTAAACAGTTCCCTGAGAATTCTGGGCAGGACTGCATGATTACAGACAGATCTAAAAAACATTCTGCTGCCTCCAATATAACTGCGTGTTTACTTTTAACTATATTGGCTTGTTCTCTTGTTCCGAGGAAATATTTGACTGGCATTTGTAGCTAAATGTGATGTTACACATGACTGGGTAACACTAATGACAATTTCACGAGCATAACTGTGTAGCATTTAGGAGGAAACATTGTGTCACCAAAGCAAACAACACACTGAATATAAAGGTTAAATGATATGTTATATGGTGTACGGTATCCATGGATACTGATCCAAATCGCATTAGCTTCATTAGAGAAAATAAAAGCATGCCCTTGTGCTAGTTAGAGATGTGAGATTCCCTGGGCTCTGTCTCTGTGACTCATACTTTATTGTGTTCCAAGAGACCTATAAGAACACTTTGAGATCTACTCAGAGAACTGTGACTAACATCCCCAAAAAAAATGTCCCCAGCCACCAGTATCAATCTTCACCATTAAAACCTGCACCGTGTCACAATGCAGGCTGGACCAGAGGAGTCCCGACGGACGACCGGAGCAGGGAGTGGAGTTTGTTATTGTTATTCCCAAATCATTTTGGGGGGAAGGCACTCAATGCTCATGTTCGTGGCAGAGCACACCGAGTCAAATGCCAGATGAAATTAAGTGTGATTGGAGGCACGACGCAAGTGACGGTAAGGGATTGCACTGAAATGGGTCAGCACAGACAATGAAAGCTCTGTAATTAAAATGATGTGACGAGCTCGACAGGGGCGGCAGCAGCCATGGAAGGGACCAAACAACACTGTGTGTGCGCGCAGAATTCCAGAAGCAGACGACTAGAAAGAATGAAAAGACTTGAGTGGTGGGTGATAAAACGCCCTTGAAATGAATGAAGCGCTGAATGCATATTTGCCGTTTACATCTGATTATTTGGCAGCTGAGGCTGAGGTCTCATCTATACCATGTCCATTCAATAATGTCACTGAAAAACAGCCGGTAAATAGCCTAGAGAAGCAAAAACAGCCCAGGCAGTAATGTTACTTAGCATACAAGCAATTTATTTCCCAGAAAACAGGCATACTTCTCTTCCTTTGCCTCTCTGCTGAAGGATTCTGCCAGAAGTGAACCACTGGAAGCCTTAAAAAAAAGGGGGGGTGCATTAAAATATCTGTGGGTAGCCGGCTTTTATTAACAGTAAATTCACAGTTAAAAGGTGCTGTGTAATATGAGGAGCACTGAGAGCCAGACATGGCTGCACGACAGAGCAAACACTGGGGCATGCAGTGTTTTTATTCTTCTTCTGCACCAACAGCACATTTCTTCAACAACTGTTTAACGGGAGAGAATTAAGAGCTTACATGGACCCTGATCCTAACTTGAAAAGACTCAGCTGTCTGCATGATAGAAAACCAAGCAGCCATAATGAATGGGGATGAATTTCGATGACTAGGTAATTCTGCTTTTTCGCTGAAATCTATAGTACAGCGATTCGTTTTCATGACACGTCAAGATAATATGTCAAGGGCGGCCTTTGAGTCTTTGTGTGAGCCGTGGTATTTACACTTTATTTGTAAGTGAAGCGGGAATTGATTACAGGATGAAATACTTGAATAGTCTTTACATCAACATGCGGCGTATACAGCATGCATATAGCACACATGCGGTTCGCACTAAAGACTGTATTTCAGACTAAAGCCAGAGAGAATGTAACGCTCCATTCCTCCCCCCCTTTAAATCCCTGTGCAGGAATATTTGTATGAAAGAATGTCCAATGGGAAATAAGGTGTTTTACAGCTATTACAGCAAACAAAATTATTTCAACCTCAGGGCGAACACAATATTGCACCAACATGACCCTATCTCACCCCCAATATGATGGAGTAACCACACAGATCCTATCAGTAAACATGAACTGGACAGGGCAGATGCACGGAATGTGTGCCTGAAGAGCCTCTGATAGCGCCAGCTCCCACGTCTGCATGCATCCAAATGGAAAATTATGCAGCCCTTTTCCTCCTCATCTGAAAATCAAATACTGCTTCGTCAGTGGTCATTAAATGATAGAGAATGACAGAGGGAGATAGGAGATGACACAGCGTTTCTTCCAAAAGAGAGACCCCGCTAAGAATAAGTGTGTAAACGGACATTTTTTTTGCTAAAGCTGCACTCGAATCAGTCTGATTCCAAAGATAAAAACTCATGAATAAATTTAGCAAAATGCCACAAGGTATCGGTGTTGGAGGAAATGTCACATATTGCGTGTGTAAAATAGGACAAATACAGCACTCTATTTATTCCAGTGATTAGAAAGCAGCTTCTCAAGGCTGTCTCTTGGTTACAGTGGGATCACCGAGTCACAGTATCGCCGGCGTCTGTCAGCAGGTAAGCAAATTGGACACATTCCTACTCGCCGCTGAAAACCACAAAACTAATTCAATCAGGAGTGCAAGCTTTTCCAGAAACATATCAACTGCTGACAAGCGATTTTACAGTTCAGCTTGAGCTCAGTAATCACAGCCTAGCGTGTGTTCTCTGGAACATGACACTAGAGCTAATATGTTCTCCAGCGGTCTCTATAAAAGACAGCAAAACGCCACAGTTAAAGCTCAACCTCCAATCTAGACAAACCCAAAGTAATTTGCGTCGTGTTATTTTTATGTAATTTCCCTTTAAGCTTGGCCTACTGCCAGACCCGAGTCTTTCATTCAACGCGCAGGTTTGCAGATTCAAACGAGCAGCGATCCCCTGTTGTAGCCTCTAGGAGAGTTATCTACCGGTTCCTTGAGGTCCTCCTTACCGTATACATGCTCATTTACAACCCAATTCAGCGAAAACACTCCGCAGCTGCCTCTCTGGTGATCACAAGGCCTATTCACGCCCAGCAGGCCCTCACACATGCAGTGCCAAGCTGACATATACAGATATATTTCCTCCTATGTGTGCTGCAGTCAATTTGTAAAGCGACTTCACAACACAGCGTGTCCGCACAGTGGGCTCGCGAGCTGTGTTCTGATCTGCAGGCCCAATCGATTGGTAATTCAGTTTAAAGTTAAAATCATTACTCCCCCAGCCCAGCCCTGTCTTTTGCCATTACGACTGCTGGTCCTCAGCTACATAAGGTAGCATTGAGGGGGGGGGAGTTCATTGTAAGTATCCCACCCTTCCTTTGCATCCAGGTGCGAGCACATTTTCACAGAAGTGGAGGGAAAACGGGCTTCAGAGGAAATCTAGTCCTTATCTGGGATGTGAATCAAAGTGATGACAGTTTTGTTCGGGCTGTGTGCTGATTATCTCCCTTTCCTCACTGCTTGGACCACTGAGGCCTGGCTTAGTGTCATCACGGTAGGAGCAGTTTAAACCCATCCGGAGGTATCAAAGTGGGCAGAAACTCCCGGGTCTCCTGTTTCTTAACACCACTTAGTGTGTGACTGTTAAACACCAGTGCACTATAAAAGGGGTATTGGCTCTCTGATGTACGGAAAACTACATTTATATTTTAGAGCGAGGGCCCCGTTCCCCACATGGCACAGGAACATTGCAATTTAGTTAGAGGTCATAAAAGCATGTTTGCATATGTAGGACAAGCTGAACTAGCAAAATAAAGAAAAGAGCTCTGGCGTGTGTACAGCTTAGCAAATACGCCTTGTGTTTTTTGGAGCTTGTCAGTCATGAGGAGCTTTTCAGTTATGACCGAGCTGAAAGACAAAGCAAGCTGTAGTTTGTGAGTTGGCGCATTCAGCACATTTCTTGCTGCTATATCTATATTCGGCGTGGACGCAAGGATAAAGGGGTGATATCATGGAGACACAAACAGAACCAGGGTGAAGGAGTTGCTGTAAGTTATGAGCATGTCTTTTTACTTCGTTGCAGAATGGGATGGGTTGTTTTACTGCACCAGGACAGAAAAGTAAACTTGGTGGAAGTTTCTGGATGTCAAAATCTCAGAAAGCTAGGACATACTGTACATGCCAATACTAGTTTGAGACATTCTTTAAGCAAAAGTAGACCTTTATTTTATTTATATTTGGATGTGTGGTTGAATTTATATACCAAAAAAAATAATACCAAAATTACGGCAGACCTACTTTAATTTGTTCTTCCACAACTAATTAACTGCAATGGCCAATTTGAAGACAGCGAGCCACAGTGGCAGAGTCCCAGCTAATGCCATCATGCTACACAACAGAGCTTAATACACAGAGGTGTACCATAGCTACTGTTTTCTTAATTCCCTCAGTCCTGAGACCTGCGAATGCTGCCAAAACAAAGACGCTCCAAGCATTTGTCATACTGGACCCGTATCCTGAGAACAGCACAACTAGTCTCAGTATTATGCAGGTCAACATCCAGCATCCCATTTTTGCGCTGCGAGTCTGCTCTGTACTCTCAAGAGCAAATCCTAAAAGAAAGCACAAGCTAAATGGGGTTCCATCTTTGATCTAGCGGGGTGCAAAGCCATTGGCCCGCAGCCACAAAGGAGCTTAGGCAATAGAGAGGGCCTCTGAAACATGGTGTAGCTTTCGCACAATGGCTGCTGGTTGTATGGGCAAACAGCTCTCGAGGAGGCAACATCGGGGAGCAACAAGGGCCGGGCCTCGGCGCCGTTGTCTCGCCGCTGCTGTTAAAGCCGCGTCTCAAGGCTGTTTACCCGGACCAGCTTTGAAGCGACTCCAACTCAAAAACACTGTATCGGAGGAGTAGATTTTAACCAGGCTGACTTTCCTCACCGTTCTTTTGACTACAGAGGAGAATGCTACTGTGGTTTCCAGGACGCTAATAACTACAATTACATCGCTTGATGTCAGAGGAGAGAGGAACAACACTCTGCAAGAGGAAATAGGGTTGTTTTTTTTCGGTGGCAGTAATGGTGACGGTTTTGCTACTACCCCTGGTTTTGTCAGACAACTGTGAGCTCTGGGACTTAGATCCACATAAAGCTCTATTGAAAGCTGCTGGGAGTGGAGTCCTCTCTTATTGCTCTCGCAGCATAGACACATTTTTCTACTCCCTGTGTGCCATTACTGCCTAATACACTCATTATAACTGGCTTTGGGAATGTGCACAGTCAAGAGCTTTTAGTGATGAACTCGACACGGCGTTCCGTTTCTTATCGAGTAATTGCAGATTTTGCCGTGAATCAAAACAACACGTGTTACGGTACATGTTATACTACAGGCAAAGAAAACATATTAAAAAGCAAAAACACCACAACATTCGGTTCGTTTTAAACTCTAATCCATAACTGCAGCATAGCATCCAGCCCATTGACTCCTTGTTTTATGTTTTACTTTGCTGAATGTTGAAGACTGCTGATGTGTGGATTGACTGATTGGATCTGTGGCTAGAAAGCAATAAAGTCTGCAAAATGTCATTTGTGGTTATGTGTACAACCAGTGGGATGTTTGGCGACGGTTATACACTCCTTTTTCTTTTTGCAGCTCTGAATCAAAGCACCGGGTTTTAACACCTATTATGTCAATATTGTGTAAAACTGTGCATCCAGACGGTGCAACCTGTATCTGTTCTATTATTCCTTTCATAAGTCAACAGTAAGCACAAACCGACTAGTTGTTCAATCTCGATATATCTGAAAAACACAAACTGCTGAGCGGTGACTCATATATCAGTCTATTATATACTACAGGGCTGACTGTATTAAACAAATGGCTGGGCCTGCAGCTGGAAAAGAGACGCAATATAGAGAGAGCAGAGGTTATTGTCTAATTTAAATCTTGGCTGCTTTCCCAGAGCTGTACCACATTCCAATTTGTGGCTGTGTTGCTTGGCGCTACTGACAGAGGTCCGGCTGCAAATACTCTCGGGCGCCTCTCCAGAAATGTGTCTCCAAACTGACAATCAACAAGTTGGCCGAGATTAAACAGAATGACTGGGGCAAATTAGGTGAAATAATGAAAAATGCACAGATATGAATGTTTGGATCTGCGTCGTTCCTATGCGTGCATCTCTCTCTCCCCCCTCCCCCCCCCCATCCCATGCTGCTTGCAATAATGCATCTATAATCATTATGACCCGCTATGCATCAAAGACAGGCTCATAAAGAAACAGCCAGTGCATTGCTTCTGTAATGTCTGCGAGTTCCATAATGAAACAGCAGCTGGAAAAGACATCTGTGAACACATCGCAGTTACAGAATGGTTGAGCAGCCTCTTAGAAGCAATTAGCTATTTCAAGCATTTTCTCCTTGGCATACTATTGTTCATTCATCTGGTAGATTGACAGCACACCAGGACATCATTAACAAACCTGAAGGCTGTTGAGACGCAGACATTGTTTTTCTTGTGACAGCAAGCATCAGGCTAAGTGCTTCACTAATGTTTTTAGCAGTATTTAAACTCAAAATGTCACTCGAACATTTCCTACTTCAAAAGCGGTGCGAGATTAAGATAGCAGCCTTGAATAATTGAGCTTGAGTTTTCTTCCCATATCACTGCACTGACATTTAAAGAGATTCAGAACAGACACACTACACACGTCTTTTACTCAGAATGCAAAAATGATCCCTGTCTTCTGTGTAAAATGGCAGGTTGGAGATCAAAGCCACATGGAAACATTGGAGTCATTTGGAGGTCTGCCATTTATTAAACATTCCATTTTAGGAGGACAAAGTAAGTGAGTGCTCATATGCAGGAATGTGGGAACAGAAACTAGCCTCTAAATGATTGTGAAACATATTTCCTCAAACTTATTCCCCAAATATTAAAATGCCTGATACAATCTGTAGGTAAAAGCCTACAGATTGTACTCAAAGGCGGAAATCTACACAGAAACTACAATTAAAGGCAATTAAACTGTAATGAGAGCTTTATCCTTCTCCGATCTGAAAGATGAAGTAAGTAAACCCTTTTCTCAACCAAACGGTTCATAAGTCTAGGTTTGAAATGTTCCCTCAAGATTACTAGACATGAAAAAGTGTACAAGAAAATGACCCTGAAATCTGTCTTCTGTTTTTACAATTGAAAGTAATCGTATATGTTGTATTTGTACAACCCCACTTTACAGCTGTATTGATTTCCTCCTTTGACCACAGCTCCCTTAAAGCACTTTTATCCTGTTTCTCCAGTGCAGGCAGCTAAAAAGAAAAAAAAAAGGGTCACTGACATTTTCCGTATTTGAGCCTTGACCTCTATTTTTAGGACCATGCTGTGAGTTTCTCCACGAAATAAACGAGAGCAGGGCGCAGTCTGCTGTGCACTCACACCTTCCCTTACACGTGTTCTCTCATCACTCTTCATTCGTCTTCATTAGCCTCATGTGTGACCCGCTTCTCTACCAGTATACAATCTGCACAAAGCTACATCCATATCAATCCATATATATCATACCAGAACTCATGGCAAGCTGTTTTATATATACAGCACAGATGAAAAACAACAAGGAACCAGAACCCATTTAGACTCTTTCTCTACTATAGTTCATGAACTGTGTTTTAGCTCCTACTCGAGAGTTCTAGGGTGGTTCAGTAAAAAGCTGGGTGGAGCGCAGAACACTAAACATACAAGTCTCCACCAGTCCAAACAGGTGGACAATCTCCTTTTTAAATATTTGTGTTCAGCGCTTTTTTGTAAATGGTGACACTGTGCGGATTGAAGACTTCTAAACAGCGAGAAACTACACAAAACCGTAGGTGTGACAATAAGATGCTTCTATCCAAAATGCAGATGTGACAGCTACAGTGACAGAGTGAAACAAATACTGCGATGTTTATCAACTTGGAATTACAGTGTAGTTTCAACTAAGTACTTCCAGATTTTAGGTTCCAAACTTTAGGTTCAGCTTCATGTCCCCCATTACCTGGTGTCAAAATTGAGTAGATATGTTCTGGAGGAAGTAAAAACATGAACCTAATGAACCAATATGATAGCTTTCAGTACTCCAGAACTATATCAAACATTTTAATACCAAAAATACCTGAAACGCTGCTCCTGTCAAACAAGTGCAATCAAAAGCTCAGTCCAATTAACAAGGAAGGCATTAAAGTAAATCAAGCTAATCAACATATGTATAAACAAATCTGGTAATGAACCAAAACAACTAAATGACTGACTGCGGCTGAAAAAAAGAGTGAGGAAAAAGAATTCCCTCTGTCAACGTGTCATCAGCTAATTTACCTGGAGCCAGAGAGGGAGACTCACCGGACACCTAGGGAGTGTTAATCTCTTCATTCATCTTCGCTAAAGAGATCGACCCAATTAGCTTGCCACGTTGACTGACAGCGCTTGTGTTTCACTGTTTGCTTTCCTCCCCACTCTTTTGTTCTTCCGTCAGGAGGTCTGACGAGTAGATGCTGGCTCCAGCTGAAGGCCCTGAACATTATTCGAGGACGCTGTACAGCAGGGATATAATCAAGATGTCTTTATTCAAATCTGTCGAGTCTGAAATATTCGCCGCTGCAATTTGCTGTGACTGATTAGCCAATGGAATGGTTGCTTGGGGAGAGCTCTCCAGAGTTGTGTAATTGAGCAGATTTGACTTGGGAGAGCTTCTCTGCTGATAACTACACGCGCTCCATTTTCAATAGACTGTTCTTTTTTTAACCTCCCCTATGAGCCGGTGCACACCAGAATTATGACACTTGCAGAAAACGTGTTGCAAGGGAGACTTTATATATCTTGATTGCCTTCAAGTGGAAATGCTTTTTTTTCCGTCATTTTTGATGATTTGCTACGCTGTGTGGCCCTGACAGGAGTCGCTGTTTGCTGGCCTGGTAAGAGAAAAATTGTCAAATCCAGAAGCCACAAAGACTTCCACTGTGATCTTGCACAGCCCATAATAGCCCGAAGTCAACTATGTGACTGAACTTCATTCTTTGGTGTTTAAAATCTACCTTAAATCTTAAGTTTACCTCTCACTACGAAATGTCAGTTTTCATCAAACGTAGTGACTTATTCTTTGAGATTCCACCCAAATGTTTGAGGGATTTCCCAAGGCTTAAAAGCACAAACAGTGCGCTGAAAAGGATAAGCATGAAACATTGTCTAATAATGAGCCGTTTCATGATAATCCTGTACGGTTAATTATGAGATTAATATGTCAATATGGGGTTTTGGCAGGTTCTATAGCCAAAAAAATGCATTTTCCCTGTGCCACACTGCGCACAAAACAGCTTCCTTTCAAATTAAATCTCATTCATTTTGCATAGAAAAAAATAGACATGTTGTTTTTCGTCTCCAAAATACACCACTGATGCTCGGGGGCATGATTTGTCATTGTTATTCAGTGCTCGCTCACCTACACTTAAAACATGATCCTTCTGGATTTTAATTAAGCACCAAGGTAGCTCCCAGGGGGTTCTGCCTTGGCAAAGGAAACTACTTTGATTTATGCACTACTTTGTTGTTTCTGCTTGAAGCTCAACTATTATGAGAGGCTCTGGTGATGAATGAAGGAAGCAGGCAATTATTCTTATTTGTTAATTAGTTCCTGTTAGGATTGCATTCTCAAAATATCAATACCCACTAACAGTGCATCTTAACAGAGAGCCGTCTCATTACATGTCATGTCTCTATCTCAACAATCAAACTGGAGCCACTGAAGATCAGTACATATTAATATTAATGCAGCTTCTTCTTAAAAGCTGACTGGATGAGCATGTGACCTAAAAAACTGTCAATGATTTAGAAAACACTACAGAATAATGTAACATTTTCAACCCCGCAATGTATTGGCCTCTGTATAAGTGACAGTGATCTAAGTAAAACTGGTAATTGGAACATTTATGGTACAGATAATTCCATAATACAAGAAATAAGACTGTATTTGTATAAAAGAGTTTGTGTCTCTTATGCTCCAATATGTGTAAATCCATCATTTTTATGGCAGGCACTTTTCAGGCAAGATGAACATAAATTACATGAGCGTTCGCATGTAACATCCCAAAGGTAACATACTTGTGAGCCAATCCTAATGTTATTGTTTCCTTTTCTAGAAACGTATCACTTATTCAGGAATCATATAACGCGGATGGCAGCCAGTTCTCAATATAAATTTTAAGTATTGGCAGGATGACCCAAGTGTATAGTATAATATGCTGCTGGTCTTAATAACAAAACAACATAACGACGTGCCCTGCAAAAACCGATGACACAGATGACAATAACTATGGCTTTCCAATACACTACAAGTTTATTGTGTTTTGTTTGTTATCTAGGAACAGAAGTAATTATTGCTCTGGATGATTGTGTCGAGTTCAATTCAATGTTGATAACATAAAATGTCATGTTCAATACATCCTCATCTTTATCTTGTTGTGCCGATGCCAAAACCCAAGGGGGTTGCATCTGCAAATTACAAAGGTGGTGGTCAGTGCCACACACACACACACACACACACACACACACACACACACACACACACACACACACACACACACACACACACACACACACACACACACACACACACACACACACACACACACACACACACACACACACTCGGAGGCAGATCTCGCATGAGGCTTGGTTCTCCGAGATGCTTATCAGAAGGTAATGGAGTCTGGAAACTACAGGGGTGCTCAGGATCGCCATGATTAGCTTGTGGAACTCCTGAAGGTCACCACTGCTGAGCTGAGCTACCACAGGCCTTCATAAAACCGCGCTGCGTATCATTATTTTCAAAGTGTTTCATTATGGACAGTTAACCTTGGCTAACTCCGTCACAACACTTTAATCAGCTGCCTGTAACTCCTTTGAAACAGTGAAATTATTCAGCTTCTGTTCTAGTTTGTCAGGAGGAAACAAGTGAATTATAATAGAGCCTTACACTTTAAAAAAGACAGGGCTTCTTTTTTCTAGGCTGTGCAGGTATGTGAAACGGTGAATAAGACCTTCCAATGATGAGGAAGTAGATCGGTTTCCCTGAAAGGAATGTGATTTGAAAGAGCTGTCAGGAGCAGAGCGGGGAGGCAAACCCGGCCAATGCTGAGGCCTCTCAGAACTTGATCTCGTTTCTACCTCTGCTATCCTGCACGATGACCAAATATGAGAATTCAGCAACCAGCAGAGAGAGTCTCATCACAGTAAACAAAGACATGCTGTGGCTCAGCCTCCATTTCAACCTCCCAAATATCAGAGGTCAGCTTGAGAATTTGATCGACAAATATCACAGTCTTGGAGGACTCATGTTGAGGCTGTAGCTTTCTGAAGCAAAGAATGAATGATAACGCTTCCTTCAGATCACAGACTGGGAAGCGTTTGTGAATAGTGTTTCATATGTGAAATCAATTGGATCTGTACCAGATATCCGTCAATGCTACAGTCATCTAAACAAACAGATCGCAATTTTCTTACTGTCCTGACTCGTGGATCGTAAAAAGCGCCCTTTGTCTGCCTATGAATGACGTTCTCCAATTATTGTCAAAGCTTTCAACCACACAGCCTCATCAAACCTTGCTTGCATCTCTGTGAACCGAAGAAGCAACGATTATTGCCACACTCTTCTTCTATAATTAAGTTGTTGCGGAGCTACACAGATGCTTTGGGAAGCAACAAACACTTATTTTTCATTTCATTATTTCTGTGCCATTTGTGTCCGCTGGCCTTTTCTCCATCTGTCTTGGAAAGGAAACCTCATTACAGCCAGGTTGATTCAAGTCTAAAATGTTTAAAAAGTAGAATTGTATACCCGCAACTTAAAAACAAGAGAAAACAAAAATCAGTTGGAGACAAAAAAACTAATTAAATACCTGTTATGTAAAAGTAAACCCATTTTACTTAGGGTTAGGGTTACTTACTGTATTCTACGTTAATTCAAGAAGCAATGATTTCAAAAGCATACAAATACATATACATTGAGTTTTTCAGCAGCTGAATAAAAAGACACAGAAGAGAGACTCAGAGGGTAAATTAGAGGGCAGGAATAAATAAAATTGAAAGGACGACGAGAGGGACCTTGAAATCTATAGGACTGCTCTCCAAGACTGATACAAATACGTTTCCAACACAACCTGTGTATGAAAGACATGAAGGGCAAACATTCTTTCAAGATCACCAATTTCAATCTCCCCTGGGACTTAAGAGCAGTGTAAGACAATCCTCCATAAGCACACTGCGTTGAGATCTTGATATTCTAACCGAACATGAACAGTGGTAAAGGACATTCCCGACAAAAAACAAAGTACTGGTGGAACAGAATATTCTCATCAGGCTAATGCACATACTATATATAATCAAACTGTAGCAGAGCAAGATGTAGCAGAGTATTTCCACTCGGGGAGACTATTAAAGCTCATTTAGACGACAATGTAGGTTTATATGCTTCATTATTATAGCTGAAGCAGTAAGTGGATTCAGATAGACATTAACCATACCCCATTTCCACAAAGAGATGTGATGTTTCAGTAAGTGGGATTGACTGTCACTATCATCTAAATGCTACTCAAGAGACAACGTAAGAAATTGCATAACCATTTGTAATCCAGTTAATCATGCAAGAACAAGAACAAAGGACTGTTTTCAATGCATTAAAACAAACAAAATGACTTCTCTCTATTTATGTGTGAGCAGCACATATATTACACACTGTTTTAAAGGGAGACAATTTGGTTTTGACATCACACTATTTGAAGGAGAAATTAGCATTTTTGTAAGCGAGTTGTTTGTTTGGTAAACAGGTTATTCTGCATGTTTGTCTTCTTGAACACCAGAGCACCTTTCACCCCCGACATGCTGTCTATTTGAACATTGAAAAAAAATTAAGTTTTATTTACCACCATTATTTAAGCTCTTTGTCCAACAGGTCTGAGGGATATTTGCACACCTGCTTCTATTGTCGGTGCTTTTAGTACAACCTGGCAACATGCTGCATTATGGGAATGTGTCATGCAGCACGGGGCAGCTGTAAAAGGAGGGATTAATCACCCTGCGTAACATGTAACACTGCACAGCCTGCAGCAGATCACACACACCACCTATGAGATGGATATTCGCATTCAACCTGATATATGAACGATTGTTATCAGTGAGTAATATCTATGAGCACAGAGCTTTCCTTACAATGGCCACAGCTAAATCTGACACCCAACCAGCTAAATTTCACTTAAGTCAACAGGAATAATTCAGTGACCATACCGACTGAATGTTTTCTCCACAATTTCCACCGTGCAATATTTGTTTTTCCTCAATTCTGCTGCTGAGGAATCAGAAGCCGACATAAAAGCAAAAACAGCACAAACAACTGCAGGAAATAAGTCCAGTGTAGAGACAACATCAATGAACTCAAAAGGTTCTGCCTAGGAAATTTCATCCGTAACTGTGTGAGATGGAGGATATCAGTCAGTGGACTGTACTCCCCTGAATAGAGCCATAGGGCTTATGTCAAGCAAGTCAAGTTAAAAGGAAAACAGCTGAATGTTTTGATACAGTCTCTGAGCCCATTAAGAGAATTGGACATTAGATCTTTGAAACACGGAATGGCTGTCTCTCTAGAAAGTGCTTTAAAAATAAATGTGACTTAACAGCGAGGCTAACCACTGTAGGGACACAACACTTACCGAATCAGCCAGCCAGAAATGATTGACTGGTCCTTTTGAAAAGTGCTTAATTCATGGTAAAAGCACTTTCTGGGGCACGGGGTGTTTTTCCCCTTCACTTTAATAAGTCAGCAAGGTTGTGGCTGTCAAAGATGTAGTCAGCCAAAACCTGATTAAAACAGTTTATCATGGTGGAAAATATACTGGATATCTTGTGGCGACGCTGTATTGATTCAAAGCGGGTAAAGTATTTAGAGTTTAAATACTAGAAGTAAACCTTATTCTCAGCATGCTATTGTCTTACGGGGAATTGCAAGGCAAGACGGTCAAGTGGTATGTGAGAATACAGACTGAGCTTGCTTTATATGTTTTGGGGGTTGTCAAACAAGGACACTTCAGATTAAACCGGTTTTGTCACATAGCTTACATTTGCAGGGGAATGCTACGACTACCTACAGAGGATTGCTCGTCAGTACCGTACTATAGTTTAATCACCATCAAAACAAATGAAGCATCGGGATTATCACTGCTCCTGGTTTCATTATCACGGTAACTGCACATCAGATAATTACATATTTTCAATAGTGACATTTCGAGAAGCGAGAAATGACATTACAAGGAGCCATTTTGTAAAATCTGTATTCTACTATCAATGAGTAATCCCGAGTTCTGATAAAGATATTGGAAGCTTTCGAAAAATACCTAAGATGACACCAAACAGTCGGATGTGATTAACCAAAATATTGACCTGGGGGAAGCTTGCGTCTCACCAATCACTGATGTCCAAGGTCTGTAAAGCCCTTTGAGACATTGTATGTGATATTGGGCTATACAAATAAAATTAACTTAAATTCAAACTTGCAAATTCCACCCGGCTGGACCACCTACCCTGGAGTAGAAGCTGGTCATTGTAGTTCTACATGGGCTACATGGACAACAACACAGCCAGGATTAGATGATACAAATTCCCCTGAAAAACAAACTCATGTGCACATTGTAAAGGCTACTGTAAAAAGCTTTGTGTGAAGGCATATAACACGTTAGCAGAGCTCCTTGTCTTGGCTTTACACTGGGGCCCTAATTTGTCTCTGGTCATGAAATCACATCCTAAGACAACACAGTGCAGCGAGTGGTTCTTTGTCTACTACTATGTCAGACAGAAACGTGATGCCCTGTGGGTCCGCAACCCACCGGTGGAGAAACAGTTTTAGAGTGTGAGGTCTGCCGAAATGAACCGTGCTGAGTAATGTACAAGGAGTTGTAATGAAGCAGATTTATGAGCAGCGATGGCAGGATTACAGAAGGTCTTTACGAGTGCTGATCTGGGTAATGGTCTATGTCTGTTAAAGATTTCTAAGCCTTTGCCTTTTTCATCCCACATACAAAACAGAACAACCTGGTCTGACGTTTCGCACAGGTTTGTTCAGACAGTCAAAACTATACCGATAAGACTGTTCAAATCAAATAAAGAAAACAAGCGCCGGATGAGTTTGTGTGGGTGCGTATGTGTGTGTGTGTGTGCGTGCGCGCGCCATATGTCAACATCTCCACTTGATCGACAAAATGAAGAGAGTGACAGCTGCGATAATCTGCTGCCACAGGAATCAGAAACTATCAAGCTCATGGTTTACCACCAAGCTGTTTCAGCCCTAGTTTAGGGTCTCTTCTACAGAAACCATCAGCGCGAGTCCATTAAAAGCCAGTTTCCATAAACATTTATATCATTTCCACCAATATGCCTCTATTGCCGCAGCACGCTCCTGACATAATTATTCCAGCATTTACACAGGATCATAGCAACAACCGTCAGCCTTGTTTAGAGGAAGTCCGTGCGAGAAATGAGGAGCGATGTGCATTAAAAATAACCAGGATATCTACGACAGAATGTGCTGTGGATCACAGAGCAGTCACACAGAGCAGCCATTCTAAAAGGCAGGAACTTGGTGTACAGTTTGTCATGGCGTTCCTGGCACAGGCGGACTAAAAATAACACTCTGATTTCAGAGGGAAAATTAGGTGTTTAATAAATCTGCTCAACTACATCTCTGACAAGGTACAATTAAAAGACTCGGCAAAACACATCAGCTATTCACTTGTTGGACATTTAAACATTTAACATGCGCCTTGGAGCCCTATCCATCAAGATCTGAGCCTGACAAAGCAGACATCCACTGAGGTTACCTCCCCTTACACACACACACACACACTCGCATTTAAAGTTGTGCTTGGATATGTTTAGAATGTGTGTGATGAAATGGCACCAGCTGTGTACACTGGAGAGATGCACAAGGCCCCCTGGTTGAGCAGAGTGTTTAACCCCTTCCCTCCCTTTAAACCCCTTTAAAACAGAGGGAACAGCAAAGACAAAAGGAGTCCCTGGCCTACTGTGGCTAATACACAAAAAGTGTCTATTGCCCCAGAGGCTCACTGCTGTGGACATACGGTAATTCAGACTGGTTCTCTCCTCAGTTCCTTAACTCCATGTTTATTTTTCCTTTCTTTGCATATGTATAGGGACAGTAGGCCTGTGTAAACCAGAGGCAGGCAGCTGTTTCACCTACTACACATTTTATGGCCTCCATAAAACCCTCTGATAATTGCAGCTGCAGGCTTACATCATCACGCCGAGTGTTACGGTCCCTAATCATTGCTACTACAGCACATTTAGTCCTTCATATCACAGGAGTGGATGATAAAATACAATGTAGATGTTGAATAAATTCTCAAGAGCGTTAAAAGGGAAAAGGGAAGACTAGGTCGAAGGAGGATTCGTCATCAAGACAGCTCCTCAGTGAAAACACTTCTTCAATCATTGAACAAGTGATTGTAAAGATTTGCTGAGGACTAATCCTTGACTGCCGACACCAGACCCTTTCACACAGCAGGAACTTTTTTTTTCCAGGAACCAGGGCAACGTGAGCTTCTTCCCAACCACCATTTTTGAATACTCTCGGAGAAAAATGACACGCTGGAACAAGACTAACGACAACAACACCAATGAAGGCAGCTCCAATAAGATTGTGCAGAAAGTGGTACCGCACGGCACTGTCAAAGACCCAGATATGGTTTTATTGGTGGCATTAAACGACAACAGCATGGTCCCTCCACTATTTAAATAGTTGTGTGTAGTGGAGGTGATGTGGCTGTCTCAGTGTATTGGTCACTCGTCTCAATTCCTTGATTTTGTCAATGTCAGCTGGGAGTTGCTGAAAGAAATACATACTCCAGATATTTCGCGGCAAAGTAGTTCCAAATTTAGTTCCGAAACATTTGGTGCGAAAATGCCTATGCTTTACTTAGCACACATCCCATTACTGCTTCCAGCTTACAACCATCTTAATGTCACACGAGGTTGTTTAGTTTGCAAATTCCCCCTTCCCTCGATGTGCTACAATAGCACGGTTATAGCATGTGCATGGCGTTAGTATGCTTGTATGACTCTGCTGCAGTGCCATCAAACATTCCGATCTATAGTTAGTTTCCATCAGCACCATGTTGCAAATGTCTGAGCGGTGCTGGAAATATGCCTCATGTGTTGGTGCAGGTGAAGGCTTTGTATTATTAACATCTGTTGCTCTTCTCGGTCCCCTTATGCCTGCAGGTAATGAAAACCTACACAAAACGAGTACTGCATGAGACATTATTAAACCTTTGAGAAAAAAAAGACCAGATGGCTATAAATAT
This sequence comes from Genypterus blacodes, assembly GCF_046128005.1. Classification (NCBI taxonomy): domain Eukaryota; kingdom Metazoa; phylum Chordata; class Actinopteri; order Ophidiiformes; family Ophidiidae; genus Genypterus; species Genypterus blacodes. Next base: position 13,006,402 of record NW_027466879.1, read on the forward strand.
GGAAATAGCACTGGGTCCTTTACATGAAACCATTAAAGTCAATCATATTTGACTTTTACAAATACTAAAACCATTGAGATCCAAACAGCTCTTTGCCTTTATTTAATGTTGTGCATGGCTGAAGTGTGGGCTCAGAAAAACCACATAGCTGCAACTGACATATCGCATATCACTGAGCACCAAAATGAGAAAATTAGACAAATGAGAGCTAAATACATAAATATATGTCCTTGCATTCATACTTTTCCAAACTAGCGCAGCTCCAGTAAATCTTACTGACTGCAACCAGGTGCTCCCAATGTAAGAGCCAGTAAAACTTAAAGTCATTATCCCAGATAGATTGAAAACAATGCATCTGCTCAGTTATTGGTTCAATCCGTCAAAAGGGGCCTCCGTGCCCTTGAGCGCAGTTGATCCCTCTCCAGTTTAAGTCGAGGTACTTTAACAGAAACACAAACCTGCTGTGACAGCGCTGTCACACACCTGAACGCAGCCATTAGCGTAACAAACCTGTACATTATCCTTGAAGATAGTTTGGAACAAGGTAATTGTGTCCCGGTGTCTACCTCCGCCAAATTACAGTGTTATAAGTGTTTTCCTAAATACGTTTTATGATCATTATTCAGCTGAGTGAAGTTGTGGCATGTTTCTCTATGGCACTGCTGTTTCTCCTTCATCTCACTGCCAGAAAACATGCAGCTTCATTAGTCAGGACTGCAGCACCTAATTAAGTTTGTGCCACTCATTTGGATATTTCTGTGAATTTAAAAGAATCTCTGATGTTTTAAAGTGCCTCTGGGCCAGTCTCTTTCTCTGTTGTCACTAAAACTAAAAATGCTCTCTGCCAACGTTTCAGAGGGTTTTTGCCCGTGTTCCGATCACAAGTATATACCTAGACGAGTTCCACTGTTTTGTGAAGGTGCCGTGACGTCTTATAAATAGATCAGAGCGGCAGTGGTTCAGATCTTGGTGACTTGTGAGCATGACACATCCTTTATACGACTAACCGCTCTGCATTGTGCAGGCGCTCAGCCGGTTGAGTCAAATAAACTGAGGCTTATTTGAAAGATGCATGCAAAAGAGCCCATTTGTTTGCCAAGGAAAGAGACAGTAATTAGCACGAAACACATGCTTTGTACTCTCCTAGCCTCCCTCCCACCCCCCCTCTAACATAACTGATAGAGATATTGGATAAGCACCTTCTCACCACCCTCCCTCCCCTCCCGCTCGCTCACTGCCTCCTTTTGCATCGTAGCCAATTACTGTTACAGATGGAAAATCTCACTTGACCTGGGAAATTTATGAGCGGGCATAAAAAAAAAATCATACTTGCGGCTCTTACACACGCATCCAAAGCAATGCAGTTAACATTTCTCCAGGCAGATGAAGACCTGATGAAATTGGGCACATATGACAAGTTGGCCACATCACAAAACAAGCTGATGAAACAGTGAGACAACGCTTGGTAACTGTTTTGAGCATCATCAGATTGCAAGCAAACAGAGCTGCACTATAGGGGTGAATATTTGTGAGGGGGTGGTGTGTGTGTGTGTGTGTGTGAGTAGGTGGGGTGGGGGGTGTACTATTGTTTGGACTTTATAAAAGCAACTCACTGCAGTTGAGGTTTTTTTCCCCCTCTGTCACAATGATGACCCTTCTTGCCGGCTGCATGGTAGTATAGATGTTTTTATTGGACCTTTGGAGCAACAGATCACGTCTCAAATATATACGAGACACAATATCACAAGCCATCAACTCTATCTTAAAAAACGCCTCAGCAGCAGATACCGGTGTCAATAAAGTTTGTTTACCTATTAGCATTAAAGTTGCTCTCATTAAGTGAATTAAAGCAACTTGTTAACAACATGAATCAGACTGCGCAGATAAAGCAAAGTGGCTACACCTCGAGTCTGAGGGTTTAGTACGAGTTCATTAAAGATGCGTTTAAGTGCACATGATTCATGCAAAAGAGGGCTGGATGTGCGTATGTGCATGTAAGAGCTGTTGGAGAAGTTAAAAAGATGCTTAAGACTTGGCAAATGAATTCCCTGCTCTTTAAAAATCATTAGCAAGCAGTGCAAGAATCCTGTTAGTAAACGCTCCAGAATTAAAACTCTTTAATGGGTTAGAATGGCTTTCAGGGCTGCAACTGAAACGAGATAAGAAGGGTAACACAAAGGGCAGGCAAGTGTTTCCATAACATGGTATTAAATAGATCATGTGGAGGCTAATGAAACAGGATCACAGCACATCAGATCGGTTTGTTTGACACGGGATACGTCTCACTTTTATCATATTCTAAGGCTTATAGGAGATTGAAGCAATGATCCTCCGCTGATGTTCAGAAACATGAGATTGTAGCCAACAGCGCCCATAACTGTGGATCACATCACTGTGGTGAGTTTAGCAATGAGGCTGATCTGAGGAGGCAAAAGTAGCACACTCGGTGTTCTCGTTTGGCCAACAAAGTTTGTCATAAAAAAATAGAGGAAATGGTGGAGGAGCGGGTTGCTTTTGATCACTTTGAATCAACTTATTCTCAGGCACAATTTGCGCTACATTATTAAGCCGGACCAGCTACAACACAACACTCGTTTCAGCTTTGGTTCCCAGCGTGGCCACACAAACACAACACCCGGCTACTCACCTTATTGAAGTTGTAGTAGCCCAAACAGTGGGAAAAATCCAGGTTCTGTGGATCTCCTGGGATAGCATTGCCCCCGGCTGTGGGGTAAAATCTTACATCCATGGTGCCTGGAAGGAGCCGAGCAGCTGGAGCTACTCTGCACGGAGCTCGGTGTGTGTGTTTGTGCCCGTTACAATCCAAACGCACGGAGGCGGAGAGACGGACGGACGGAGAGAAAGCGCGGCGGTTGAAGGGGGAAGAACTGAACCAAAGCTTTGACGGAAAGAGGAAAAGGGTTCGAGTAGAAGAAGCCTTGAAAGTTTGAGATATTCCTCTTCCTACACCTGGTTCGTTTGATAGGACGCCCAAATCAAGTCTGGACCCAAACCAAGCGGCACACGGAGCATTTACGCACAGAAGCCACGAGACCGGCGACTCAGCGCGGGTCCTCCTCCTCCTCTTCTTTCTCCTCCTCTCCTTTTAGGCAGAAAAACGTGAAACAAAGTGTCGATAATAACACCGCAGTAAGTCCACGAACTGTCCACACGCGTAGTTGACAATGTCCTCCACGGTTCTCTCACAAGTTCCCCTTTCTCTCTCTTCTCTCTTTCTCCCCCAAAGTAGTTCTGACGCTGTTGTGATGATGGCAGCAGAAGAAGTATAACTCGCTTGGCTTTAAACTACAAACCTCGGAGGGTTTTTGTTAACAAGCACAAACACCAGTCCCACAGACGGTGGATCATAAGTGGGGTATGATGTCGCGTACGCGGACTATTCCGGTGGAGCTTCCAGCTTTCAGCCTGTAGTGATGAACAAGGCGAAATGTGTGGAACAAACAAGCCACGCCCCAAACATGATAGACCACGCCCCCCGAAAACACCGCATTTAACTCCATGTGACATGTCGCCACTCTGAGAGGAATTAATTACAGGCAAGCCAATTAAATTTTTAACGCTGCTACTTCTGGGATAGCTGATTGGCTGACTTTAGTCCGAGCACCTGGTTTAACCGACTTTCTTCTTCTTTTTTTTTGCAGTGTAGCTTCTTTTTAGGATGGCAATGAAAGACACATTATTACAAAAAAAAAAAAAAAACACTTAAGACTCCAGGTGGTTAAACTGCTGCCAGTGTGTGTGTCAGTGGGGAACGCCTGCATTGCTGTAATAATGATTAAGTTGTGCCACTTAAATCACTGTTTTGTGACTGTGATTACATGCAAAGTTACGGGTTATAGTCTAAACTCTGTTTGTGTTAGTGTTTACTGTGGTTTATTTCTAATCTACCTGCAAGTTTTCCAAATCTTAATGTCAGACCGCTTATTAAAATAGCACTCAGGTGTAATAATAACAATAATAGGGTGTTGGGTGCTAATTATAATAACAGTAGCCCCAGGAGTGGGAGAGCAGAGGTGGTGCGATGGTGTTTTGTAAAAATGAAATCATTGTATGCATCTTTGTGAGATGATGATTTATGTTTTTAAAATGCTGCATCACAGAATTCTACCGGAAAGAGTCTGCAACTGTCAATGCAGGAATGTAATGCTTTTCAGGAAATCTGTCATGTTCATGTTGTACTGCAGTCAATTTGTAAGCCTAGAAAAGTAGACGTGTGGTTCATATTGTAATTACATCTCCCCTGTACATCTGTACGGTACATCGGACACATTATTTGATTAATAGATTACGCAACATTACTAACATGATTATCTCCCTCTGCCTTCTATCTATTTGGATTATGCCTCTATTATTGCACATTTAGAAAAACACTAACTGTAAATATGTCAAAACATTTCCTTACCTCAACGTCGACTGTTTTTTTCTTTTGTCAACAACTGTCTGACATCATTTTGCAGCACGGCTCGGGGTGGTCAAGGAATTGGAAAGTTCCTGGTTCGATTCTGGGCTCCTCCACTCTTCAGAGTGTTGTTGAGCAAGACATTGAACCCCTAGCTGATCCTATTCAGGCCTAAATCAATGTTTAGAGAGCCACTCACGCTGTAAGCTTGGTATGTAGGTCTGAAATGTTCCCTGATGGAGATCAGTGTAAGTAATTCAGACTTGACAAAGGCTTCAAATGTGTCAATACTGTATATGCACTGCTTCCATCCAAGTCCTCATGCTTTGTGTGTGACATTGAACGTATTTATGTAGCCACATTCAAATACTCACATTCATCATGTGCAAATGTGTTTGTTCAGACGTTATTCTGACTTTGAGTGTATTCAGATGCATTCAAGGCAGAACTATGAGTGAATGGAACATACTGAGTAAATGATAAGTGAATTCCACTTAATACAACCTTTGCAAATCATTTGTTTTGAGTTGTAAAGGTGGAAACCTTTTACAAAATGCTATCAAGGCCACAGGCTCATTTTAAAGTCCTATATGTAACAAAAGAGGATGAGGATGATGAGGAGGAGGACTATATACATGTTTTCACCATTATAGTAAAAATCGATTTTGTGGCCATTTATAAATAAATCCAAAGTAAATGTTGCAAGAAATGATGTTTGTTAATGTGAGCTATGGTTTCATATCAGATTAGCCCAGACACAAATAGAGAAGCTAGATAAAAGAACACAGTAGTAGAACAGTCCTGAAAGTGGCAGTGAATAGTACAAAGGTCAGCGGTGCATAAATAGATCCATTTTGTTGTCCAGTGAGCAGCCATTAGCTCTTAGCCCAGTTAGCAGTTTGTCTCTCTTGCCATTTACACCGCCTGCACTTGTAGTCTCTCCACATTGCCATCTACACTCTGCTGCCATGGTGCCTCGTATCCACAGAAGCTACAGCCCTCTCAGCTCAGCTATCACCTTCAAAATGTAATTTTCACCTGAAGCTCAGCTTTATTTCCTAAGTGCACAGGAGTCTCTGACTTGAAACTTCTGCTGCTATTGGGAAACGCCTGCACCACTGCACGCTGCTGCCATGATCACAGTATGAACTTCTGATAATAGTGACGTATATCTACACATGCATCAATAAATCCAAGGGAAACCAGAGGAAAGAAAGATTTTTGAAGGGAAGAAATCTTTGACTTCCTTTTTCCTTACATACAGGCTAATATTATGATGCACTAATCTTACCATGAAGTACATTTATAATATGTATGTATATAGGTAAGGAATCATAACTCCATAACGAAGTGTAGGTTCAATTTAGGTTGTGATGTTGATGTAATGTAGCCATATAGAACCTGGAGGAAGCAGAGCATAAACATCACTGCCTATGTGTAATCATGACCCCACTGGATAATTAGTAGGTGATGAAAATACATTATAAATACAAGTACAATCTATTTCATAATATACCGTAGTAAGTATAAATTGCATTATTTTATTTCAATGTTACTTGCTTTGTGTATTGTTTAAATGTGACGATGCATGTTTTCACTATTCCCATTTCTCCTGATACCCTGTATGCTCAGATATAAAGTGTGACTGTTCCTTTACATGTTGGTGCATTAAGTACTTGTAAGACACACACACCGCTGTGTAAGTGTGATGTGTTTTGACATGTAATGCAATATATAGGCTTAATCAATGACATACAGTCCTAAAGACTGCTGTGCTGTGCTGCGCTGTGCTGTGCTGGAGGAGATGATCCTCATTTGAACAGTCTCCTGTGCTTACTTAGTGATGGTCAATAATCCATGATAGTTTGCCAAGAAATATACTTTGCAATTATGGACACATTGATGCACATGCAATCTGCTTTTCATCGTGGTTCTCTTTGATAGCGGCTCTTGCATACATAACGAAGCACTTCTTTAACATGCTACACACACTGATACGCCCACCCAATCAAATCTCATTCAGCCTGCCACATAAAAACCACACAAAGTCTCCCACACACACCACATATCAGATAAAGCAAGCTCCACGTTTGTAATTTGGCTTGGGTATTGGATTTTGGTTCTGAATACAACAAGAGAGAGGTGTGGGCATTTCCACTCCTGTTGTTATTTATTCCTGTTTTTAATGTTGTTTGGTCGTGCTGCAGGCAAAGGAATTAATTTCCTCTCTGATGGTTGGGTATCAGTGTCTCAGCCAGATGAATTATGCTTTTCAACCATATGTCATTTCCTCTCTGCCTGGCAACGCTGGAGCCATTTGGTAACCTGCAAACAAATTATCTTCTGTTGGCTTCTGCTCAAATTCAATTAAAGCAGCGCAGAGTAATTATATGGAGGTACAAAAGAGTAATAAATGCAAAACAATGAATTAACCTAATAATCTTTATTTACGACCTGCTTCTTATTAAGGGTGTGATTCTGTCACAGGTAAGCTCCTGTCAGATGTCTGTGAAATTCCAACAAACAAATTAGTCATTATCTGAAAAGCAAGTTTTGATTCAGGTTCAGAGCTAATAAGATGACTCCAACAATTCTACATGTCAAATTCAGTTCATTGGTCCTGGGGAGCATGATTCAGTAAGTGAAAACAACCATATGAAGGTTTTTGAGGCTGTAGACTAGAAAGGGGCCAGGCAATGTGACCCTGAAGGCATCATCAGGGTTACTTCCTGTTGACACTGGAGACAAAGGATTTGTCTTACTGAGTTTAGTTGGCGAATTAATGTCAAATTCAAAAGAAAAATTGCTAAAACTTTACACATAAGTGGAGAAGTGAAGATTTTATTTTATTGGATACTGCTTATTTCAAAGTGATTACATGCGACTATGTGATTCTTGAATTAATGCGTTAGTGAGTAATAATTCTGTCGATCTAACATTTGATTGAAGTGGCTCTATACCTTTGTGCCTCGCTGTTATTATATCCTTCGTCTGTACATTAAAAATGTAAATACTAGTGACAACATAAGGAGCTCTGACTTCACCTTGACTCTCTGCCTTTTGTTATTCATTGAGCCATGGGAAATTAACTAATTAACTTCAAGGGTAAACACAGTTCCACTGCAAAAGCTTTGTTCTATTTATTCCTTGATGTGATGTGTAATAATATTCCTGTATTAGGTGAGAAACAGGCTTGGTTGATGTACACAGACAAGCAGAATGATACAACCAAGGCCAGGAATTAAGTTATTTAATTCAGAACATTAAGTGTTCTCCTCTCAGGCAAAGCTCATACGTGTTAGGAGAGGAAAATGGGCAAAGCTGCAAGGCTGCATGCTAGTTTCTGTTGAGTGTTACTAAACAGCCACTCCACTAATACAGCACTTTGCACACACACACGCTCACACACACACGGTCACACATATCACTGACAAATTTAAGTCTGACACCCACTCAGAGATCGACAGTGGCCTGCAGCTAGACACCGGGGGGGAGTAAACATGAATGGATAACACAATCTAAACCTCACAGAAACTCATTAGAAAACTCTGTCACCACTGTCACTGTTCAAGATACATAATAATAATAACAATAATAATGAATCAATGGCGTCAAATGTGCTTCCCTGCATGCTGATTCCTCAAAACCCAGGGACATGTTGGTCCTTTGGGGAGGGGGGGGGGGGAACTTTTGAACAGCTCATTTGCAGACAAACTTCTTTTTATAGAGTGGTTTAAAAAAAGAAAGAAAAATCTAATTGCAAAACATTTAGAATGGAGATTAAGAATATGACTTTAAATTTAAATAAAAAGGTGGTTATCTGTTTTTGCAAATGAGTCCTTCATATAAATGTACTTGTAAAATAGTAGTATGAAGTTACTGCCCACTTTTTGCTACATGTAAATTGAAACGGTCAAATATCTATCTTATTGTCGTCTTGAATAGATTTCCTTTAGACGCCAAACTGACAAGGATTTGAACTCCTGCTGGGAAGTCATCAACTGTTTCTTAGCCGGGCCAAATTTCAGCGCTATGGGCTTTAAGTAAGGAAGTAGTTAGCTGCAGTTAGAGGAGGACTGTGCGTTACAGTGATGAATTGCGAAAGTCAAAGCAACGCTACCTGAACGTTCTTATTGTTTTCAATAGAATAAAGCTTCAGTAGAAATCAATGGCACAAGTTTTTGTAGGCTTTGTACACCCCAGACACATTATACAATTAGCTGCAAGGGTTATTCTCAGGCTTGATATCATCATAAATTAAATCAATTACACCACTAAAAATAGCTGTGAGTGACATAGAGGCATGTTTTGTAGTTGCTAGAAGTTCAGACAGACAGACATAAATATTAAAACTCAATTAGTCATTTTATCCAGGTTTATCTTTTATTCATGACATATTGCGCTTTCGGTTTTGGATAATGAACACCGCGATTATGGCATTTGTCTTCTGTTGAATCAGTATACTATTTTGTAGATTGTTTTATTTGCGTATCGTCACTTCTTCTTGGCTTTTAATGCAGTTTATTTTGACCACTCATATCCGTATACTCTCTAAATAAAGAGAGAAGAGGGTTATTTTTGTCAATTGTCTGTCAAAAGTGGTAACTGCTTAGGCATGCACAATGTCAGTAGAATATTCATAGCACACTTAGGAACGACACACACACACACACAAACCCACAGCAGAGATATTGTTTGTGGAGGTTAGCTGCTGTCAGTCAGCCAAAGTTCTAAACAGCAGAGCGCTGCTGACCCGCTCGCAATGGATCCTGAAACTTCATCTAGGTTCTGTCCCAGAGTGGAGTGGCTGAGTGGTTGATTGGTCTCAAGCAGGAAGTTTTTGCTTTCTACCAAAATAATATGCAGGGAAAACTAAACTAGTTTTTGAATAACGTGTTTAAAATGGAGGTTTGTTTTTTTTGATTGGCACATTCCATCATTTGAATAAAGTACATGGCACGGACAAAACTGCAGGGCTTGTTAAAAACATCTTTTTAAAAAGTAGATTCACTGTTTTGTTTGCTGATTTGCCTAAAGTTTCTATAATTATCAACAATAATCAACATCTCTTCACTAACAAGTGATTTAAGACTTTGTGAAGGTGTCGAAAACATCTCAGCAACATCCTCCCCATACATCTGCTGAGGCTGCTGGGAATTTATAACAATTACAAACCAGATGATTCCATCACTTGGATATGGGTTTAGAATTGTAACCCATAATTATTAGGTCATTTGTTCCGTGAAACAGTCTGTCAAGCCTGTTTAAATGGAACATGTTTGCACTTACACACACTGTGGAGACATAAGTTGCTTCCTGAGAGAACTACACTATATCAATGTAATCTTGAGATTAATGCTGAACGAAACATGCATTACCTCATTTTTATTCAATCTGTAGGGGGTTTGGTTTTGGCAAAGATGGGAAATGAAAACCGCCTGAGAATGAATAAATAATATAATACAATATTATCCAGCCCTAGCTCGGGTGTAAAGGGTTAAATTGTCCTATAATCTATGAGTTAATTGTCTGAAAACCTTTACATGTAGAATGTCTGGACCAAGCAGGACAAAAGTTATATTGTTGTTGTTTGATATTCCTTATCGTTTTGCTGTAATTGGCTGCCAAAGTTGAGTGGGCGTGGCTTCTATGTGCAAAATGCTATATCTCATGAATGAATCTGTGTACTGGAACATCAGTCGACCTGATGGTGGCGCTATAACAAGCCCAGTTACATTTTGGGACAATAGCTTTGGATCCGGACATCAAGGGGTGCGTCATAATTGGCCTACTACTCGGCCTTGATGGAGGTATGCGCCCTCTGACTGCCTTCTAGTCTTGTAATGTTTTTTGTAGACAGATTGTTCTCATGAATACCATCAAAGCGCCTTTTAAAATGTACATATATATATTTCTGGAATTAAATAAAACTGTGAGCTTAATTCCCCATCTGATTACTTTTAATGCAGTGTGACATGAGCTCTGTGGATGTAACAAGCGGGTGAAAATCTCTAAACCGCAGCCCGGAGTTGATGAATTCCTTTAAATGTCTATTTAAGCCTGCTGATGCTACATTCACTAACCAGCATCCCTTAATATCTTATCTTACGACGGGTACATCCAAACACACACCCCCGCCCCTCCAGCTGCTGTGTTTGTGTTTTATGTTGGGCCTTTGGGGGCCATTGAGTATATTATACTTCTCAGTAATGATGAGGAAGATTAGACATTAAAAGGCAAACTAGCTCCTTTCTATTCCTATTGGGCGTGTTTGCAGAAACAGCCCTGTTGCTGAATCATATCTCTGCCTCTTAAATTAGCATGTGAACAATTTGTTATACGATTAATGCATGAATTGACTGTTCGCATGGAATTGTTTGACATGGTTTTGTACTCAGAGACTGCTGGTAGGAATAGTATGTAGTATCAAATATTATCTGCACACGCGTTCGCACTGTAATTGCCTCCTGACTTAATATGCACATTGTGTTAATTTAAACACGCCAATAACAGCAAAGACAATTTCATCACTAAATTGCATTGGGTCCTCTCATGAGCTACACACACACATTGATATGATGTGCGTGTGTGTCCTGTAATGAATGACACCTCAGCTCTAGGACAAAGGCTTCTGCTGCCGTGCATACTGTCGACCCATTTTAACGCTCATCTTTTTCAGGCCTGTGTAGACCAATGAGTGCATACTGGCAAATATGCAGGATACTTCATTATATTATTCTCAATTAAAATCCGTCCTCAGCAGCATTAGTCATCTTAGCACTCGTCATTCATACTAATTAGCGCTTGCTTTCCGTGTCTCACACTGGAAGAGAATATTTCAATATCCCATTAAGCGATTTTGAGATATGCCCTTGATTGACGTTCCCTTAAACCCAGGAAGTAATTACATTATATGCCTTGTTTTTTTTTCCTTTCGTAATAATTTCAGATGCTCTGAGGTTTTCAGTTCTGTGTTGCGATCATGTTACATTTGCCCACATCACTACTGCCTCACTGGAAAAAGAAGCGACACAAAAACAAGAGCAGATCCTGGCTGATTGAGTTACAACATGAGTACATTCTATGGTTAGTCATACTGTAATCTAAACCACTAATTATATCAAATATGAAATAGTCATCATCATTACAGAAATCATTACCCTTCACATGGACAGCACTTATCATTCTAAATCAAAAAGCTATTATAGATGTGCATGTGTTTATGTATAAACTTAACACACCTTAAGTACGCTGCACAAGTACATCATGTACCAATAAATATGTTAATGTAAACTTGTGACATTGAACATTTTGCAGATGCTATTTATGCATCTGCCAAACCTGATGCTTTTACAGATGCATTCACTATGAACTCTGCAAACCCTTGAAAAAAAAAGCGAGAGAGCATTCGTACTTCCCTCAAAAAAACATCACTGATTTAAAGACATGCATTACTTATTAACTTTTTATTACACATGCCAGCTATGCAGTAGCAGAGGAGGGTGTTGCGGTCACGGTTGCTTGTCTATCAGTCACAGCAAAGACTCAAAGCATTGTATCGGATTTTGAATCAAACTTGGCAGGTTGATTGGGCTTAGGGTCACGACCTTCACTATCGATTGCTTCAGACAAAAAGGTCAAGGTCAAAATTTCAGCCCTGTGCTGATGTGGAATACACTGAAGGCATATTTTATGGAAATGACACTGAATATAGGTTTATCTATGTATATATATATGTATTGTACTAGAGTCTTCTTGGTGATATTTGCAGAAGGTTTGTGTTCTTCTATCAAAACAGTGGCCTGGGTGTAGCATCACTCTCTTTTTGTTTGGTAGTGAAAGAGCATCACAAACAATTCACAGGTAATGGTGGTTATTGTGTAGGTGCATGAATTCAACCGTCCATATGTTGTTTCTGTATTCTTTTTTTTTGTTTACTTTGATGCCGCAAAGTTATTAATGGCTTTGTGTTTTGTCAGGACATTTGTTATTCCAAAGAGGCTTGCCCATGAAAAACATTATAAATGTCTCCCAAAGCACTGTCCTTTTTCCTAAATGCTAAACTGTAATGAGTTTTTTTGTAATGACATCCTTCGCATAATGATTAATAGTTGAGGGCTATTATTTGCAGAACGTAATCAGTTATTCTGTTTCTTGCCATGTTTTTTGTGTCTTTGTTAAACAGAGGAGAAGCTGTTTTTTGTTTTGCTTTTCGATGTAAATTGCAGTGCTCACTGGGTAATTGTCATCTTATCACGCGAAGAAAAGGGAAACTGTCACCTGTCACACAGATTATAACCTCTTCTCAGCACAGTCTGTCAAAACAGCACAACGGCAGGGAGTGAATGAATAAAAAAAACAATTACAGGTATGTTAATACTAACAATGTGATTCAACACATCATCTAAAACGTCAAAATGGCTTCTTAAACAGAGTTTTGCTTTGACAGTCGGAGTGAATGGAAGAGAATACTAATGACTGGAAAACAGAGGCAAAGGAGCTAATATTACTCAATCCTTTTAATGACTCTTTTCACATTAGTAACTCATTAATAATCATGTAAACCAGCCACAAAATCCCTTAATTGCAAGAGAGAGTCCTACGTAAATCCTTTTCAAATGCATTACATTCACTTCTTAAGGCGCAATATTTTTCATTTCCCCTACAATAATAGCGGTTGTAATTGAAAATATTTGGTGTATCATTTTATGCACTTCCCCTCTAGAATGCATCTTGGCATTTTTGGTATCTTTGGACACCTTTGGCTCTCCACTAGAATTTAAAATAACACTGTGAGTATGAGTAATATTTGGCAGCAAAATATGAGTTTGTGAAGAATGGCCCCAATGGCAAAAACGTTGAAGTTTGTAAGCTTTGAGTATAGACGGTTTGTATGCTTGTATGGATTCGGGACAGGTGTACCAAGGGACTCAGCCACTCTTAATACATTCTGTTTTAGACACAGTTTTGAACAGATTTCCTCTTACATGGGATGTGTTTTTTCCTTCTTCATCCGAATCAGCGCAGATGTGTCTCTGTAATAACTCTCTTAGAATGAGCATGTGTTTGCGGCGCCGTAATGATTTGTCTGTTAAAGCGCAGACTGCAGTGTAGATTTGACAGACAGCTGCATACCTGGGGAAATAGCTCTGTATTGTTGCACGTACGGTGCCGTGTACTGATTCTCTCTCGGGTTGTTTTTTTTCACAGGCTGTTCCGTCTGAAAAATAAACCTGATACTCCTAAAATGGAAAAGAAACGCACGCACACACACACACACACACAGACAAACACAAAAACAAAGCTGTGTTCCCTGGTAAAAATTTACTTTTTGGACTATTTCTTTAAATTTGACCACCACAGCACCTTCGTCTATCACTTGTCTAGGTTGGAGCATCCACGCATATCATAGCGCTTAGCGAGGGGACAGATTGTTGAGGGTAATAGTTTCCAGATAGAGTGCTGTACTTGCGCAGTAATATTTGTTTTAGTGTAAACACAAGCACTGACAGAGTTTTGGATTTCAGTCGACTACATTTTCTGGGTTTAAGAGTACTTTTCTGTAACTGCTCTACCCAGTCTGTCTTATTTTAGTCAAACAAATGAGGCTGTGGATGTACTGGCTTTTGAAGTTTAGAACATTTACATGGATTTGATTTCCAAAACCACATTCAATTTAAAATAATCTCACTGTTTCTGAACACTACAAAGCTATAACTGCAAACGAAAGAACTAAAATAGTCACCATCCCTTTCGTCTTTTAAAAGAATCTAAATTCATACTCATTCTGAAAAATTGTGTTGAGGAAAAGTGTTAGGATAATGTTCACAGCCAAGGCTTCAGGGACAGATGATTGATCACACATCTTGCATGTATGTGTAGCAAAAATCCAGTACTATATCATCTTCGTGGGTCAGGGACTTCCACAGTGGGTTGCATTCATGAACACAGTGGTAGCCACTTTAAGAACAAAGCCATCTGTGGACAAAATAGCCAACTTTGATTAAGATGAACTTTCACTAAATTGTACAACCACTTCCAATTACCAGTGTTGGTTTGGTTGGGTTAACACAGAGTGTGAACCCAAATAGTTCATTACTTACAACAAAACTATTTCTAAAACAACAATTACAGGAGGAGAAGCTGCTCTGTTCTTCTTCACATGTGTCCTCTAATCACAGTAATAATGCACACATCTACCTATGCAGCATCAAACACAGGTGAATCTGTTTGATCCAATGTGACCACTGTCTAATACCTGTCACTAGCCATATTCTTATGTTTATATCATGGCTTCGGAGGAGTCCTCATGAATATTTATGCACCACTGCAGCTGAATGCTCAGCATGAAATGAAATACTGTGCTGCTTGAGGATTGTTTGCCCTGAGATACAAATCTAAATCTACATATTGCATGCAGATAGATTTGCTGCAGGCTTGAACCTACAGGCTTCTGCAGTCTACACGTCTGTTTACATGTGATGAAGACCTTTTTTTTGGCTTTTAGGTTTGCCAGTTCAGGTATGCACACATACTGTTGCTGCTCTCTGGTAGACATTTCTGATGTTTGTTTTTTTCCACTTCTCTTCTCTTTTCTCACATCCATGTTTAATCATTTACAAATACAGCTTCAGTTAGATTAGTTTAGTTCAACCTTTTTTTAACTGATGTGTTGTTGTTGCCTGAACCCCCCCCCCCCATCACATTCTAAACACTGAGATTGACACAATGCATGGGCACTATGAACAGAGAATCATTTTCCAGCCACATTAAAATAACTGCATTTTCTCTTCCATGGTCCAATAACTGAAGAAAGGATCTTGATTTGTTTCCCCTATGGCTGCAAATCTCATTTTATAGCACAAGATATTATGTGCAAACCAATTCCAAATCCACTTTTCCAGTCTACGTTTCCATTATCACAATAAAATCAGGGCTCGTTTTTATGACGGCTGGATGTTCAAATACATTAAAATGGGTCTGAGAATAGCCTTGCCCTCTTGGCCGTTGTCTTTTGAATTAAATGTCAACATAGGTGTAAAACAAAATGTAACCTCATATTCTGCTGAATATAAATGTGTCATTTGCTGATATAGATGGCAGGCAGAGAAGAGGCTCATCCCCGCGCTCATAAATTAACTGGGGACTGTCTGTGCTTGAGTGACACATCTTTGATTTGTAGCGAGCAGTTAATTTCAATCCAAATCCACCATGCTGTAATTTCTCCAGCCTTCACAGACTGCCATGCCGTTGAAAAAGGAAATACACCACCACCAAATAAATGACACGCCGTGCGACCTTTTAAAGAAACCCATTTGCTAATGCAAACTAAAGCAAACACCATCCAACTTCAGACCACCATTTAAATAGACATGAGGGGACAGTTAGCAAGTCAAAACAAATTGCTGACGGTGCCTTGTGACAGCCAATTCAATGATTTCCACCACTGATACTCCTCCAGTGTAATTGATTTGCACAGTGTAATTATGTCAGGACAATCGCAGTGTTTTGAGTTGACTCGCGCCTCCAGTCGAGCCCCATATGAAGTTGTGTGAGTGGAAGCTCAGGAGGGCAGCCAGTTTGGACAGGACAGAAACAGGGGAGGCTGGATTTGAGCCATGACCCTTCTACTGTCTCTCTCCAAAACTGTCATTTCCATTACTGCAGACTCACCACGGCCCTGACAAACTCTCTCATCCTCGCTAACTCTATTCGATTGGACAGCCAGTGGACCGTGTCGTTAAATTCTTCATAAATGGTCGTGTGTTCTGGAGCATGAATAGCTTCACAGTGCTGGCAAATGAAATCAGTATTTATAATGGAGACATTTCTAATAACGCTATACATTTCACTGAGAAAGGATGGTAGTTGTGGTTTACAGCCTGGATCTGGTCCAATACACGTTCCTGAGGAGCAGGAATGTGGATTTGCAATAATGATAGCTTTAAGATAATTTTCTGTGTGGCGCACGTGCACCATCAGGCCTGCATATGCTGTGAGTGGGTGATTGTGAAAGAGCAATAAAGAGAAATCTGCTCAATGCCGGGTATTCCTCATGACATTCAGACCAATGAACATTATACAATATATATTATTGCGAGTGTTGCACTACGAAAATAAAAAAATAGTGTCTATAAATATTGGTTCTTGTGCAAAATATGATCTATAACACTATCTTTGTTTATGAATATAGAAAGAAATCCGTGAGGAAATAATGGGATAAGGGGAAAAAGGTGAAGAGAAGAGAAGAGAAGAGAAGAGAAGAGAAGAGAAGAGAAGAGAAGAGAAGAGAAGAGAAGAGAAGAGAAGAGAGAGATGCTCTTTACAGACAATCCATTTACTCCCAAACACACCTTGGGTTATTGAGAACGATAACAATGCAGCCAGAGCCTTTTGTATCCAGGCACACAGACACATGTTTCTTCTAGCCTGACATAATTGCCATTCTTCCTCTATTTTCTATCTGGGCAACATCAATCTCTGTTGCCGGGCTGTCAGAGCTGTCGGAGACACAGAGCAAAGTCAGTGCTGGCTGGCGGTATCAGGCTTTGTGAAGTGGTGGAGCTAACCACAAGATGCCGCTGAGGATGAGACATAGTGCAAGTATAGCTCAGCCAAAAGACTTATTCCTTTTCTTTACATCACGTGTCACACCATAGATTTATTGTTAAAACTCTGACATCAGCAGCACCATGTGGTGTGACACTAACAAATTGATTCTTCTGATGCCCCAATATCACATCAATAACAGCTGAAATGAAAAGGCTCTTAGCGTATAGAAAGGTAGGATTGTGTGATATAACATAAAGGGGTTGACGCTGAATGTAATTGATGAATGTAAATGTGTTAATGCAGCAGATTCAGGTTATTATGTCAGGTTAGCATGATGAACTCCCCATCAGCCAGTATGAAGTGGTGCAGTGGAGGAAAATATGGAAAACCTGGACTATCCTGCGCACTGTGAACATAGACTTATCACTGCTTCAAGTATTTTTTTCACAACTTTGGGATGAAAAAGATTGTTTGAGGGGAAAAGCAATATTTCACTGGGTGAAATAGGTGCAGGCAATCTGCCTTTGGAGTGGAGAAGGCAGCAGTGTTTTATAATGGAAGAAATTCAATGTGACATGTCGAGAATGAATTGCTCAGTCAACCAGAAATATCCCTTGTTCTAATGGCTTGGGACATTCAGTGGCGTGTTCGCTGCTCCTCCTCCCCCCCCCTTGCCCTACCCCCACCCTTCTCCCTCTCTCTCTCTCTCTCTCTCTCTCTCCCTCTCCTTACTCCCTATCTCTGCCTGTATAAACACAACATACATCTGTAATGAATCAGGTTATAAACAGACCTTGATTGCCGAAATGTGATCAGACTACTGTGGTAACTGAAAATATTCAATAACACACAAACACACACTGGTTATTGAATAGTTCAGCATGGCCTTAAGTGGGTGCAGAAGCTAATTGGCCTGTGAGAGTAACATTTGCTTGGGATGTTATTACTGACTGTGCTAGCAGATCAGCCATTCATTTGTTTGATAAAGACGACCTATTTCAAAAATGTTCTCCATCCAAAACATTTGCAGGACTATTCTAGAGTCATCAAAGGCTATCACTGCAAAAATCGTATGTAGAAAATAACATTGGTTTCTGAAAAAAAAAAAATTATTGCAGCTCCAAAATGATCCAATTTGGCACAGAACTATTTGGTAAGAAGCTAATAACGTCCGTGACTTTTGGTGATGACTTGAATGCTTTCACATTTTTTCATCCCGTTTTTTGATTGAAGCTCTTCACGTGCATTACAAAGTGTGGAAATGAATTTGGTTTCTTCTCTTCCGACAGAAACATTCACTAATAATCATGTCGCTGTAACTTTTATCGGCGATGCCGGACTGAAAAAGTAAATGCATTTCCCCGGGGGTGCTGCTATGTTGTTATTTGTGTATGCTGCTGCTGATAAGGAATATTTATTCTCTTCACAGGATGCACTGTCATGTATCCTTTTTCATTATTGGCTTCTGAGTGTATACACTTCATGATTGGCACTTTAGATATCCATCCTGTCCACAGAGCACATCTTACCTTACATGAAATATGAGTTCTTGAGCAGTGTAATCATGGGTTGGAAGATTGCTTTATATTATCCGGGAGTGAAAATGATAAATTGCTGCTGGGGGAAAAAATGTTTCAGATGTCAATTTCATCACAGGGATATTTTGCACATGTGCTCCATTTCATTGTGTTAGGTCTGTGATCAAAGTAAAGCTGAAAATGTTGATGATTCTCCTTTCTAATCATCCCAGGTATGGAGAGGGGTGAAGCAGAGTCTAATCTGTTTTCAGGGCGGTGAGAGCCACACTTGTGATGATTATCACGCCTTCTTTTTCCAAAAACTCCAAACTTAACTGCTGTCTTTGTAGTGGCAGGAGAAACCAACTCAAAATGTCTCAGCATTAAGATTAGGTTATCTAGCTGCTGATAGCAGGCTGCACAATAGATTACATATTAACAAATACTCACACACCATGTGTTCAACACGGAAAACATTTGCATGGTAACAATTTGTGTTTATGTTACATATTTCCTGTTGCAAAGCATTATTTCTTTTTTTAGTCTAGAACATTTACATATGAATCAGGTTATCTGCAGTTTGTTTATGTACACTAGTGACTCATATTGGTGATAGATGATGATCTAATTTTAATCAAATGAATCAAAACTGCAGAGCAAACATTTTTGATGCAGAGGCAGATTCTGCTTCTGTTGTAACCATGAAGGACATTAATACACATGTGGCTCTGTGGCGCAATGGATAGCGCGTTGGACTTCTAGTTAACTCATGAAGTGATTCAAAGGTTGTGGGTCCGAGTCCCACCAGAGTCGAGGTTTTTGAACGGCAAAGTACAACAAGAAGTTCCTTAAACAGCTCCCTTCCTATCCAGAGCAATACCACCATTAAAATGTGATAGTTTAGGAAATTGGACGTCCCCCCTGGTAAGATGAGTTAAATGGAAATAAAAGAGGTTTTCAGCAAAGATTACAAGTTAGATAGATGTATTAATCTTTGTTTTGGTCAAAATAGCATGAGTATTTCTTCAACAATATACATTTCTGTGTGGGCTCCAGTTGCGCAGAAACCCAAAACTGAACTTTGCAACTGTCCCATCCAAACCTGAACAGGAAGCTGTATCGATGAAATGAAATCTGAACTAAAGCCACAATGCTTTTTTTAAGGGCCCTGCGCGACTTCAGCAGTTTGTACAAAAATCCACAACAATCCACTCCAGCAAAGTGAACCACAGACTTTGTTATTAGATCATTAACACTGGAAACCTCCTTCCTGTTGGAACTAATGCACCGCTGTCTATCAGGACAGTCTCATCCCCTCCTGAGCTCCGGCTGTGCTAAGCTAATACTCTGTGAGGCGTTAACATTAAGCTCAGATACAATGTCCGGTGATTCTGTTGGAGAAGGAGGCTCCCTGCACAGCACTCTGTTTAGAGTCACCACACCATTAGTCAAATCTCCTCAGCCATGAAAAAAAGAGGAGGGGGGCGGGTGGAAAAAATCAAAACCGAATATGCATGCATAAAATTCAACACATTTGTTGCCGCGGCAACCATTCAGCATGTCATTCACTTGTCAAGCCGCATCAGGGCCGATGGGGTCCATTGTCTGGGTCCTGGCGAGCATGGTTAGCTGGAACACGCTCAGCCCCCTCTCCTTCCCCCTGACCGACATCCAGGTCATTCACCACGCTGTTATTTCTCTTTAATTCACGTTCGGCTAGTTTTTTCATCGCTAATCACACGACAAATGACCACCAGGGCTTAAAAAAAAAAAAAAAAGGGGGATAATGCAGTGCAGTACTGAGGAATGGCTTTTATGATTCATTTCAATAGGAGGGGGGGATTAGAGAGAAATTCACGGCCACTACGTTCAGACCAACACCTCAAAGATCTCCCTGCTTTATTTTATAGATTTGGCGGGCGGTGAAGGCAGCTCGGAGCCCCAAACGTCTATGACTGGTTGTCAAGATCAGTTTAACAGCCACAATGGAAGAAAAAGCCATTTGACTTCTGTAATCTTTTCTAACATGGCCTACAGTTGCCGTTGATTGGCACGGCTCGTGAATTTCACCCGTGAATGGCGCACAATACTTTTGTGCAGCGGGTGAAGCTTAAGGGAAGGTTGTTCTTATCATACTGTTGAAAACGCTCGATTATGACTCAAAACATTGAGCAGCTCTATGGAACAATCGCTCCGGACACATTTGTTTTGGTCGTGCATATATTCCTCTTTATCTTTACTATGGTCCATATCAAACCAAGGTTGTACACTTCCTCCTTTAGTTAATCATCAACCTGGGCTTTTGCTTCCCTAATGTGACTTGCAGATCGGTGCACACTGAGCTCTGAGGTCAAATTACTTTCTTGTAAGTTCCCATGACAACAACATGTTCATGTACCATCTGTGAAATCTACACTGGTTTCTTCTATTATTATTCTCTTACAGGCCAATAACAAAAATAAAGACTTTTTTTCTTTTCTGATCTCAGTTGCAGCTCGTGCCTGTACGCATTCAAGGAAGCGCTAACACAACACGACTCTTATTTTTCTTGCAGAGATCAGGAAGAGATGAGGCTCTAGTATCTTGTAATTCCATGAAATGAGAATCTTCATCGATTGTCTGAAAAGAAGGAGATTTTCTTATTTTGTCAGTGGTGGCATGTCGGGGAGTTATTCGTACAGAAGCGAAACCGTCGGCACAGAAGCAGGCGTGATGAATAAATGAGGACTTTACTTTGGTATATTAAAAAATGTAAATGATACGCGCAATTATACAGCACAATAAGGCACAAAACAGTAACCATGAAATTGAAGGTAATTCATGCGTCGCTGTGTAACTGCGTCGGCTCCGAACAGATAAAATAAAAAAAATTCCCCCCGAATATTGAACTTTATTTGAGCAACAGATATAAATTACTTTAACACGTTGAAATGTTTTCATATAAGTTAACTGCCATTACACATCGAGTACAAATTCATATTTTCCAGCCGTTTTGGAGGATGATTGAAAGGTGCATTGAATCGCTGGACAATCCCGTGAAGAGAATAGGGGATAAGCCGAAAAACGTATTAAAAAGGCCTGATTGTGCACTCTGGCCCTGCCCCGAAGCGGAGGGTGTGAGAAAAGGGGAGTTAAACAGTACCCAGGTTTGGGGGCTGCTTCATAATTTCCCCCCTCCTTGGTGAAAGTTTGGGTGTGGGAGTTGTGTTAAAGAGACGTGAGACAAGCCCACCACCCCTGCTCACAGTCAGTATCAGGCCTAATGAGGCATTAATCGGAGGTGTGGGATGTTGCTCTTTAGAAAAGCACAGGGTCAGCAAAGCACAATGAAGACAACAACAAAGACTGAGAGGGAGGTGGAAGGGGGAGGGGGGGGGGGCCACTGGACCCAATGAGCGTTTCTCTAAGCTGCACGCTCAGCAATCACTTCAAAAGCACGGTGACAGAATATTCACCAAAATTCAATGGGAAACATATGAAAGGGGGCTTTGAACACTTTTGTTTGTAGGTTTTCCTTTTTCACAGGGGTGATTACATCCATTCCCCCACCCCCCCCCCCCCCCCCTCGCGAACAACGATCCCATGCACGAGCACACACACACATACATAAATACTAATATACAGTATGGCTGTGAATTCTGGAAACAGTCGCACCTTTACAGTCAAATAATGTGCTTGTTTAAGGTATTCAAAGCAAAACTGTGGTAGATTTACATTTTGATCTATTATATATTATATATTATTATTGTATATATTATAATTAACCTGCAGTATTTAATGTTTAATGACTCCCTATGGGCCGGCCTGAGATGTTGTTATTGCATGGAAAAATCAAAGAATATGAGGCTTTTCTATGTTATATTTAACATATTGTTGGTCATGAACTGTTGGTCCTTAGCTTTCTCTTGTTTCATCTCTTGTTTCATGTCTTGTTTTTCAAAACAGAAGACATTTTTAATTCATGAATTTCCATGACTTTGATGACTCCATTGCATTTCAAGCTGTTTCGAAACACAAATCTGTGTATACTGGTGTGTTGAGAGGAAGAAGAGAAAAGGGAGAATGAAAGGTTACCGAATATTCTTTGGTTTAGTCGATCAGAAGAAGTTTGACATAACATCAAAACACATTAAACCAATTGCCACTTTTTACTGTAATGTCCCAAAAAACGAATTTCCTTGGACGAAAACGACTCAAAGCTTTGTGAGTAAGAAAAATGATTATGAACTGATCTTATAGTTTTCATATTTGGTTTATGAGGCCACAGATGGCTGTTAGAATCAGCCATCTGGATGCGAGAGTCTAACCCAGAATGTCCGCACCCCAGAGGAAACGCTCCATCCCAGATATGATGAGGGGTCTACGTCTGACCTGCCCTCACATGTAGCAGATCTGACAGCTAACATTCCTCCCTCTCCCGCTTGATAAAATAATCTTAATCCTTTTTGGTGTTTATTTACAGTTATGTCCAAAAATTAGTCACTCAAACCAACATTATTCTTCGCGTTTCTGGTTCCTTCCACAAGATGAATGTGTTTGATCTGTAATGAAAACTAAATGATAAAGTTGAAGTTGAAGTTATCTGAATTTGTGAATGAATGTTTTGATTCAAACAGATGAAGGACACGCCATCATTTAGTAAAGGCAGAATCGGTTTGTTGTTTGTTTCTTTTATCACTGCACTGTTCAACTCTTGGAAGTATTGAGTGTTTCATATTTTCAATCATACCTCACAATTTTCTGATTTCGTGTTTTGTGTGCTCAGTCGTTGGCTCATCATTCAGTTACATCAGCCTGAGGTTAATTAATTATTGACAAACTAGTATATTTGTTATGATTAGATTGAAGATTTTCACACATAATGTGACCTTTGCCCTCAGTGTCTTCTTACATTACATTACTTTGAATCCCAGTAGAGCTCTGGGCAGAGTCACGTCTCTGCTCAGAGCTGCATTAGGATTCATAATAACACCTTAGAATCACACAGGCAGTGCTGTATGTATGTGTAGGTAGTATATATGTTTTATTTCCACGGGACATTTTAATGGACGGTGACCCCTGACAACAGACGCAGGTCATTTCAAGAATCTGCACAGTGGAAGACATGTGATTTACAAAAACGATACAAGATGACACTTAGCGATGTCGTCACCTCTGGATCTGTGAGACATGTTCCCCTTTTACCACCATAAGGCAGTTTGATGGAAATAGTAATACATCTTCATCTATTTCTGTAATGTGCCTGTTGACAATGTATCACATAATCTCATTACACTACATCAGTTTTTGAGAAACATGCACAGTTAACAACACCTTTCTTTAAATTTGTAGAGCAAGCATTAGTTCTAGCCCCCCCCCCCCCCCCCCCCCCCCCCCGGCTCTGTGGCAGCTGAGCTTGGGTTCGTATAAATCCAGAGACATTTGAGCTTGCGACCTTTCCATCTGTAGAAACAACACTGACATCTTTTCTTATTTTTTTCATGAAACTTTCTTCTGTTGGTGTTGCTTGGTGATATCATAACCAAAAATCAAGTGGAGACTCGGGCTAATTACTGCTGCAGCTGTCAGCAGCAGTGACAGGCTGGGAGCTACAGATGGGACTTGCTGCTATGAAACATCCCAGCACCCTCTGCCAAACATCCAAGTGATGAGGAATATGTTAAAAATTAGACACCTAATGAGGACCAAATAGCGGACCAGTGTCTGTGTTCGCTGTGTGTGTGTGGAGGGGGGGTATACTGTACATGTGCACATTTGTGTAGTTCCTGTGCAGGTGAACAACCCCAGATCTTCAACTTCAGGGAAGAATATGGCATTAATTGAATATTTTCCTTATCACTTCTGAACAAACATAATTATTTTAATTTTAATCAACTCAATCAAATTGAAAAAAGTGATTATAATCTACAGGTTTCTCTCTGTTTACTGTGGAAATCCATTAAACCTTATTGATATTGAAAGTAGATGGCAAAATTGTTCAATAACCAACATATTAATAATGATAATAATATTTTAAGGACAAGAGTTACTCCTAATATCTATCGCCATGTGTTTAAAGGGTAAAATTTCACTGAGTGTCTTAACTGATAGACTTAGATTTATTCATCAAATATTGATTTCAGTCCACTTCCAGACACTGCCTCATCTTGCCATAAAAGACATTAGACTTTGATTGAAATGCCTTTAAAGTTAACTGCTGGAAAAGTTAATTTATTGGGCAGCTACATCTTTTATTCCCTCTTTAATGCACACATTAATCAGACAAATTGATAATCAAATGATTTCACTGATTACATGAATTGGAGGTGAGTAAGCTTGTGTAAAAACTCTCAGAGAGCTCTTCATACAGTATAGCAGTAGAGATATAGGGCGATGGGGTGAGTTACGTGCTTGCAGTAATATTATGGAGCAAATTAGATGAATTTCAAGCGTCGTCTGCCACTTCATGTGTTATTTAATGCAAATGAGTGCACTTCAGCATCTCACTAAGTGTCCAAAGAATCTTCTAAAAGGGGGAAACTAATGGCTAAAAGGGATGGAGAGGAAGGCAAAAGGTGGTAGTGAGAAGCAGGAGCCATTGTTGCTTCTCGGCGTTCCAGTCTGAACATTTTCTCTTGGTTTCATTTGAATTTTAAGTATTGACCTTGTGGGCTCAGCCATCAAAGCAGCAGGCCCCTTCAATACTGAGGCAGATATTGAACACTTGTATTTGACAAGGATCTGTCAAATGCTGTTGCCGAGACAACACTTACACAACACTCACCGAGACCTCGCTGGCTCCTGCCTTGTGTTCACACAGTAAATTAGAAATACATTTCACTAAAAGACAGAGCAGAGGGTCTTGACACTGTGTCATTAACAACATCATCTCCAGCAAACAGACACACAAAGCACAGCCTCGCGTTGACCTTCAGTATGCTGTGCTATTATGGGCATGATTCATTCAACATGTACTGCACTGCGAACCGATGACCCGAGGTGTATTATAATGCTTACTTACTTACTTCTGGGCAAATTTTGGTTTTCTGCTTGTCCTGGAAGATTCCCCTTCAGGCTCGGATGTCAAAACATCAACAGCTTGATCAAGGATTGGTATACAATGATTGACAAAATGCCGATTTTGGGCCGTTTGTATAGCCAGTGTTTGTTATAAATCACCCTAAAAATACACTGATCAGCCCGATGCTGGCCTTGTTATAACCACTTACACATATTTGTCTATGTTTTAATCACCATCCATGTAGGCCACGCCCATTTCTAGCTCTTCCCTCCTTTCCAAAATATTTTTGTTTTGATACAATTTTGGCTTAGTTGTCACAAAATGGTGCAAGTAGAATGTCTGGTGAACGCAAAAAAAGCTCGTTTTGATATTGCTTGCGTTCTTTTTTTACAAATGTTTGTCAGAGAGTGCTTTATCTCATTTATTGTAATCAATAAATGGAAATTGGAAATATGGAAATTCCTCAATTCCTTAGGATGATCTTATGGTCATTAGAGTATTTTGCATTGCAGTCCCAATACGGACCCCTGTGCGATGAGATTGCTACATATGGATAATAATCACATTAACAAACGTACACACACATGCACATTGCCATTGCACGAGTGCGTCCAGCAAAAGGGAGCAGACAACCGAAACTGTAGTCTTGTCCTCCTCTTTATTATTCTCCTTTGAACATGTCCAAAGCAGGGCAGATATTGATCAAACTATTCATCTGCTGCAGTGATTCACGTCCACTTTCATAGATAATGTCAGGCTTGACATGTGGATAACCTATTTAATTAAATTGCATACCTTTTCCTTACAAACCCCCATTTTCACAAGTTGTGTTTAATTTCACCGATGCACTCATTTGTCATATTGCCGAGTGGAATAAGGCTGAAGGATAATCTCAGACAAGAATAAAGCTTTTAAAACCCAACAAAGTCAAAAGCTCATGTGCGTTTACAAATGGACAAGATGGGACTTTCATGTAAATGCATTGGTAAAAGGTGTGGCGGTTGTACTTTAGTAGGAAGAAATGCCCTTTAATGTTTAAAAAAGGAGCAGCCTGTCTCCTAAAATGAAGAAATGTGGGTGGATGATTGGGCAGAGAGGCCAACGTCATGTGGTCAAGATGATATAAGAGGAAAGCATCCATTTTTCATTTAACCATGACCATGAACTTTCTCTAAAGTCAACCCAGCTCCATTAGTTTGCATGAAGGCTTTTGCTTACACATTGATTGACTCCATATGGTAAATCTTTAAACAACTGGACCAGTTAGTGTGTATCATCTGCAAGCTGAAGATCCTTTGCCTGAATCATGTTGTACACAGTAACCACGCAAACCGCTCTGTGCTGCAAACTGGTTGGCTCAAAATAAACATTCTATGCAGGAGATGCAGTGCAAACGGTCATGCGTGTAAGAAGCATGACATCTTGTGACTGCAACAAACACACACAGGTCAGACGACGCGACGCAAATTCACAGGATAAGGAATCGTCCTCTATGCTTCCTATAATGGAGGACCAGCTGTGTGGAATGCCCACTAACGCAGCTTCCTAATACTTTCCGGGTTTTCTCCAATCCGTTTTGCCAAAGGAATCATTTTGTTTAGACACATATCAGAAATTCTTCATGAAAAGCTGTGTGAACGGGAACCCTGGAGGAATCTTCACTTTAAGCAGTTGCATAAATGTCTTAGACAGACTATTGACTCCCAGTTTTAACAAGCTCTGGCATTATTCTCCTCTATAGATGTAGACAAATTGAATGCAGCTTTAATATCATTAGAGTAAAACTAATGTAAGACAGCCAGCATCTAACAGTCTATTTTTACTTCACACTTTCATTGTAATTTGCTTATTTTGTAATTTAAATGTACAGCCACTCAGGTTCTTATAACGTGGCTGCATAGTTTGGTGTTCATACTCTCTGGGTTTAATGAGATACCTGCTATGTAAACTAGGGTTGATGTTAAGTTGGATAACATAAATAAACGTGTTGTTTAATAGCAGTAGAACAATGGTTTTAAAACTACAAATTAATGAGTCAGTGGAGGTGACATTGACCTCTGCTCCCCATTAACTCGTGCGCTCTCATCAAGACTTTGTTGTCGCTCCGATTCACATCTTAAACGGACCTGAAAAGAGTTTTATCTGCACATGGCAGTGAAAACGCTGGCAAGGTTGAACGAGTGAGCTATAAATACTCCAGAGAACAAAAGAGCAATTGACTGCTGCAGTGTAGGTGTTTCACCATCTGTTAAAGAAAACAGATTCTACCTCCTGCATTCATTCTGTTCACACTGGTGTTTTAGAATACATCATGCACCCTTGTTTTGTTCCACTGCTTCTATGATAAAAAACGCAACGCTGTCTTTGACCTTTAATTCTTAAAGCACAGCCAAAATGTTTTTTAGTAAACAAAGATGTTCGGAAAAAATGAGTAAATTCTTAAGCCTGGACCGAAAGGTTAAATCCAAGCTCATGTTATGTGTGGAAACGCTTTGAGAAACCAAAGTTATAAGATCAGGATAACAAGCTCTGACCTCTGTTTACTTCTGTGTGTCTCAGAATGTTTGGCTGCTTGATCCAGCTCAGGACTCAATCAGAATTCCTCTAAATGCCAAATCATTTATTAAAACAATACTGAGTCCAGGAGATATTGTAGGTGATAATTATCATAATGGAAAATAGAATATACTTTATATCTATATAGCTCTCTATATTAACCATGACTGTGACAAGAAAGATGGTGAGCTTTTCAACTTGTTGGTTGATGTAATCGCTTTACAGAGTGCGTTTATATCACATTTTAATGTCTTTGGCTTAGTTTGGATCTTTCTCAGCTGGAGTGACAGCAAAATACCAAGGTTTCATTTAGATCAGCCACCCAATAAACACAATACAAACAATAGAGACACCTTAATGGAACACAGTCATCATTAGTGACACCTTAACTACA
Organism: Genypterus blacodes; assembly: GCF_046128005.1. Classification (NCBI taxonomy): domain Eukaryota; kingdom Metazoa; phylum Chordata; class Actinopteri; order Ophidiiformes; family Ophidiidae; genus Genypterus; species Genypterus blacodes. The sequence continues at coordinate 13,034,841 of NW_027466879.1, forward strand.
CCAAACAAAGACCTAACATACAACCTGCAGGCATAGCTTGTTGACCTTTTCAGCACATCTGCCTTAAGTTATTAAATTCTCGTCAAGATGTAACATTGTGTGAGTAAATGTGTCCTTACATACAAACATTAGGCCTTTACTATAATGGTGTAGTAGAATAGTGAAAGACTCAGCAGTCATCAGGGGATGAAAAGTCAGCTCACGGGCTGTCAATTATGAAAGTAAACATCTGTCTTCTAAATACTTTTCCTAAATGATTAAAACATCTTTGAGCTTTGTGGCCTCTATGTCCACGAGGCATGTAGAGCCTGGGAGGAACATATGGCAGAAAAACTGTACACTGTGCATTACAAACACACACACACTCAGCCAGAGCCTGCCCGATTAAAACTCAGTTGTCTGTTTATATTTAGATTTATGTAATTCCCAGTAGAACAAAACATAACACCATTATTTAGCTCAATTATCCTTCGTAATTAGAGTTTCTCCGGATTCTGAAAACATTGTTGAAATTTAACCCAAAGCCTTGGATGGAAGTACACATTATGGTCAACATACAATATAATAGCTACTGTATGTGCTCATGCTTTACCACCAAACCACCAACTGTAACACTCCCACAGAGTGTAGTGTGTGTGATCTGGTTTACTAAACTGGGCAAGTTATCACAGTGTGACTGAGGGAGAGTGTGGGGTTTTAGCTATCAGGACGTAAAATGTATTACCTATGCGTATTATTTGTATACGTAATTGTTTATTTGGATGCCTAAACCACGTATAAACCATATACATAATATCTTATATTATATTTGTATATGTATCACATATATGATCACCACGCTCCTCAGTAAATAATATCATTACACCAAACATAATAAAATAGAATATGAACCACTTCTGTATCATAAAACAATTCATATAGATCATGACATGACATTTATGACAACATGCAATTCACATGTTAAACCCATGTGCTCACATCTGAAAAGAACAATACATGTGACATCTAAGGGTCACCGCCATAAAGAGAGCAAACTAATTATGATTAATACTGATTCATTCCGAGGCAATTATTTTAAAGTCATCAACGTATTTAGTCCAATACGTAATTCAACAAACACCTTGTGAGATTTAAACAGTGCACGAGCAGTAAACCGACAATACTGGGAAACAAAATGGTCATGCGCTGCAAATTAGACGTTACGGTATATTTTATCATAATATCCAATATATATGTAATGCCTTAATAATGATGTGTGCATATAAGCCTTTTAGAATGCAGTGAGGAGCACAGAAAGACATCTACGTCATTAGCTTTCAAGTTTAGAAATGGTAATTGAAATCCATTAGGACAATGCAAAATGGATGTGATGGTAAACATAAGTGAATTTGGTGGAAGTAAACTCGTATATGCTGAGGCTCTGTGTGTCTGTGCGTCTGTGTGTGTGTGTGTGCGTGTGTGTGTGTAATGCGTACACGCTTGTATGGATAGAGAGAATAAAAGGAGGAGAGAGGCTGAAAGGGGGAGAGAGAGAGAGAGAGAGAGAGAAATAGTGAACAGAGGAAGAGAGAGAGAACTGAGTGCAGTAATATCCATTAGATTTATTGTGCTGCAATTCCCAGTCCCTCCAGTTCTGCCTGAGGGGGACTATATTACATTTCATCACAGTTTCATTTTCTCCTGCAGATGAGAAATGGGAGTTCTGTTGCAGTAATGTAGCATGTATGTGCTAAATCTCATCTCTAATAAAATCAAACACATCACAACTCCTGGCACTTTTGCTACAGGTCCATGACAAAATGAAACACCATCTGTTATCGCATCAAGACCAGCTTATTAGAACATAAAAATCAAACACACACAAGGAATAACAATGAGGATAATGAATACAGGAGGAGATGAAATGTCAGAGCAGGACTGTTTCTTCAGAATCAAAGTCACTTTATTTCCTAAGCGTAGTAAATACTATATATCAGATCGACAAACTCTGATAACAAACAGTGACATCACATAAACACACACACACAGACACAGACACAGACACAGACACACACACACTGACTGTCATGCTGTCTTTGCCAGAGAAGAACAATTACAGCAGCACTATCTGTGTCTCACTGGATTTGTGGGTTAAAATTGGAATTGAAATCCTGTGTGTTACAATTTACAGTTTTAAGATTGCAGATATTTTAATACTTCTCATCCAATTCAAATCACAGTTGACATATTGCCACATATTTTAATTGGTGTTTTAATGGACATTGCCTGATATTTTACCAAATGTTTTTGCATGTCATTAGACTCACAAATGTTATTGCATATTCATTCAACACATTTGCATGTCATGCAAAAATGCAAATGTGTTCTATGGTTTGTGTGGTGTGGGGAGACATTCGGAGCAAACATAACTTGTAAATGATATGAATATTCCTGTGCTTTGGTTTTCTCTGAATTTCCTGGTAGCCATCTGCAAATTAGCATCACTAACATCAAAATTACAAACAGAGAACCATGCGGCATCGGCTGAATTAAGTGCTGGAACAGTTGAGCTCATCCATACTCTGTGTGAGTAACTTTGGTAGTAATATAGCTGTAGTACGAGGCAGATGAATAATTTTGTAGTAGGGGCAGTGCGGTGCTCTTATCAGCGGCAGAGTGGGAATACATGATGGTAAATATCTAAGAAATATCCCCCCCCCACCCACTCCATGGTCTTTGCTTCGTATCGCCCCCAAGCAACCAACGTGGAACAGCCCATCGGGAAATCTGACATTTCTACTGAAAGCCGAGTAAAAGAAGGGAGTACTCCAGGCAACAGCAGCTGTGGTAGCTGCAGATGGAGTAGTACTTTACAGTGGTGGCAGCAGAACCAGCAGTAGTACACTTATAACAGCAGGAGAAGAAACCTTGGGAATAGGATAACTATGTTGTAGTAGTAGCAGTAGTATTTTTCGTGCACTTACTCCGCATCGTTCCAACACTGAACACACTCTCTCTCGTCTCCGCTCGGGAAGCTCATTTTCTCCTGTGGTGATTATGCTTCACTATGTAATCAGAGCTGATAGAGACTCTGCTCGGATCAACATAGTGACACGCAGACCAAAGGCCCACGGCAATAACACGTCACCCGACACGATTAGACTAAAAGTAATTCGAACCTCTCACCTTCCAGGCTGTCCTGAGGAGTAGAACATGTAGTAACAGTACTGGCGGTAGTAACAGAGGGAGTTGTGGCAGCAGAAGAGAAGTAGTAGTAGTGGTAAAAGTACTGGCAGTATCAGTAGTAGTACCGTTAGTGGTAGTAGTGTTCCAGTGTTGAGTCATATTTAGCTGGCTGACAGCAGCTCATTAGGCAGAGCAGCATCTTGTGTGTCAGTATCAAATATCTGACAACAGGTGGGGGATTAGAATCATGACTAATAATACCAACTGCTTAGTGTCTCAGTTACCGCAAGGACAATGGACAATCAGTGCTAACAGGGAAAGAGAGCGCGTGTCCAAATACTGCGATGGCAATCCTACCAAGTAGTCTTTATATCGTGTTTTATCTGGAGCAAATCCAGTCCAAAAGCATTTGATCAGCGGCGAGGGAGCACCGGGGAAACCTGCACAAGAAAACAAAAGAGCAACATCACACAGGCCAGGCTGAACATGATTATTCCGTGCTCTGCTTTGTCAATTTCAGAGTGCCATCTCCCGATAGTCATTAAATAAGTTGTGTTGTTGTTTCAATTATCACCAGTAAAGCAATCTGTTCATAATTACAAACATTTGCTTGTGGCAATTACAAACAGTGGCTGGTAGCAGTTTAATTTGCCCGCTCTAATCTTGTCTGTAATTAGAGCACACACAAGCAGAGCACTGGAGTTTTCAGCTTCGAGGCAAACAAGACAAGACTAAAATTCCCATTATATCAAACTGCTGACTGCCTGCGGCACACACCCGCTCGCCTTCAATGTGAGGCATTTCGTACATTCTAATCCATTTGTTTAGCTTTACAATGCAATTCCACTAATGTGGCAGGTTCTCATTTCACTGCCCTTAAAAAAAAAACAACCTTCCACTGAAATGGGAAGAATATTTCATGATATTGCACCACAGCCTTACAAGGACTACATGTTGTGTTTATTCATGCCGAAAAAAAGATCTCGTCTTAGATCATAACGCTTATGTCAATATGTGCTGCAGAGTGCACATCAAGCAGGCATAAACAGGGTTATCATTATCATAACACTAAATCAAACCACTGCTAGCACTTGCTGAAGCTGTATGTTCATGTGTGTGTTTGTGAGTGTGTGTGTGTGTGTGTGTTAAACTCTCAAATACAGTAAGAGACAATCTAAACCTTTTGTTTCCTCCTTCCACAGTAGTATCAATGAACGACTCGTTTTAATCAGATGGACCGGGATCAGATGGGAAGCCTCCAACACTCCACCATCGCAATCCCACAATCCATCCCGGGATCACTGCCAGACAATGGTTGGGGGGCAGGGAGCAAATGTTTCGACACGATTGGAGATGCGTGCCTATCGTGGATCTACACGGAGTCTCCTCTCACATGCCAAGAGCACGTCAAGCAATTGGCATCCAAGGTCAGCTTGGAAGATGCTGCGTGAAGCTTTGTTGGGATTTTAAGAACATGCTAGGAAAAGCAATATAGAATATCCGGGTTTATGTGCGGTGCAGTCAGATAGTGTCAGATAGTGTGTGTGTAGATATAGTGTGTGTGTAGATAAAAGTACAGGCTGGAGGAGTTGTGTTGGTATGTTCAATGCTAATATATGATGTGCCTATGAATTTACTTTACATTCCACATACAAGGATGCACTCTCTCTCTCTCTGTCACTCTCTCTTTCTCTCTCTCTCTCTCTCCCTCTCTGTCTCTTGCTCTCTAATAACAATAACTCCAGGGGAACATCTTTCACTGTCACTCTACAAGCCCTCCACCCGCCCCACCTCCCCCCCGCACCACCCCATCCCAGCCTGTCTGAGGCCTTTTTTCCTCTCAGATGATAGCTATTAATTCCCTTCAGAGTCTGCTTGATGGAAGGCTAACAACATTTTATATTGTTGATACACTTCTGACTCGAGCTGCATGCTCTCAATTACAGATGAAAGATAGCTGGTAACCTGGTTACAAATAGTCTTCACTGTTTGGATGATGTCAGGCACCTTTATCAAGCCAGGATGAAAATAGACATGGGGGGGAGGGGGGGGGGCACCTACATACCCAGCAGTGATGTTATCCCTCTGTAAAGAGATGGTTAACTGCACATCACTTTGGCTCAGAGCCATTCCAATCTTTACTAAGTGATTATCATTCATATTCATTCACACCGTCTCTCTCCCTCTCTCTCCCCATGGAGACACTGACACCAGCTATCTGTAATATTGTCCACAGCCCGACCAATTAAAGGCTCAATCCGTAATTGTATTAATCGCGGAGTCCCGTCCCGTCCCCCTCCCCCTCTTGAGACTTGGCTCAGCCTCTGCAGGGGTTTGTTTGACACTGCTGGATTTTAAAGGGACGTGGCATTATTTACATTTCAGCGCGCGGGAGGGGCTACTCCACTCACCCTTGCTGCAGCGCCCCTGTGCACAATGAGTGAAAATGTCCTATATTCGATACTGTCTCTTTAAGACATCATTCCTAAAAAAACCCTACTCTATTCCTATCGGTCATATAATGATGTCCCCCTTTAATATGATGCACAACACTGTATTTCAGTCGTTTGCCATAAATCCTCACATACTGACAACCTGTTCATCCAAACTAACAACACTGCAGCTGGGGCACACAGCAGAATGCCTTTAATGACGCCCTAATGATACCTATGATTGGAACAGAAGTAATTAGGTTGTGAAAGGAGAAGAGGGATGCACGGAGAGACAACTCTGCAATAACGACACACGTTCAGATCAAAGACTGGTCGAGGTGCTGGAGGTGATTTAGATACAGTTGTCACAGACAGCTGCAGGCATAATCACACCGCCATATTTGTCAGTTGATGGGCACTGATGAGCAACCCGAGCTTAGCCAAATCATTATTAGATCTCCTTTGTGATAAATGTTATTTATTGCTGTCAAGCAGCATTAATGTTTAATTCAGAGGTGGGGAAACGAGCAGGGAAGAGCCACATGGTTCAGCCCATTCACGGTCAGTTTGTGACAAAGGGAATGACTGAACTCCAGCCAGAAAAACTTCATCACCCAGAAAAATAAAGAGCGCGTGTGTGTGTGCGTGTGTGTCTGAGTGTGTGTGGATGTGTTCTGGTGGGGGATAATAGCTCTAATTTGCATGTGTTTTAAAGGGGTAATGAAGTAATATGATGTTTATCTTTTCTGAAGAGTTTAATTTCTGCTGGCAGAGACCCAGAGCACACCGTGACACAATATAATGAACAGCTACATGAATATGGGCCAGGCTATGTAATGGTAGCAGATGTGCAAGGGTCCAAGGCTAGAATGAGAGGGGGGGGGGGGGGGGGGGATCTCACTTCTGTTGTGGGGGGAGAAGGATTGATGTGTACGTGTGTGTGTGTGTGCATTGCGGGGGGGGGGGGGTAATGCTGAATGATTTATTCATTAAGTTCAATAACCAGAAGCCTGTGTTTGTTGACCCTTCGTAGTAAGCTAGACAGACATGTTATTCCCCCTCATTCAACCCATCAATACATTCTCCTCACTTGTGTGTGTGGTCTTACATTTGGAAGCGATCATTATATACGTTTCATATGTGTTTCATTTGAGAAGGAGTCAATTTCGCCAGGCCTTAGCTTGTGCATTCAGAATGCGGCGGCTAAAGAGATACTGTAGAGAAATTGTCGTACCCAAGAGGTTGTGCTTCCTGAAATAAGATGATGATGTAAAAGGGGTCAGCTGCTAATCTTTATTCCCTGAGTAAAGCTTTCATTCATTATGTAACAGTTTGCATTTGTATTCAGGCCACAGAGCCAGAGTGCCGAAACATTCTGCTTCTCATAAAAACACCAATTTATTTTTATTTCTACATCTTCCCCCCGCCTCCCCTAATCTAATGGTGAACTACCAACACAAACTCAGATGGAAGAAGTCTTTATTGCATATCCTTTAACAAAAACGCAAGCTTGAGAAATCAGCATCAAAAATGGATTATATCAATAATGAAATCCCTTTGTTCTGAGGCTCCATCAAATATTTGCTTTGATAATGAGCCCAATCCTTTATTTTAGGCCAGTCTGCGGCTGCTGTTTCTACAGATGAATTTCTAAAATGGTGCAATTGTTGGGAAAATGAAAGGCCTTAGTGAATGTGCTACGTGACGAGCAGCTGTACTTCTCTGATAGGCTTTGACCTCAACACCACTGCTTCAGAATGACATGTCAAAACACTGAGCACAGGCTTATGATGTGAGACTCAAAAAGGCTGCACACTTGCACCTTTATACCTTAAGGACACGCATCTAAATGATGATTTGTTTTCACTGGGTGTGCGCAGGGGTGCTGCAGCAAGATCGCAGAAGTGAATTGAAGCAAGATGTGAAACGAAACAATACATATGTCCCCTTTTAATGTAATTCTCTCCTCTCTCTCCGTCTGTTATACATACTGAACATTTTTTTCTTTCCTCTATTTGAACACTGTGAAATATTTTGTTTTTATGGCGAGGATGTCTTCATTTGCCATTTACAGTGTAGTGGGTTTTTTTTCTTCCTTTTTTGTTGTAAGTTAACTGGTGCCTGCTTAGCTAGAGAAATCATTGGCCGGGCCAGATGGAAAAATATCTGTGAAACGCATTAAAAGCTGCTCACAAAACCCATGCCAGCGTGTATTTTTGTATATTTGTCTGAGGTTGTTGTTTTCTTTTTCGTTTCTGAGCGTGCCTGTATTCCAAGCATGTACTGTGTATACACGTAATGCAGTCTGGGCTGTATTATTAGGTTTATGCCCTCCTCCTCACTTACAGCATGTGAATCCACAGCACAGAGAAATTGAAGTGAAATAGAACACTGTGATGAGAGCATTCTTCAGCTCTCCTTTTGATCTTTCTGTCTCGTATGACTGAAAACACTATTCTCAGACAAGTTTCTTTTTGATCTCCAAAGGCATAATGAAAGTCCTGGCTATGTGCCTTTAAGATATGATAGCCATCAGACGCTGGGAAGATGAAAAATATCACAGATAATTAGAGGGAGTGTGGAGGGGAAAAAAAGATAATTAAATTGTATGCTGGGAATGTTAATGGAACAGGCTTGGTTTAATAAGCTGTGCTGTATCAGTATTCCATTTGTGTTTGATTAATACTGAGCAGGACCCATTTAATAAGAATCAAACATTCATCATAAATACACATAAATCAACTAATGATATTTCTTTGGCAAATAGTACAATTGGATCTCATTAAACTCTTCCCATTCAGTGGTATCCTGTATGTTAATTGAAATGCCTTTGAACCTCTCCAAATGTGTTCAAGTTAATCATTTGGTTTGATTTACAATTAGTCTAATCTCTGTCAGTGGGAAATGGAAAGTCCGGCCTGAAGAGTGTATCAATTTTGCCTGACGACCCGGTCCGAGTCACCTTTTATGCTTGGGATTGGTTGTGAAGTCCCATTGCAGAGGGAATATCAGTGGGCCACACAAAGCACCAGCTCATTAATCTTCCATGAAACTGCAGGGAAATTGAGTTGAGAATCAAGACTGAAATCCCCCCAAACTGGCAATCACCTCGCTACCATTCCAAATGGCAAACAGCAGGTCTGAATAAAGCAGGCAGAGGCAGTCAGACCGCTTCATTCAAGGCTGATAATGATCTAATATTTGTGGTGCCTCCTGTTCAATGGTGTTAATTCTACGCTTTTGGTTTGCAACACAATGGCTCCCAGAATTATAGGTGACTGACAGCAATTACTTAACAAGTTCAATGTGCCAAAAGTTGGGTTGTCTGATGGAATTTTAGTCCTTTATGATGAGAAAATGCTATCATTTCATCGCTGATTGCATTGTGATATAATCAAGTACTTTCTAAACTAAGCTGCTTTTTTGTTTTGTTTATGTTTGGATTGGGAGTGTATATATAGTCAATCCAGATCCAGATCTTTTAGCGAAAATAAGAAATATCACAAATATTTACATTACGGAGACATATTGTACACATTTCCCGGGTCTATTTTGAATCTGTTGCGTGTTTCCATCTTCAAAAAAACATAGTGAACTCTTCTTCCCATGCTAACTGCAACACTGTGCACATGGAGTGAAAGCAACAGTACAGCTCAGTTCAGTTCAAAACATCATGCTGATTTCATACTAGTGACTTTTACTGTAAGACTGAGAATTATCTTGATTTTTGCCTGAGGTTGTGTTTTTAAAAATAACTTTCCCAACATGCAGATGTAAGATATACCATAGTAATGGCTCTTAAAAAGGCAGACGTTTAGGCATTTATGAATGAGGGAACGTGGTTAAATGATGCAATTTCCCTTTAACAACACATTAAATCTGGCAGTAAGCATTCAGAATTACACTTAATATGTCTGGAAGAAATGATGGTGAAAAGTGAGAAAGTTAGACCAAACAAGAACAGTGGATCAACATTTCTGAAAGGTCAGAGGTGCATGTAATGAACTTGATTATACGTCGCACTTTAGAGGGTCAATCAAAACTCAGCGAGAAAGTAAACTTCCAGTGTGACAGGCAGCTGTTTTCACTCATATCTTGCACTACACTTCACTGGACTCTTCAAAGCTGCACTTAAATGAAGAATGATACAGAGATGCCTGCGGCAAGTAGAGAGTGTATCTGACTGCATACAAACCAGCCTGTACCAGTTCAGTGTAGGCCTATCTGATGACTGGTGCCCGGTTCAAAAAGATTTTAAATACACTGCGAGAAGCCTCACCCTAATCTACTCCTCACAATGCAGCACTCATGGCTAGTCAATACTCTGATGTTTAATGCATTAAGAATAGATGGTCTGAGTCAAACACTTAGAACTTCTCACTGCTCTTGTGTAGAATTTAATCTATTTTCCACTGAATCACCACACCATGGAAATGAATAAACACCTGCTGACACGTCTGTTCAAGCCCACATACATGCAGGGCCGGCCAAAACTCCTCCAGGGCCCCTAAATGGGATTTGCCCCCCTAACCCTTGCCTTTTTTTGCATTGGATTTGGCAACAGCTCATCTCAACCATATAAAAACTAAAAGAGGAAACAGATAATATATGATGTCAACTGTTTTGATAGGTGATAATTATCTCTTTCCTCAGTGCAGACTTCAGTGCAGGAAAGGTGTTGATTCTACATACATTTGCCAAAGCTGGAGATGTCCTCTGTTGTCACGCATGCATCAAAACCAAGCATAAGCAAATGCAAAACATCAACATTAAAACTGAACACACTGAATTAAAATAAACTACAGGGAGTGATAATGAGCTATAATAATAACTTCCCTGTGCATAAAACATGATGATGGTAATTGAGGATTTTAGATGATGATTTCATTCATGTTGGGCCCTCTAGTGGCTACAGGAGAATGGGATGCAACTTTCCTTTAGGCCATATGGAAGCTAAACCCATGGACACACACACTTGTTGACATTTTAATACATATGCACACACATAGATACCCAGGACTCACTCTGATATACTTTATATATATAGATATATATGTTATAGTACATACATATATATACGTATATATATACACGCATGTTCAACCACAGTCCCGTGGTATTCTCGTCTAAGTGAAGTGAATAGTGATTGCATGAGGTAATGGGTATGATATAAACAGAAGCTTGTGAAAAGTATATTACTGCTGACCTCAATCACTGAAGTGGATCAAAAACACTTGTCAGCCAGGCTTTTTTCATTTTCAGGCACATCTGTTTACATTTCGTATGATGTTTGGATTATATTGCACACAAATCCCCATGGAAAAACATTGTAAACCTTTCTCATAAACTGCTGTTTACTGTTGCATTAGTATTATATAATCCTTGTGCTGCCTAGTTTCCATTGTGAGAAATCAGGAAAGTGTTATTAGGCTCCTGTGGCATGTAGATTTAATTTCCTCCCTTTGCCTAGCACTTGGAGAGTACACTCCTTATGTTCCAAACACACTAGCTTTTACAAGCTTTCTGGTATTTGGACCAACTCCTGGTGGAGAAGTAATATCATCCTTTTCCATGTCCACATCATCTCTAACACAGCAGGGATTTGTTTCATTTATGTAACAATGAAAGCAATTGGCAGAGTGCCCGCATGTTGCTAAATGGAACTCCAAGAAACAAGGTGCTTTTTAAACAAGAGATGGAAAGACACCAGAGAGTGCTTGTGGGGAAGAATGAAAGGACTGGAAGGCAGAATATAAAGCAATCAATGCTGCTGTGTGTTGTTCACAACTTTAACCCAATAGCTCTTCCGCTGTCAGAGCTTTTTGTAAAGAAAACACATGAATCAAGTTTAACTCAAGCAAGGCAGAGGTACAACATGTAACAGCACTCAGCTTCAGTAAAGGACAATCGATCTCAAAGCCAACCCTTCCAGCTGTATGAAACCGTATACGCCTTGGCCTCAGTACAGAGTAAACACCACACCCACACATGTAAATGCAGCCTTCATCATCTCCTACTTTTCTTTTTTTTATACACACATTTCACCCACATCTGCGCTCATTTCAAAACTTCCAGGTGCTTTACGATCGTAATAATCATTATTTAATCCAGATGGGCAAAAATCACTGATCACGTTGTGTATATATATTAGCTGACCAATCCTGCCAAATCCAACTGTTGTGGGAAAGCTGCAGCCTGGACCTGCTCTGTAAAAATACACCTGTTGTGGACTAATTCGGAGTCACACCCCATGTCTGTGTTCCCAGAAAGAGGAGATTATATGAAAGCTGCATTAGGCGAGATGTTTCACTGGAAAAATATAGGGTTGAAGGGGGTTGGGTGGGGATGGGGGGGATTTGTCTGCCTCAGCTTCTTACACCCTCCCCTCCCTCCCTCCCTATGGTTGTTCATTTTGATCTCTGCTGGGGACTGTGTTTCATCGCCACCACTGGTTGCACTGAATCAAATAAATGCATTTCCTTACAGTGGATGATGTTTGTAATTCATTAACACTCCGCTTTGTTAATCTACGTGTTGTAACTGGCACAGACTGCAAACACTCCCACTCCAACGGCATTGACGCTCTCATCTTATCGCACATCTCCATGCAAGACTTTTGTTCGCTTACTCCCGACAAAAGAGGCAGATGTCGTTTCTTATTGGAACAATGTCAAATCAGATCGCAAGTGGACGATGATTTAGAGCTTACCTTCTGAAAATCTGATTACTAATGAGATAAAGTGATGAGAGATGATCAATTACCTCAAAATGTATGTCATGTAGTCTGCTCTAGTCCCCACAATTGTACTGTTTTTAAGCTTTTATTTCTCATAAAATAGGTTTTGATTTCTCCCTTTCTAGTGAGAATGTATTGTAAAGCTTTAGAAAACATAAAAAACACATCAATAAATATAAATATGGCAATCACAAAGGTTTTCTGATATCTAAAAACAGAAAAGCTATCAAAATGTTGCATTAATGAACTCTATGAACATGTTTAATATGTGATTTATACTTGTGTTCTGATCCTCTGGCATTAAATTCCTGTATATTCTATTCTTCATAATAGAGATAAAATAAAACAAGAGGTAAAAATATACTAGATTTAAACAGAGGCTGGCATTGTTTGAAATGACAAATCTGAACCTGAGAATTAAACATATACAGTGTTTCTCCTTAAAGAGGAGTTAATTAATATTCAATGTTGTCGTAAAAAGTGATGTGATCTTTGTACTGCTTTAATGTGCAAAACCAAATCTCTTCCCTTCTACTTGCTGGTGTGGACACAAATATGGTACTGTCTCTTTAAGGCCGGCTCGTGCCCTTTCTATGATTGGTCAGCTGCATCAGACCTGAGCTGGCAACACATCCCGACTACGAAGCATGGATGCTGGCCAAACACTTGCTTGCTCTCCTCTTACTTCATGGACTGAAGCATTTAGGGTAGTTCACTTTTGACATACTGGTTTTCATTTCCATCTGCATAAATCTCAATTTCGCAACTTTGACAATGTCCAACATAGTCTCAGCTACAATTTATAACTATGAAAAATGAGAGAAAATAACAAAGAGAATAAAGTCTCCTTAAAGGACTTGCTGGCATTTCATCTTTGGCTTCCTTCGCTTTCCTGTTGGAAAACCAGAAGCTGTGTTGCCAAGAATGAATATTCTGTGTTTAGTGTGCTTGACATCGCTGTATATTCGGGGATGTAGTTTAACTAGAAGCTGTTCAGTTTTAAAAAGGAACTATGGACAACAAAAAATGTAAAAAGAGTTTCAGCAAACGACACAGCACTGAATAAATAAAGCTCTCAATGAGATAAACAGGCTTTCTGGAACATTCTTTCCACCTCCTGCACCACATCTAAATGTAAAAACACCAGGCTTCAAGGTTGACAATTCACCTTGCTTCAAAAGGCTTTTTCTATAATGTGGTGTGATGAAATATGATTTAAATATAAATGAATTCTTATAAGTCCCTTCTTCTAACCAAAACAACATAACACAACTTTAATGCATCTCATTCCTGTTCTGCACAGATCAAGAACTCTGTTATTTTTCCCCCAACTTTATGTTCATACCGCAGCCCTGCGGGGCAATATATTTTCTTCCACCAAGTAAATAAAGAAGAGGTTATGTAATCAATCTTTTGGGAGGTTGAAATCATAATATTGAACACAACTGTCAGCCATGCCATTAGCATGATTCATTTCTGCCGTTTTACATTTACAATTTTCCTACAAGAGCAACATTGATTCCCTGTGTGTGTGTGTGTGAGTGTGTATTCATCCATTTGTTTGCCTTAGAGTGTGTGTAAGTGTGTTCCCGAGTGTATTGTATATGTACATGTCTGACACAATTTCCTTCCTATTTTCTTCCATAATTTGAATCTGAGAAAATATATTAATTTTGCAAGGGTGAGAAGAGCCTACACTGATCCAGTAAATAAATCTCTCCTATTATTACCCACAATGCCCTGTCAGGTCCATACATCATCTCAGCACATCATAATTAATTGCACACTAAACTATTCTGTTCAATTAACCATGAGGGAATGGATGGAGGGGAGGGAGGGAGGGAGAGAGAGAGGAGAGAGAGAGAGAGGAGAGAGGGAGAGAGCGAACGTTGAGGTACTATCATGCAATTATTAATCAAATGTCTTGTTTTCCTTGACTATATATATATTTCACTTGCTTGTCTTTGTGCAGCTAACTTGTTTTGATACCTTTGTAAGTCTTGAATGCATTTCCATATTTCCAGAGGAGGTTTATTGTACATGGACAGCAGAGTTGTGCAAATTCCACTTGCCCTTCAGTGGTGTTCTAATGGGAAATGTGCTTATGCAAGGCGATCTCGCCCGGAGGCTTCACATTTTCCAACCAGGCTCTGTCAGGTCAACAGTCTCATAAAAAAGTGGAATAACATTATGAAGAAGTTAACAGTGAAGTGAGTTTGTTGCTAAAACATTTCCCACGTCGCCTCGGGAGCATTAGAAGCCAAACACGCTTAAATGCAACTCTTTTAGAATTTAAGAAACCATTTCAGTTTGCGTTAAAGCAACTGTCCTGTAGCTTTGCAGTGAGTTAGTGAAACGTAAGAACACTTATGGGGGGGGAAATGTGTTAGACAGTTTATAGCAAACAGATTTGGCCACGGATGAGGAATTAATATTACCACTATAACAGAAACAGCATGAGACAAACTGAGGAGAAAAGTACATTTGAAATTTACTTTTTGCTACATAAGTTGATGTACTTATTACTGAAACCGTACAAGCAAACCCTAAAACATCTAAGTTCTCAAGTTCTCGACCAACATCTCTGTATCCCTTTTTTTTCCAACATAATATCCCAGTACTTTCATTATTTCCAACCTCTCGAACACTGGAGCCTGGGTAGAAGGTTGCTCACACAGTCATTAACATATACCAGATGTATGTTAATTTAATCCTTTAAAACCATTGTTATACTGAATTGATGAATTTTTAATGCAGGACTTACTTATTATAAAGTATTTTTTCATTGCGTTTGTCATACATGTACTTAAACAAAATATTTCAGTTCACTTCAACCGCTATAACCCTTTTCCACTGACAGAAACATGCTGTACGCATTAATAAACCAGCCACACATACTGTAGTAATACATAATACAAACCTCAGGCAGTGTTATTGTCTTTTATAGTTCACACAGCGATAACAACGACCAATCTAACATCAAATCATGAAGTTTACATGAATGCAAACCTCAATTTACATATGGAAAAGAGCCGAGAGAGGCACACCCAAGCCTGTGCTCGCATCCTGCACACAATAACCAGGAAGCTTTGGTGGATGATCCCACTAAATCCTACAATATGTGCTGCATTATAGCAGCTACAAAAGCAAAAAGTACAGAGACCCAAACACTGATATCTGTGATGAAATAAGTCAAATCTGTCCCCGCAGCTGATATCTTTGTATCAAAATGTGTGTGGGTGACGATACGCCTTGTTTTCGCTTAGCGTACACAGCTGTGCTACAGGTAAGGAGCATCACTTAAAAAAAAGGCGATGATTGTTTTGTTGTACTTAAAGGAATTGCAAATCAAAATAAAATGTGTAATTCTTTGTGTGTCGCCTCTCAGAATATAATGTCCCAGAATTTTGTGTTGCCAAAAACCTGCCCAAGGTTTGTCCTGCCAGTGTGGTTTCAATCACTATTGTAAAGTGCAACGCAAGGAGATTGCTTTGCTTTGATAGTAAGCAAATACAATTTATAGAAAGCAAACTTTTCAGGCTGAGAGTATCAGCTACGTGCCTGAAATATAAACTATATTCTCTAAACAGACACAGTTTGGCTCCCTTGACGTTAAAGCCCGTTTCAAAACACGGCAGCTTTGTTCTTATTTTCTCTACACATGTTGTTCCACTCCCCTGACCTGTTATTCTAATGTCACATCACAAACACTTTCCCCGGGTAGATCCACCCACATCATACCTGTTACCTTAATAACATGGCTCGTAATAAAGAATGCACTGTCTAATATCTTCCACTGTCAAACTACCTATTCACTTAGCAGGATAAATACTTGTTCCATGCAGAAGCCATTCCTGGAAATGGATGAAAGTCCCAAAGGAAATTTCATATCTGATGTACCATTTGTCACTGCTGCATGTAAGACAGAATTTATGGTACCTATTACTGGACCAGTAAATCCAATGTTCTGTAGCCGATAGCTCTTTTGTTGCTTGATTTAGTTTATCTGAAAAATGCATCTAACAATGAAGTATGAAAATGTCAGCAGAGGCAATTTACATCACAAAAGTATCAAAATAAAAACTACTTGCTTGGATTTATATTATACAGAGGCAGGCAAATTATTGAGTGCAGCCATGGGAGGATTAAATTACATGTTTTCTATATAATAACCTACAGATGATACTGTGAAACGCTGTTACCGCTGTGAATACAAACTGCAGCGTTGCTCTTTGAGAAGCATCTCTGCTGTTGAACTTCGGAATAACACATCTGTAGGTCATCTGCAGCTCTGTACGTCATTATTGTATGATTGTACGGCACATAGGGTATCTAGTTCTGAATGTGCTGAAATACCGCAGTGAACAGTTTGTTCCCTGATTGTGTTACTGTGAAAGAACACCGAGCCGGATGCAGGAAAGGGAGAAAAATGTGCAAATTTTCAATAGATGATAGAATTTAACAGAATAATAAGGTTTAATCACATGTGGTATCAAGCAAACGGAAACACACAATCAGCGCGGTGAGGTGAGGTTGTCACTTAACAACCTCACACTGTATGTTGCTGTTACATCTTGCGTCTCCATAGTGCTGTACACATCTTTCTATTTTTACACAGACCACTCATAGGGGCTTACACTTGAAATAACTGGAGACATTCAAAGGGAGCTGTGTGTGAGAGAGTGTGTGTGTGTGGGGGGGGGTGTGGGTGTGCATGTAAGAAAGATCAAATGAAACCTTGCAGCGTTAGCGAGTACAGTCAGATGGAGGTATTGGGTAAAATGCATTGTCAAAGAGTTGAATTCCCCTTCAATGCTGTCCGAGATAATATTTAAGTGTCACTTAAATATTCCACACGAGCAGCTTTGAAAATGAAATAATTAAATGGATTCATGCACAATTGGGAGCCGGCATGGACTGTAAAGGATGAGGGGTTAGTGGAAATGTTAAAGGCGGTGATTGTGCCGTGTCATGGCGGGTCTTGATTCCTCCATTCAAATTCATCCAAAGGTGAAAGCAATATAGGTTTCTGTCCCCATTTCTCACATTACTTTCAAGAAAACCTCCAATTGCATGTGACATGAGCGACACGCCATGCAGCCCCCCCCCCCCCCCCCCCCCCCATCTGATATCTTGCATACAAAGCAAAGGGTGGAAATTCCTCTCTTAAAGATACCAGCTCACACTCATCCTCTCCATACATCAGCAGTGAGCCAAGGCAGAAAAAGACCTGATTATTATGAGCGTGCAGATGATGGATCGTGCGTATATTCCCGTTATCTCCCCAACAGCAGCGTGCGCGGTGCACATCACTTACCAATGACAGAGATGCAACGGCTCACAGAAGTCAAATGGCAATTTAACTTTGATCGTACCGCATTACTGATTTACATTTGAATACGCCTTTGATTGCATCAGATGAATTTCTGATAACAAAAAAAAAAAACAAAAAAAAAACAAAACAAGGTCAGAATAGATTTCGGCTGAACTTGAATACACACCCCCCCCCGAGTCTCAGCACCCCCCCCCCCCCCTCTTAGCCTGCCAAGCACTTCAATTTACCGTCTCATTATTCAAAGTGAAAATGAAAATTGGAGCCTGAAGCATTTGTATTTGAACAAAGAGAGGGAAGCAGATTATGAATGTTCAAAATGTAATTTCTATTACACTTCCATTATTCTTCTATTAATCACAGATTCATTCTCTCTGTGCTCTTCAAGTAAAACACGCTCATACAGTATTCATGTGCATACAGGGGGAACGAAATTGGCAAGGCTATTTAAAATGTTTAATTTATGGAGGATGTGGCCCCGGCGATGACTCAGAGGAAAATGTGTCAGAGAAAGTTAAGTACATGTTTTAATGTGAAAAACATGGAGTCATATTTTATAAATATAAACAAGTGTGGCAGCAGCTGAGAGCCTTTGTATCGCTATGATCCTTGTTCCTCTCTTCTTTTTTTTAATCACAGCATTTGTGAAGAGGAATCTGCATTCTTTTTGTTCTTCCTGCCTTTTATTCAAAGGCTAATATTCACAAAGAGAGATGAGATTTAATGCATACTGATTACTCTGGAGACCTTCCATTCAACTCTGCCAGAAAACGTCAATTAAAGAGTTTTAAGCCTCCATAAACTGCACCTTAAACAGCTGATCAACACTATGCATGCCTACCTCCTGGATTTGCACCGGGTTTTTGTTTAAACGGAGCAAATTCATCTCTGGAGAGAAACCTTGTAATCCGCTTTTAAATCTCTAAGCAGTTGAATAGTGTGTTATTTATACGCAATCTTTTTTTCCTCACTCACACACAACACAGAGCAGAATGCTGGTGCTGTACACACACACAGATCATGCACAATCAGTACCATTTTTGATGTATGTTAAAATCATCCCAGCGTGTCAGCTTGTATACAAATAACGAGCGCATTAAAAGAGGACTATCAATGTTACACAAGCATCCTCCTGGGATCTATCTGCTCCCATTCATTTGACTCATACATGTGCATGTGTGTATTCATAAGCACTGGGGCATGAATGCATGAAAATATTTTCATTTGTGTGCAATGAGGCTTTGACACTGACCTCACTTTTAAAGCACATTTAAAATGGACAAACAATGAACAAGAACATTTGGCTGTGCTTCACCACTAACCCGCTCGTATTAACGCTGGCACAAACAGATCCGTACAAACCCTCCTCATTCTTGGTCGGTCATTAGTTTGATTAAGAGTCGTGTAACCCCGCAGGGCAAACCTTGGCCCGCCACAAAAGCAGAGTTGCGCGTAGGATGAACTCTGCTGTGGCTCGACAAGTGAAGAACACAAAACCACATTCACCCAGCCTCTGAGCGCTGCACAACAATAACACAGCATGACTGTTTGCAGTGCTCATTTTGATCCAGACCAAATGGAGTGAGGGGGGGTGGGGGGGGTGAATACATGAAGCTTTTGGTATCCAGCAGGAGAAAGAGATGTTTAAGACATTGATTCACCTTGGGTTCAGAACCACAGTGTCTAATTATAGCCATGGGAATCTAGTCAAGGCCGTGGTATTTCAAGGCTGGAGAGAGACAACATTCGGCTATAACTACGCTCTGCTCTACATGAATCATATTCCCTATGTGGTTTGGCAGCCATTAAAACAGAATGAATGCCCTTTCCCAGTCAGAAGCCATGGGCTAGTGTACCTTCATTGTACTAAAAAGGTTAACATTTGTTTTTACCATTCCTGAGTGATCAGCACAGACTGTTTCCACACACCAACACTGCATAAAAAAACAGTCTAAACAAGAACAGCTCACAGGCTATTGAGCGAGTAATTAAAGCGAGGTTATATTAAAGCCCATAGGTTTGTCTTTGCTCTCATTTTAGGTGGAAATCCTGTGATATAAGCAATCGCAGCATTAGACACAGATAGGGCACTGCACTTCAATCCCAGCAATACTTGGCACCCCATGAAAGTGTTGCCTATGCATATATCAGCTCCATCAAAGTGTAGGGGAGGGTGGGGGATGGTGTCTTTGTGAGAGAGGGGGGAGGGGTTGCTCTCTGAAGCACACAACCTCATTATTCAGTCTATAGAACAGCACATCCACTCCATTGTTCTTCAAATCAGCCCAAACTCGCTGGGCTCATCCGAAGCCCTCAGAATGGAACAGAGCTGCTTTTGGTTTGTGTTTTTTTTTTAAAAGGAGCTGCTGAGATCTCCGGAATGATCAGTCAAGAGTGCGTTATTGCTTTTTTAATGCACTTCATTGTCAAGTACGCTGATATGATTTCTCCTCAGAAGATTTGTTATTAGCAATTCAAAATGATATGAGATTGATGTGGAGAGAGAGATAACTGGGTGAAATGTTTTCAACAGAGTCCTTTCCTTCTTCTTTTTTTTTTCACCCCCCGAGGCAAAGCTGAGAGCTTGTTTGAAGACGATAGATAGCGAGGGAAATGTTGGGGAGTATTGTCCGGAAAAGGCCCCGGCTGACGTGTTGAATCATTCCCAGAAATGTAAACTGATTTCATCACATAAGGAAGTGGATTAGATGGCGTGTTGTGTTGCAGCACGCCTGGCTTGGCAAGCGTTCTGCCTCGGCGTGTGCAGGACAAATAATGGCGACAGAACAAAAAAAAAAAAGGCCCTGCTCTTATTGCACTTCCCACCAGTGTTTCATGTAAATACGCTCTAACTATTCTTCTACAGCTCCATCAATCATAGCGGATATGACAAGGCCCCTTTGTTCCGCACAAAGAGTGTAAACACAGCTGGAGCTTGCCAGAGGAACCTTTCCCTCCCCTATCTTGCTACTACACCTGTCGGACACACTGCATCAAAACCTCATTTAGAGCCCTGATTATCCTAATGACACCAATGTCTTTCCCCACTCTAGCCATTATCGGTTCAATCCACCATCCCCTAATTAAAGATACACAGTCAACACATGGTCAAGCATGAAAAGGATCGTCCTTCCCCTGCACACGGGGGAATTCACTCCTCTGCCATTTATCATCCGGTTAATTTTGTCATCAATGATTTTAGAAGGACTTTAAATCAGTACAGTCATATTAGGACCTATTTTTGTAATTAACAAGAGATGCAAATGCAGTAACGTTCATTCATCACGCAGTCACATTCAATGCAATAATTATGCTTCCAGGCACTGTTATGTGGCTGTTTCTCCACTGTCAGATTTGTTGCTTACACCTGGTTTGAGCTAGTGTAACATTGTTATGGACAGTAATTGTGTAATATATTACATATTGGCAATGCTAACACAACATTTTTACTAACTGGCTGCAATACTGAGAACCCATTAATCAAGTCCTGCACTGTGTACTCGACTGGGTCTTTTCTTCTTGGCAACACATTGAGTGAATAATTTGATTTTTTTTGCAGGACTGCAGGACTTAAAGTACACAAATAGTTGATGCTTCTCACCCACAATAGCTGCAGTCACTGTGGGACCGTGCAGCACCTGGACTGTGAGCAGATAAACTAGTACTTCCCTGCAATAAAAAGCAGGGCGAAATCTTAAAGTTCCCTTTTGAGCCTACAACAAAACTTTTAAAGGGGGAATTCAACTGTTTTACTAAATCAGCTTCAGTTTTATTTGTATTTGTCACTCTACCTGACTGAACACATCTCCCTCTACAGCCGCAAAAGCATGTATGCAGCTATAATCACCAATAAACTGAATTTGATGTGTAAAATCAGTGGCGTGCTGCTAAAAATGGCATGCTGCTCATACTAGTTGTTTCATATTAACGCATAAATAGGTAATTCTGGAAGTAGACACAAAGATGCTGCACTGTGCCATGTCTTTGTTTCTAAACCAGTTACATATATAGGCTGTAAATCTTTTGTTTATCTAAAGTGTATATTCAGCGAAACACTCAGTACAGATAACGACAGCGGTAGATTACAAGAGGAAGAAGTCCCTCTAACAAGACTTAAATCGCATTTAGGATTTAACATTTAGTCAGTCAGGTGACCCATTACCACTGCAGGCCTGAGCAACGTGACCCTGCTGACCTTGCAGGGATAAGGCATTGTTGCTGATATGGAAAGTACAAGAGTAGAGAAAATTAAATTTTGATTCAGCAGAGCAGTATAAGTGTTGTTGGTCTGATTGAATAATAGTTGTTGCATGCAGAGGTCACCCTCCACCCCTGGGAGGCCCTCAGTTTGTTTGATAATATTATCTCAAAATGATAAAAACCCTTCTGGATGCAATTTAAGAGTAATGGTGCATTGATTTTTCAAAATATGATTGTGATTATGTCAACAAACTAGGTCACTGATGTTGTTTTTGGTGATGTTTGTGATTATTTGGATAATGAGAATGCATATTGATGCAATGTGTAACAGGGGCAAATATGTGGAGGGATTTAGTCCCACGGATTATGACTTAAAAAGCTAAATTTTCATTATTCTGAATAGGTACCTTATTATTACATGGGTATTAGAGAATGGAATTGTAATTTGACTGCATACTTGGTTCGTAGTGTAATCATGTATTACAGACATAAAAATGGATGAGTTACCTGTGAAGTTGACTCAAGAGAATTTTGGGAAATGAGGAAAATTCAACGTGCCATTAATTTTTGATTACCACTTCTGGTGCAGTGGCCGCTGTTGAGTTAAGGTTTCTCTGTTAAAAGCAGAACTATAACTAGATTATGAGAGATCGCATTTAAAATTAATTTCTAGCTACAGATTAAGCAAAATGAATGTCTTAGTTACCGTAATAATTCAGTACAAAACTATACTAATTTCCTTGTTTAAGTTATGGTTCACATTTGAGTGTGTGTGGTCCTTGAATGAGCGGCAATAACCTGAAAAAACCCCTTCAAGGTACATTGTTATAGGTGATATGTTTCCATTGTAAAACAGAACATCAGAATCTCCTGAACTATAATACTCCACTTCTTGAAGGTTGTTTCAGAGAGATTCTATTGAAACCAAGAAAAACAGCGGCTCATATTGTGAATGGAGAGAGTGAAAAATATATTAAAAAGCAGCTATGAAAGGTGAAGACCAGATTGGAAACCTTTGCCGTTTGTATCATAACTGAGCAATACCTGTCGATACAGAGTCAAGGTCTCAACAAACCACTTGCAGAATCCAGTGGAAGGGAGAGAAAAAAAAAAAAAAGGGACTAGTCTGCTCTGCTGGACCATGTTCTCATTCTCTTCAATTTTTCCTTGAGGCCTCTGGACTTCGCTCAACAAGACCCCATCAAACTCTCCTGCTTCTGTTTACAAATTCTGTTAGGAGCGAGAGAGAGAAATCCAATTCTCCACAGAGGAATAAAACATGTTTTTTTCTTCCTTTTTCATATTATGTGAGACAAGGCGGGAACAAAACATACTGAGAGTCAGATAGAGTAAACTCCCTGCAATGTACACCTAACCATGCTTCGTGAATTATTTACCGAGCCGCCTGTGTGAAGGAGTGTGAGAATGTACATCCCTTCGTATGACAGCTGTGAAACAATACTCCGACGTTGCTTCTCACAGCTTTTTTAATGCTCTGATGGTTCGCCCTTTAATTTCACCTCAATGTGAGTCCGCCTCAGTACCTGTATGAAATACAGTGCTTGACCTGTGACAGCCAGTGATGATTTTTCAAAGACAAAGTTTGCAGGTGAAAAAAAGAAGAAGGTGGCTTTGGATTTATCTAAGCTTTAAAAGTTTACGTGGACTATCAAAGATGTGTGTTTGGGTGGTTGCGTGTACTTGCTACCGGATGTTTCAGTCTAAAAACTTCTACAAAAAATGCCAATGCAGGGATTTCACAGCAAAAAATAGATGAGGGCCATAACCAGCATGCTATAAAATTGTCACAGCATGAATATTTTACCAGCGGTGGAAGAAGTACTCACAATAATTTACCAAAGTAAATAGCTGTGTGCCAGTTAGTAAGCAAGTAAAAAAACAATTTAAGTCCTTAGAGGTTTTTAGACAATAACTAATTCATTAAGAACTCTCTTCAAAAATTGGACTTTCAGAGGTTTTCCACCCACACTTACACGCAAGCTATACTCTAATTTTTGCGTGTAGTGCAGTTAAGGAAAACATGCAGAGTAAGCTGTGTACATGAATTGATTTAATAGGATTCTGCTGTTTGCCAAATATCCATGACGCATTGCTTAATCAGCTCAGGAGGGGCAGCAAATCAGGTGAGGAAACACGCAGGCAGAATCTTAAAGTCCATAGTAAGCTGATGGATCATTTATATACTTGAGTAGATCGAATTGTAATCATATAATCTACTGTAGGTCTGTTACTCCAGTGTCAGCGTACACAGATTTCAACCAGAGCAGAAACAATGTTTACATGTGCATGTAAATGTTTTGAGTGTGAACATTTGAGGGGATGTTCATGCTTTCAGGTCATTTGAAGGATTACATTACTTCACTATTACCAAGGAAACATAGAATGTGCTGTCTAACTAAAACAATTCCAAAGATACAAGGTTTCAAAAAAAGGTTTTATATAGTAGTATAGTTATATAGTTTTTTATATTAAAGGTTTTAAAGGTTAAACTCAACTACAGCCAACAGATACAGGTAACAGTATAAGCTTAAGTATTAAAAGCTGAAATATCGGTAGTACCCATAATAGTACACTACAGTACTTGAGTAACTATCCCCAATAATTTACAAAATAAAAAGCAAACTATTGGAAATATATGGTAAGATTTTCAAAAGTGTGATTACGTGTGTTTTGAACATCCGAAGTGTTGAACTCACAGTTCACCACAATGCATCAGGCCTGCTGTATAAACAAAATCTAACAAGCTCTCAATCAAACATCCTGTACACATTCCTTTTTTTATTGTTACCATCTTCTAGTTTCTGCTCAGGCAAATAAAGTACAAACACACCATTGGCATGTCTGCTGCTCCCCGCTGTAATGAAGTGCAACCTTGATGCCTCCACATAAAATCCTCTCTGTGTCCCTTTATTGCCCTCGGGGAGTTGAAAGCATCGCAGTATGGCTTTAAGAAGGAACCCTTTTTTTTTGGGCGGGTGTGTGTGTGTTGTGGAGCTGCTGGTAGCCATCTGTAAACCCAACACACAGAAGTAGGATGGGAAGGGTGGGGTTCAGCTGAGGAGAAGCCAGGTCTGCAAGCAATTTTCATCAACCCTGTTTTACCAGAACGTGTTTGTCCACTCGGTCAAATAAACTGTGTGAGAGACACAGATCTGCAGCAACATGTAGTGGAATTTCATCACGCTATTTGCCTGATTGCACTGTAGCACATTCGGATTGTAAATCAAGGTTAAGACCCTTTTGTTTTAGAGTGTTAGAAGTATAAAAGAGCTAAATAAAGAGCGGGAAAGGCTTCGGGGAGAGGGATTCTTATTTGAGTCTGGCCCAATCCCGAAATCGATTAACTCAGTTACTTCCTACAATCGGCTGAGATGAAGACGCTTTTCAAGCAGGGTGAAGGAATTCCGCACCACAAAGCCCGGTTTGGGATACCAGCATGATTCTAATGAGTGCTACAGCCTGCTTACGCTGATAACATATGGTGCTTCAGACAAGCATTGCCATATGGACCCATATGGCCGCCATTCCAGACATGATGATGATGAGGGTCATTTCTGAGTGTATTTGCTTCTGAGGGAGAGCTCAACACTGAATCTGGCTCTGTGTCACACTGCCGAGCCAGTCCAGTGTGTGATTGCTGGCAGCAACAGCAAAGGAGATTGAGTTTGGATGATTGAATAATGACAAGCGCGAGTCATAGAGGAGAGTAATGCCATACAGTAAGGATGGTTGGCATGCAAGCTGCTCAAATACACCATCATAGCAACACAAGTACTTATCCAAATACTTTGCCTACGCAATCAAGGACAAAATAGTGATAGGGACTAACACCAAAATTCAATCAACTCCTGGACCCAAACATGACCAAATAAATACAGTCTTGATTGCTCATCATCCAGAAGTTGGAACCAATTGGCCAATGTCAGAGTCGAGTGTACAATTTACTCTCTCAAGCTATGAAATTGTGGGCTGCTCAAATCACCTTTTCGACGAATGAACACTTCTTGGTGAGATGGAGAAAATAACGCAATTTCTAACCTGTGCGGTAATCACTGCTTTGCATATAGAGGGGGGATGGGCTGCGTTGGCTGCTGGTTATGATGCCGGGATTTAATGACTGAACACCGATGCTGGACATGTGAAGAACCTCTGGGTTTTTGACACGGCTGTCAAAAACTTTCTCAAGTGTCACATTTATGTTTGACATAAATATATGTGTGCTCTTTGCAATGTGTGCATGGGAGGATGAAGATACACTCATTTATTTTTCAGTACTCACTCTCGCTCTCTCCCTCTGCCTCTCTCCTTTCCATGATGTTGGCAGCGCTTCAGGCTTGAAACTCAATTTCTCAGCCATTGAATAGACAGCAATTGCACACAGCTAACTCAATTGTGAAGACGGTGCAGCAAAGGTTCTTGAATAGATTGAGGCCTCGACTTTAATACAGCATCACTCATGTCCCACAGACAAACACAAAGCTATTCCATTTCACCCAAAGCACTTAAAATGCAACAAACCGTAATTATTACAGTCTAACAAATAAATGGCACCAATACATTTAAGCAGCTAAATGACTTATCAGTTATTGCTGTGCACACTGGCAGACTGGATTTTTCCTATTAAACCCATAGCTTATATCATTTATTTTACATCAACCACATCCTTTCAAGCATAGCATTTTGGTGAGTGAAATCTTTCTTAAAGGGAACATGGTTTTGCTATTTTCCTCAATTCTATATTCGGGGAATATGTGTAGGAACATTGTCAAAGTAGGAAAACTTGAAGTTCACGTCTCTAGAATGAATTTCAGAAAGTCAACCTCATACTAGGGGAGCCAAGAGCCTAAACCTTAAAACCAAAACAAAGGATCACAGTGGTGCTGCAGCAAGGGATAGCATCAAAGATTTGCAAAGATTTCCCTGAATGTAAATTGGAACAGAAAGTCATTGAGCTCATGCAACACGTTGTCATTTCTAAGTGTTTGACTTGTGTCAGACTGGCAAAAAGATTTCAAGTGTATTGCTGCAACCAGATTCACACTGTCGCTCGAAGTATTACCTCGTCTGATAGCTCCTGAAGTAGCTGCGTATACAGTATTGAGACAGAAGTGTGTAGACGCGTTTAAAAGCATTTATTCTTCTGGGTTAAAAGACAGATTGTCAAGAGAATAGAAATGTGCTTGATTTGTTCCTTGTGCTGTTTGTGTAAGTGGGTGTTTATTCGAGCTGAGTGACACAGCGACAGCAGTGATATATACACCTTCATCTCCCTGGAAAAAGGGAAAATATGTTTGTCCAGCTTTGCCAAATCAAATGTCAGTTTGTTATTTAATATATTTTCTGTCAGCACATTTCAGACGGTGACAAGTTATTAGATGCTTTTGCTTTTCATCGCAACATCAGGAATGAAAAGAACACTGGGAGACCTTTTAGTCACCAACACGTTTAAATGACATCTGTAATCAATCAGCGTTGAGTGTTCATATAATTCCCTGTAAATGTGCGTTAATGTTTTGTCGTTATTGTATTCCTCTGCGGTTAAAATGCATTTCAGTATTCATCATTAGCCAACTCAGGAGCGGAATGAAGCCCTAATGTTGGATTATTTCTGGTTCAAACAGAATTTATAAATCGGTGCCTGTGACAGAGAAAACTCATAAGGGGCAGAAAATAGAAGATGACAGGCCATAACTTAAACATAGCTTTTTGCTGTTAGAGCTTGTTACTCTCTCAAAGCGTGGGCCGAGGAGCACTGGCAACATATCAAACTTAATTACCTTTCAGGTTGCCTCATCAAGTCAGAGCTTCAATGAAGACGGATTGTTCCTGTTCTGCTGAACCTTTAAAGCCACAAACACCACGTGGCTCTTTGTGTAATCTGGGCTGGCTCTTTGAATTATCCTCCCGTCTTGCTATCACGGAGCCTCAACAGGAAAATGTGAAACTCTGAACCGCATTTCATCCGAGAACTCCATCCCTCATCTTAATATACACATGTAGACCTCTAAATCTTAAGGTGAAACAGCAGCACAAGGTTGCAATTTGGATTATAGCTGAGAAATAACAGCGTGTTTACCGTTTACTTTGATGGTAATCTTTCAGTTTCATGCCATTAATGCCAGTTGTTTTCCTGTTTTACTGGGTATTACTTTGGTTTTATGGAGCAATTTTCACACCCTGTCCTCGACGATAGTGGCCTCACTCCCTGTTCACACCGGCAATGCAGGCCTACTGATGAACACACAGCACCAAGGGGTGATTATGAAGTGCTAAACTAATGATTGCCGATGAGAAGCTGTTCTCTCCGCAGAGAAAATTCATTTCTCTGTCACTAGGACTTAATGGTTCCTTTTAAGGGGATGGTATCTGGTCACTAGGGAAAGCCGCCCCCCCGCAAGAGTGCAG
Organism: Genypterus blacodes; assembly: GCF_046128005.1. NCBI lineage: Eukaryota > Metazoa > Chordata > Actinopteri > Ophidiiformes > Ophidiidae > Genypterus > Genypterus blacodes. The sequence goes on from NW_027466879.1 coordinate 13,063,132, forward strand.
GTAGGATATTCCATTTGTCTACACTCGCTATTTCTGTAACACGGATGCATATAGAGCGCAGTGTACCTCGCTCACCAAACGTCGGGTGTGCACGTCGGCGTGAGTATGCAGTTCTTATATCAGATCCATCATCGGTACCTATATGGGAATTCATTGAACATGTCAGGTTAAAGTGGGAGACTGAAGGGACTATTAGGCACGTCACAGTGAGCGATCATCACAGAATCTCTCCTCACTTTCCCAGGGACCTATATGTTTGTCACCATAACTAAAGGTTGTGCATGAGGTCATCTCACTCCCTGTGGCAAGTCAGAGCAAACAACCATTGCAATCTTTATGAAGCACTCAGCGATGGAGGCCACTTCTGTAGCCCTGAGTCAGGACGTCCTCAACCGTCTGTTTGTTGTCTTTCATAATTAATGCAGCAGTGAACTTTAAGCTCGCGTTACGGCGAAGACTCTAATCTACCCCGGCCGACGACGGGCTTCTAAACAGCAATGCTGGTGCGCATTTGCTGCATACAGTACAAGGTAAACATGTATTAATGATTTAAGAGTGCAGGGTGAATTGGTGATGCTCTGCAGCAGCATGGTGAAGCTCCCAGGCTGCTCCCCTGACACTTCTCCACCTCAACACTGCTCTTCACAAAAACGTTTAAATCAATATCCCACCATATTTTATACAGGACAAATTTCTTCCTTTGAGAACCTTTGCTTTGAGTTATCTGGAGCAAGGGAGGTCTCTTGTTATTGCCAAACACACCTTCATGGTTTCATATTAACAAGTGCTGAATGTTCATAATAATAATTAACGCTAACTGTGAACTTGAATGAGGTGATGATGGCAAAGAGCGAGTTAAATATGTCGACGTCATCACTATAGAGAGTCCACTTATACTTTGAGCTGAGTGACGGCTGCACTTTGGCTCTATGCCCATGAGGAATTGTTCAGAAAAGGTTTTGCTCTCATTTTAACTGCTGGAAACCACATAGAAAGGTCTGGTAACTCAGATGGAGAGACAATAGAGTTTGCACTCGCACTGTAATAATTGGGTCTGACTGCTCAGCATTTAAGAAAGAAATGCCTGCTGGGAAAGCTGGCTGCCATTATTACAGAGCCATACGCTCTCATTCATTGGTCAGTTTTCCAGCAGAACAGATGTGATATAATATTTAATTGAGACTACACCCCTCACCAATAACTGCTGTAATAGTGTCAAGCATGTTTTACCGCACATCAATAAATTAGTATTCTCTTTGCTCAAGTACTGCAGTAAAGCTGTGGCTGGCTGTAGAGCTTCAGTAATCAGTTTCCAGTCTTTTTGTAACAATCAAGCTGTAATTACCAACAATCTCAAATGTAAAACATCCACACACTCATGCCTCGCTTCTAAATCAATGGGAGTAATGCAAACCGTGGGTGGTTGCCTCAATTATTTTTCCTAGAGTGTAATATATGCAATATGTAAGGGCTTAGGGCTCCCGGCGATCAGGAGGTTGCTGGTTCGATCCCCAGCTCCCCCTAGAGAGCCTGTCATGTGTTGTTGAGCATAAAACGCAAACCCGCGAGCTCTCATCTACACCTTAAACTGTGACCTGTATTCAGAATGAAAAATAAACGTTCAGCACATGCATGCAATGTAAATACACCAAGCATTTGGTTCTCTGTGCCGTTGGAGAAACCACTGGTCGCTGCTGTTGCCTTGACGTTGAGATACAGACAGACAGCAGCTTATACCGCAATTGATATTCGAACTTAAAATATTTAAATATACATTTGGAACTTAGAAGAATGTAGCAGTGTGATAGAATAGCCTGTGATCATACATTACATTACATTACGATCATTTGGCAGACGCTTTTATCCAAAGCGACTTACATTACATTACCAATCTTCGCAGAGGGGGGAGCAATTGAGGGTTCGGTGCCTTGCTCAGGGGCACCTCAGCAGGGGCTCGAACCGGCGACCCTCCGGTTCCCAAGCAGAAGCACTACCCACTGAGCCACTGCCTCCCATAGAAACAGAAAAGGTGTGGACATCTTGCCAATTTAACTCTTTCATCACATTCACATTCCTGCCTATCGTGCACAGGCAGGATAGTTAACTGTGTTGTCATTAGTTATATTTCGTCATAAAAGATATATTTCATCAGTGTGTTATATTATTGCTGCAGCTGCTGCTGCTGATTCCTCACTTGTTGAGATGGATCTCTCAGTTTAGCTCGGCTCCCCCTCATATTTCCTTTTTATCACAACATCTTATGACCTGAGCTCTGATTTGTGCTTCTGAATCTTTATTAAAGAAACCTCAACAAGCGTTACTCTGTCTCAGACTGATCAATATTTTCGCAGTACTTCTCCAAATCGAGAGAATGGTGTGGAAATATTATGAACAATGAGTCCATTCCCTTCATTACAAGGAGAAAACATTGTGGTTGTGCTTTATTGATGAAACCTGGTGTGTGGACGAAACTAATCTCACACACATAGATGAAACTTCATGGTCTATTAAGTAAGTTATGACTTCATCAGGTTTTTTCTCATTTATAGTGCTTAATACTCATTGCCCTCATTGTATTTTCATCTGGTTTAGAGGCTGTTGTTGCTCTTGTAAAGTGGAAACTGTCAATAACAACAAACTACTTTTCACATCGTATTGTTTTACCGGCCAGAAATTCAGCATCAACGGCAATATATCAACAGTGATTAGCTTCATGCATCATCATCATTTCTAAAATGAATTAGTTTCAGACTTAACTTGTGAGAGCCTTTGGCAGACATCTGTGCCGGTTCAAATCTTAAATTTACTCAACATGCTGAGCTTAAAGCCAGACTGAGGCTACATGCATTTGCTTGAGTATGTGTATTGATGTTTTTGTCCAGACATTTTGAGGTAAATTATGTGAAAATGCAACAATGTCAGTATTAAAGATCCTCATATGCATCTAATGCAAAACTATATACCGTATACAGTGGATCTTACAAGACCCCTGAGTGTAGAAAGGTATACACAGTTATGATGGCCTCCCCTGTCTTCATGGTCAAACAGATGTTTGATAATCTAATCATGTGCTTTCTTTCTGAACCCTTTGTACTTCTAATCCATAATGCATGCCTTCCATACTGTACTGGATGCTGTGAGAGGTCTGCCTACACTCATTAGGCTGAGAAGCTTCTCTCTCCTCAAATCACGAGGAGCCAACCAACGCTCCGATCGCAAAACAGCGCAACAAAATATGATACATTATTTACGAGTATCGATCACTTTCTATCAAATCAATGAGATGGCTGGACAAAAATAGCTGCTTGTACGAAAGTCACGCTCAGCTCACGTCCCGTTCTGTTTGAAGTGTTGCAGCCCTTCAAGAGAACATGAGCAGATCAAAGAGGAACGAGAGCTGCTCAGATGGAGGGTGGGGGAGAGGTATGTGTGGATGAATGGAGGAATTCTCGCATGAGGGTACGGCTCTACTCCGTATCACAGCACCAGAGAGGGACTGGATCTATTCTCTGATATGTGTCGTTTGCTTCAAATGGCACCTTGACAACAGTTATTGCCATCGCCCAACCTGCTTATCACAAAGCTTATTTGTGTATATGTATGTGCGTAAATTGGGTGACAGGGGCCCACAGCTGGAGGGGACCCACAGGATTAGGGGCCCTAAAGCAATATCAACAGAAATCCTACTTACGCCTCTGAAGGGCCATGGATTAATCTCATATTTTTGGGTGATGGCACCACCAAAGGAAGACAAGCCCTTTGGTGGTCTTCACAAACATTAAAGGGGAGATGTTCACCATAACAACTGGACAAACCCTTCAGTCCCGAACTCTCTATTTTGATTGGTCCCTTACTTCTGTAGTTAACTGTATTTAGTCCCCTGGATATGATATGGGCTAAAATAGACCATAAAACAATTGGAATCAAACCGCACCAAAAACATGAACTGAATGAAAATCACATTTAGACATAATGTACAAACTATTTGCCAATTTTGGAGAACCAGGGAGGAAGGCTTTATGTTGAAATGTCAGTAGAGAAACGGATCAATACTTTCTATTGGTCCACATTTAAACATATTTCTTGTATCCTTACTTGTGTCTTTCTGCTATCTATCTCTATATCTAACTGTGTTTAGTCATTGTCGCTTATTTTACAGTTTCCTTTAGAGCCGCTGTTTACTATGGTGTATCACATCCTTTTATTTTCCCTAATATAATCAAACACCTATTTTTATAAGGGATAGTGATAATTTATTTCTCCCTCTAATAGCCTATACATCACTGGCAGGGTCTATATTTCATTTTCCTGAAGCATGAAGGCGAATAGGAATCTTAATGATTTGCCCTTGCTAGCATAATTTTAATTATGGATTTTCCTCTACATGATCGATCTGGAGAAAGCCATAGTAATACAAGTTGTACATTCTAGTGTATTAAATATTTGATATCCATTAAATTTTTATGATTAATGTCCTGGAAAGAATCAGTTTCTCTAAGCTCCTTGGTTTTATTGCAGCCTAAATTAGGGGTTTTACTCCCTTAGCAAAAGATAGAGCCATATATTGCAATAGAGCTTTGCCTGTCATGAGAAATGGAGCAATCTCATATTGATTATAAAGGAATTTTAAATTGGGAGACACAGTTCTCAGGAAGATTTTTAGATGTTCCATGTTTCATATGGTAGAATATTAGATTTCGTACTATGCCATGTTTTCCTTGTTATGTACTGCGACTGCTTTTTATTTCTGTGATTTTATTGCCTCATATGAGCTTGCAAGTCATCCTCTACCCTCTCACTTTTGTCACTGCCTGCAACATATCCTAAGCATATGAAAGTATGTACACAATGTGCACATAGAACAAGTTGGTACAAACGTGCTCTATGTACAGTAGAATGTACTATACTGAGTAAAACCCATACTAATACTCAAACAAATGCCAAATAAGTAGAATTTAAACATGAACATAGTAGATAAAAACACAATTCAAACACCTTCAGTGTAATTGTGGCTGCACCAATGTGACAAATCACTGAGCCTCTCTGATCAGTAGTCAGGGAGGCTCCTATGGGTCTATAGGTGATTTTATTATTATTCTCCAGTCCGTATGTGTATATATATATATATATAAATGACAAATGTTTGAGCATCTCTGGAGAGATAATGAAGTAATAAAACAAACTAGAATCACCCAAGCCTCCAAACCCATATTTCATCTACTGAGCAGGTAGTGTGCAGCATATAGTCTAATCTTGGACCAAGTATCCTGATTGTGTATCAGATCAGAGAGCGTCGCGGCGCTTTCCTATCTCTGAACACGGGGGTGTTGAAGGGCAACACTGTGCACGGTGAGATACGGGAAGAAGCAACGACAGGAGAATAATGAGCCCCCAAACCCTGAAGCCGGCGTTTTGTAAATCCTAATGACTCTGGATCTGCTTCAAAGAAAGAAGGTCCACTTGAAGCCAGCATTCATTTCCCCACAGTGGAATGGTATGGATCTCATCTTCTAGAATAATTATCGATCACACACTCACCTAATACAACACCTCAAATCAAACTGCACAGGCAAAAGCGCCTATGGTATAGTCAGCTAGAAGGCAGTCAGACAGCACATACCTACGCCAAGGCTGAGTAGTCCTCCGATTATGACTGAGATGAAATTTAACAGGTTATTGAGTCGACTACTTTCCCTTCCAACACTGGCAAGGCAATTAGCCTTTGGATTCTATGTTTTCTGCTTCCAAAGTTATCATAGTTAATAAAGTATTCAGCAGACTTCTGTTCCATATGGTTACATCCACCTTTGACACATTGAACTCATTGTGCTTGTGTAACTGTTCCACTGGGAACTCTTTTGGCACGTCTCTTGTCACTTTGGGATCACTGCAGCTCATCTGACAATGTCACCCCGTCGTCAGTGTTTGTGATGAGTGCAGGCGGAGGAGTGGAAATACTCTTTTTCTCTACCTTGTTGAAGTCTTCGCCATTGATCCCAGATCTCTGCACGCCGGACACGTTAAAAGGTTCACTCCTCTCCACAGCTCTCAATCAGAGTAAAATAACCGGTATGGTTCGTGTAAAAGCCCTATTTCAGGATGGTAGTCCTTTTTATCTGCAAATCACAGGGAAAAAGTGTTCCACTGAAGGTTGTTTGTGTCACAATACCCACAACAGCAAAGTGTTTCTTGAGGGGACTAATTGTCACTTCATCTTTAGCTGTCGGCATCTCTGACAAAATATTTATCTCACCATGGCACAAGCAGAATTGTGAGCTGGGTAGACATAAATTGCATTTTTATGTTGCTTTATTGAAAGGGGTGGGTTGGGACTAAAACACTATTTCAGAAATTCTTACTCTGCTACATTTACTGCTTACTTGGGATTTCTCTCCGGTTCCCTCTCTTAATATTGCTCCCTCATGACATCCTCCATGCAACATTCTCCTATCTGCAAGTTCATTATCATCAATAAGTCAAGTATATTCTATCTTTCATCATCATATCATGCATTCCAACCACAGCACCTTTTTTTTTGCAATGTAAACCAATTTACTTCTCCCCTCTATTGCAGATAGTATTAAACAATGCCCTAAGAGTAGAGGCTGTCTGAATGGGAATGATTTATTACAAAGAGAGAAGTCTGTGCGTCTGTTTGCAGAGCTCTGCAGTGTAAAATAACCTCATTTATATTCTATATTGCTCAGGCTGCCTCACTTAATATTCCTGTCAGCACTCTTATGCCATGCCTTCTGTTGGCTTCGCCTGCAATAAAGCCACCGCCTTTGAAAAGTGTACAAACAATATTAAACATATTTCATCAGATTAGCGCTGTGCAATAGGAACACCTTTGATACAAAACAATGGGGTCAAGCGAGCACCAGAGCTCATTGTGTGACTGCAGATTTGCATCATCTTGCTGCAGGATAATTACAAAGAGATATGTGACACAATGTCAGTTTGCTGTTGAGCCTGGATGGACTTTCAAAGGATCTCGGAGAACATAATAATGCAAGAACTACATCAGGAAGCTTTACATGTCATGTGTTATGGTGATACGTGCTCAGGTTCTTTGGTTAAGAAATCATGTCGTGTAAAAAGACATTTCTCCCGCCCGTTTGCTCCTATCGAGAACATTTTTCCTAGTTAAGAAAATGTAAGGTCTACCGCCAATGAGATCGAAGCTAGAGCCACTCAGAGAGCTCATACCTCTGTCAGAGTGCAGCAGTTATCTGATTTCACTTATGTTTGCCAATATGAAGGCAGACTTTCACTATCATTACATTGAAATCAGATGGATCAAGAAGATTCATGGTGAAAACTCACTGTACAGCTGTACTGCAGACATCTGGACCTTCTGGAGTTCTATGAGTAAGCACATTGGTGGTAGCTGCATGTCTTTAATAGGATCATGAGACACCCATGCGTATCTTTTTACATTCTTAGTTTCCGGCAAAAAGGTTAACAAAAGAGAAAGAAAGAAAGTCTAAAAGAAAAATCCCTGTACATACATACATACATACTAGTAATAGTAACCCTAATTTAACTAAACCCAAGTCTGCAAACAGCCAACCTTCTGGCAGATTCTCACATCAAACCGTGTTTCTTGTTTACATTTGCGTTGTGAGTGTGCGACTTTGATCAGGACGCAGCATGAGACCAGAGTTTGTGAGCCGCAGAGAATGATGACACATTCCATGCGGCAACACGGAAACAAGGTTGGGAAAATTGAAGACAACCTGTTAATTACGTTATTCGGAACACCTTCATGCCATGTTGGATTTCATTTCCCAGCATGCATTTTTGTCCTATCGTTCATGCAGATGTATTAATTAAGCACTTTTTTTCCCCGCGTTGTGATTTTTCAGCATGTATCATCTCTTCACACCGCCACACTGAATAATCTGATGTGTTTTTCTTTATTGTCACCGTTCTTCCTCCTTAATTACCTAAGTCAAATTGGGCTAATTGCTCTTTATGAACTACACGACTGTCATTGAACGCTCCCTCCCACATCAACTATGACTTCCGCACAAACGCAGCAGATAATTATGACCACAGCTAAATGGCTTAAGAATTGATTTACTACAGCGAAGAGGATGTGAAGAAGAAAAACTAAAAACACAAACGACACATTCCATGTGTTTGTTTAAACCATTTAACCTTCAGTTTGCCATGCATATATGTTCTGTCATGGAGACCAGGCCAATAAAACAGCATCTAGACAGCTCCATGTTGGCTCCAGATTAATCACAATAATGCAGAACTCATAACAAAGATATCAACTGTTTGTGTGATTGATTTCAAGAGAAGGGCAAATATACGATGGCCTGGTTTAACCTGAAAATAACTAGTGGTGGGTAAAGCCGTGCTTAATTAAAAGCAGAGAAATCTCATTCAAAACTGACTTTGTTGCCAGGAAAATGCATCCACTAAAAAATGTTGAATTAAGGATAGTTTCATATTAAAATAAAATCTAGACATTTTGACAGTTTTTTTCAAAGTATTGTGACTTTCTCAGATGTAGATTCTGGTTGTCTACCAAATCAAAGCACTGCCAAGCGGCACCGTACAACATATTTTGCCATTTCCTCAACTGTCATGATACGGAAAACATGGTTGTCGATAAAAAAATCATAAATTTGTGCAAAAGTTTCCCCCAAACAAAGCAACTTTGTGGAACAGTGGAAGCAACCTGTTAATGTACCGTGGGTAATGTTAGTATATGTAGAATGGCACATCTGATCTAGCAAAGAACTGTTTACTGAACTGGATCTAAACACAAATAGGAGATATTCAGCACTGATTATATATATTGTTAACATATAATATATCATAAATACCTTTTCCTTGTCCACTTCCGATGCTTTATATGCTCTTCTGGAACATTTGTTGACCTAACGCAGTCCTCCAGGTCCTCCACCGCATCTACAAACAGAAAAATAATGAAATACAAATGTTATATTGTTTGTGAGCATGTTGCAGTTCTTTACATTAGTGGCAATAACATAAGTAATATAAACTGAAGTGTTGGATCAGTTAACTCAAACACATTACAGGAAAAGATTCCAACAATGACCATAAGGGGCTCCGTTGTTTAGTCTCAAAATCTTCTCTTTTCTCATCTTTTTTTAAATTATTAGCAAAATTATAAATAACCAAATAAAATACAAATTCCGGCAAAACCCTGAAGTTCTGTGAGGCAGTATTTTTAGTGAGACATCTTAGAATAACACAGTAATTTGTCATATCCATGTTCGTAAAATGTTCGAAGACGAAGCAGAAGTCTAAGCTGAAAGTTGGACTTGAAATGAAAAAGCACCACGACAAATGTATATCTCATTAACGTCAAATTAAAGTGAAATAATGTTTTGTGAGAGGGCTGGATGAAGCCAGCTCGGCCCGCCAGGTGATGTGTCCTGCGAGTGGAGAGGCAGCTGTGCCACCGACAGCACAATGCCACACCTTTTGGGCAACACAAGAGAAGTTCATTCATCCACACACTTCATACAGGCCACTCCAGAAGAGCGAGAAAAAGAAGTACGCAGCCATTAAAAACCGGTCAATTCTCAGGTCCTGTCCTCTTCACAGTGTGCTCAAGAAGGCCAAACCATGCGCATGATTTTTGTTCGGGCCTTTGGTAGAGATCTCTTATGGACCTTGGAGAATTATATGAAGGAAACAAAGGTACAATACAGTAACCGGTTTGCTCCTTTTCTCCCCTCTTCCCTTAGTCCTCCTCGGCGCGGTCTCACAGTTAGCATCATAATAAAGCCTTTTAATTGACACAAATAAGGATATGAGAAGAAACCCAAGTGCCCAGGGGAAAGGTTTTGTGTTTGCCGGAGGCCGATGAAGTGAATGTGTTCTGTTAATCAGACGTGAACACATGGCTGATGAGTAGGGAGCCCTCTGCTAATTGGCAATGTTTGTCTGCTGGTGGCTGTGCGCCTTCAAGGACTCTGCAGCTTCCCCATTGGTATTCAGGATACCGCTTTGTGCTCCCAGTGGTGATGCCACACCATTAGGGAGAGGGACCCCGGGCCCTTCCATTTCCTTAACAAGGGGGACTTTCTCCAGGCGCTGAGCTGGACTCAACCTCCTTCAAGTGAGTGTCACACATCTTAGGAGCAAAACCTTTTGCACAGCAGATGGGAACGAAAGTATCAATATCGCAGAATGCTACACCAACACACACAACTTGAGATATCAAAAAACGTTGACGCTAACATTTGAAGCTCTCAGGCAATGATTTTCTCATTTTTTAAATCTGTTTCATATCTATAATTGGTCTGCATGCCATAGATATAGCAGCCTTTGCTCTATAATTAATCTCTTTTTTTTGGGTAGAAAAGTAGCCAAAACGGCAGTTTTCAGTTAAACATCGATACTGTTTTGAAATCTAATCAGTTTAATTCGAGGGAGATGTTTTTCGCCTTCCGAAACAGTTACAAAAGTGTGCTACATAAGGTATTAATAGGAAATGTTAATCTGAGATGTACGGATACAGCAAGAATTTAATTGCTATTGCTGTAGGAAGCAGCACAATAACACACTCGGACAGCGACAACTTTGAATTTCATAAATAAAGGAAGGAATCTCATTCCACTTGTGATGAAATCACTGTAACAGAATGCCTGCAATGCTACAGTGAATTACAAACTTGCCCCATAAACTCACTAAACACTGAAATATTTACAATGCAGCCTGAAGGCCAAGAACAGTCGGCTAATCTTATAAATGTTGACAGGGACACAGATTTCCACTAAGTTGGGCAAGTTTACCGTCAAGAACAAGATTTAAAGGAGATGTTTATTGCTTGTGAAAATTGTGACGCAGCTACAAATGAGTGATGACGACTACAAAACGAGCAAAACTAGAGGCAAAGTATAGGTGATAATACAGGAGGAGAAGGAAAATAGCAAAGAAACTAAACTATATGATAGGTCTATACAAATTACAGGCGAGTAGTTTAAATGTTAACTCAACGCTACATCAAAGCTTTAGTGCACATGGCTCAGTCTAATGCCAGTGTACGCTTTGAAACAAACATGGAGGTTTTTTATGTCAAATACCAAAAGCATGTGTTTCTCATCGAATGTGTTGCAAAAACATACTCTTTCTTTAACTAGTCTCATACACATGAGTCAAATACAAAATAAAATAAAATACAAAACAAAAAAACAAAGAAAACAGAGAAAACCGACCAATGAAATCAGCCATCGGCCCAAACCTGCCAGGAAGTACACAGGAGGTCTGACACTTGAAATGATTTTACATTTATTTAGCTTCCAAAAATAATGTAAGAGCTGATACGTACAAGACACAACACAACAATAGCTTAACCTCCCGAACGGTACAAATGCATTAGTTCAGGTAGAGTTTAAGCTAAATTTAGCCTAACAAACTTTTGCAATAACGTCTTAGAAATTCATTTATGGCGCCAAAGTTCATGTTAATGTCATGATGTTGCAACGAATACTAACCTTGTTACTTTTCAGGGAGATGCTAATATATTAATATTAACGTTTAACTTACAGGGACACAGACTATGCCAGGTATACTTCTGCTCTCTGGTGTCAAGGGCAGGGAATATGCTCGTTCTGAATCCGACATGCGTTACAAAATAAAAGCACTTCTAATCAAAACAGGAAATAAGGTAATACTGTTGACTCAAAAACAAGTTACATATAAACAGCAACAAAATGACCCAACTAGGATATCTAATTCCTAGGGCAAAATATACATGTGTTACTTACACAAGATGAGGAAAAAGTGGACACCTCCAACAATACATCAGTAAGCATGGCTCCATATTCAGGTTTTTTTTCTTTCCTGAATTTTATTTGCAGCAAAGATCAATCTCTTGCAGACATTAGTATGTGGGGTGAGGAAATCCACTCTTCTTGTGTCATTTCCTTTATGTATTCTATAGTGGGTGTTTTTCTATCTAAACCATTCCTCTTAGCGAAATTCCTTGCCATTGATCGCTCATGTAATTTGTAAACTACAATGTTCTCAAGGTACCTAAGTACAAGACAGAGTCATGATATGTGAAAGGTACAACAGAGAAAGAAAATAAAGATATTAAGCCAATATGAAGTGGAAGAGTAACAATGGGGATTGGAGAAAAAGGGATTATAAAGGCAATAAATAAAATGAAAAGCTTCTGCATGGTGCCAATAAAACTGTTCAAATAAAAGATGTTCCCGCCTGCTCAACAAATCAGCTTGTGTGCACTCACTGTCTCCTCTCTGATTCATTATTGAATATCATCTGTGCTATTCGTCTGTTAATGATGTTACTAAGACGGCCTCTGCTTTTTTACTGTCAAAGCTTTGAAAGCAATTTCCTCTCTGTGTTCACAAATTAAGATCAGATTGTCCAATAACACAGTAATTACATATCAGAAATCTATTTTGGAGTGAATTACTCCAAGCAGTCTGCATTATTTAAAGCATCTCTGTCCACCTTTAAAACCGACAGATATTATGCGAGGAGAAGCATTACAGCTTAATGTGCATCAGGAACATCGGCTATCAGTTCATCAACACTTTTTGTGATTTATGATAATTTTGTGTCCAAATATGTCGAATTAGTTCTGGACCACTACAGGAAGCCAGGAGGGGATATGCAATATCTGCTTTTTTATTGGTCTCCTGAGATAACACACAGCAATTGTGTCAAAATCTCAGGTAAATAAACGTTTTTTTCTTTTTTCTATGGCAAGGCATAGAGCTCTTTCAGTCTGCGTCAGACCTTGAACATAAATGTGGCTTGTTGATCAACTTTGATTTTAAGTTTAGCAATGATTTGGCAGCGGTGGCAATATCTTAACACTTTGTTTTCTCAAGCTCTCAAAAATTTCACTCACTGTTAATAATCTGGTCATTATTTATAGCCTCCAGTTTTATATTCTATATTCAAATTGAGGAGGCAACATTCTCTAACCTTTCAGAGATTTTCTTTAGGTAAGATTATGTCTTTCAGGAGATCATAAAATGAAAGAGACTTTTACAGTCAGTTTAAAGCAAAACTTTTGCTGAAACATGATCCAGTTTGACCTTAAGATTGTTAATAATATGTATATTTTGACACTGCAGCTCACGTTTGAACTCTTTCTCATAAAGGTCAGGGCTTTTTTCACCCAAATTAAGATGAAGACAGAGGTTTGTGTTTGAAAGATGAAAAAGATTATCCCCTTTCAGATGTCATATTGTGGATAAATGTTGCAAATATTGAATTCATCAGCAGTCATGAACATGTACAAACGTGCAGCTTGAAGCGTCTCCCGTTATGTTTAAAGCCATTATTCCATTTGCTGTGGTCAGAAACAGAGAACAACATTTTTGTTAAGCTTGGATTTACACAAAAAGAAATCATAACATACAACATAAACCAGAAAGTGTTTAATATGCTGAAGTAGCTTTGACACAGGGAACATTGACAGCATTGGCATATGTGAGACCTCAACATCATTTAGGCCATAAACCAACTAAACTGTTCCAGTGGAATTTTGTGAATGCACTTGAAAAGATGTGAGGGTGTTCAAACCACAAACAGAAGACTGCAGGCTCTCAGTTCAGTCAAGGGGTCTGACTGTGTGAAAACACTGTCCTGAGTACCAACATTAAGGCTGCTAGTTTGAGGATATTCACATTAAATGTTATCTGCATCACACGGCAGCCATTAAAGACTTTAGGAATGCAACATTTCACATGCCGATAAAGTACTTGGGATAATGGGACATTTTGTTACCCCCTGAATCAAACACTCAACTCAATTATTATCACCGGAATTGCACCATCTAAAAACTAGCAGCAAGTTACCCTCTCCTGCACGCATTCATTACAGTAGAATGTATCCATTATCTGCAATACCTCCTCAAATTTCACATTGATTGACGCGACACCAAAGTAACCTAAATTCCAGTTCCAAACATTTACATTTTAGTCATGCAGCTGACACGCTCATACGGAATGTAACAGAAAAATATGCCTGCTCTTTGTGATGAAGTATTTCCATCCCAGAGGTCATGTAGAAACACGGCACATGCTCCGCTCAGTTTTTCACCTCTGCACTACTGGCTCATCATTCTGTCATGTAGTATGAGAGCTGTCAACAGTGACACCCTCTGCTAGTTGGGTGTCAAGGATGGATGGTACAGCCTGCACAGCCTCTTCATTTAACCCACAGTTCTAGTCCGAAGCCGTGTTGTTGGGTTAATGGAATGAAGCTGGGTGCCGTATGACAGAAGCATGTTTGATCCGTCAAACCAATGCTCCACATATGGGCTGAAAATGGGATTAGTTCTGCTCCTCTATGAAAGATGTTGCACTGATCTGGCCCTGTAGCTGTAAGTGATATATGGTAGTTTTACTGTGCTTTATGACCCCTGTAATGCTATATCGTAGCAATTTATAGTATTACTACTGACCAAATTAATTTCCTGACCTTTAACCTGAACTTTAAAAAGTGCATCAACAGTCATTTACATAGAACAAAAAGCAGATCTCTGTGGGAGAAACATGGCTCTTCTCTCCCTGGGTGGGTAATTGGCTGTGGCTGCCCACTGCCCCTGCCATAGTTAGGATGGGTTAAATGTAGGCCTGCACGATGTTTGAAAGCATTAACATAACATACTTTTACACAATAGCTTTAGTCGTTCTGTGATACTTTTGTGCTGATATTACAATTAATGCCCAGTAACAGCATTTTATTTTAAATGTGCTGTGTTGCTTCCTAATGTTAGATGTATTCAGAAAAACTTTGTATTTCCTACCAGATGGCACTATGATGTATTATTTTTCCTTTAATTCATGTTGTGTTCCAATTATCCATTGCTTGCTTTATTTACCTTGTCCACATATTGAACACCACAATCGGAACAAACACAGAGGTCTTATCTAAATAAGATGCTGCACTAACAAGGGGGGGGGCATCACTTCTCTGCGTAAACACATGCATCACTGTCATCATCAATAAATGTTGCCAAAAAAAGAATGAAATTGTTTCATGTTCGAACTGCTCGCATTTTAAAAAGTTCACAAGAAGAAACACTGAGTTAATTATCATCCAAATGAAGAATCTGGCCAAATTCAGCAATGCGAAGCAAAGCAAACTGTTCTCACTTGTGAGGAATTCCCATCTGCTGCATACTACATATTTTCATACTTTTGAAGACATCTGTCCTTCTTAAGCACATAATGTTCACAACCTTCGCAAATACCAGCACAAACATCCACACACACTCAACACTTCAATCAAATTCTGTGTAAACCCTAATAGGAAGCCACATGCTTGCAGGACAACACTAAAAGTGGGGTTAGCACTGCTGTTTGAGGGGCTGTTAACATTATACAGCACATAAACACATCCTCTCCTCCCCTTTTCACTTATCACTGTATCAAACCACCTATAAATTAAACGATCCAGTGATCACTTACTTTACATTAAGCTTGGATCATTTTCTCCCCCCTCTTCCCTCCCTCCCCCTGTCTCTATATGTGTACTGTATATGTGTAATTTAATACAAAGCCCAGCTGAGATCAATTGCCCCTGATAAACCAGGTCCATACAGACTTAAATCTCAAAGGAGCAAGGGGGATCTTATATTTAAAACATTATTATACATAATGCACACGTATCATCCATTTTTAAACCATGACTCCAAACAGACAGCTATGGTGGTGTGTGGGGATGTGCTCCCCATACAAAGCTACAGTCTTTAGGTTTTACGCAACACACACGTGTGTCAGAGTAATAAGCATCCATACAAAAAAAGGAAAAATGATGAGCGATGAGGGAGAGACGGGAAACAATTTGACATCTCACTGTTGTCTTTGGATTGCATTGCCATTTCCGTGATGGCTGTACCAATAAAAATTGTTTGGCTCAGGGTAGAAGGAGAAAATAAGGATGAGAAAACACACACACACCTCCTAAGGGCAGATGTTGATATGAAAGAAGGAACAAAAGATTAGATCGCTTTGATGTGAAAAATAAAAGCATGCACTTCATAGCTTTGATGTGCGAATGTCAGGAAACAACGGCCTAATTGCTGTTGTAATCTCTAAGGAAGTGAAGCCAAAGGAAAGGCCGAGGCTTTGCTCTCCACAGCTCCTGGATGGACAGATGATGGGGTTAAAGTGTGAGGGGAGACGTTTAGCACTGCATTTTCACCTCCCTTTACCCACTGGCAAGGGTCAAGATATAGACAACATGTGTGGGGATTAGAGATATCCAATAGGAAATCTGAGTACAACATCAAACCATATCACGTCAGAAATCTGATACTTAAAGTACAATGGTTGTTATAGCATCAGGAAGATGAAACTAAAAATAGCTCACACTGCAGTCAAATGTTAGTACATTACAATAAAATGTTGCTTTAAATGTGTTTAATTCTTCTTAGTGCCAACCTTAATCAAATCAACAACACAATTACAGAGATACATTGATCATATCACCTCTTCAGTGCAATACTCCAAACCCTGTCTGTGTAATCAAGAAGGCAGTGTGAGTGTGGGCACATAAATAACCTCTTACCCACATAGTATTGCATTGGTGCCCTAAATAGGTTACATTGCAATTACTGCATTGTTAAAACTGTTGTGTCTCTCGAAAGTAACATACATAAAGTTGTGTATAAGTATGCAAAATAGTGCTGACAAACTCCTTGGTTACCACAGGAGCCAGTATGGTTCAGTAACCAATAAATTTGAGCTTATGGGCATTACCTGCACTCTTGGAAAGTGTCTTTGGCCAATAAGACTACATGGCTGAAAGTACCCGTTATGTCATTTAACCATAATCCCACATCAGCAATAAAAGTTAGGGGCAGGGCCTGGGACTCTAAATTTACTTCTATAAAAGCTATACATCTTTGAAACACCGCCTTTATGAGCGTTAGGATCGAGTACACGCGGTGTGTTTTTTGGTAGCTTATGAGAAAGTGCGTTGACCTTGTTCTTGTGTTGCTGTTGCTGCTCGGCTGTAATTACTGTTGAAATGTCACAGCTTGTTACCGATAGTTTCATAAAAATGTTTTGGAAATGGGAGTGTGATTGTTTTATGTTTTGGATGCCCTTTCTGTGAAATGAAATTCCTCCTTCAACTAAATGAAGTGGTTGATGGATAGAAGAGACTACAGGAACATGAAGCACTTATGGGTGAAGGAATTGGGTTTGCTTATGTGTTTATTTATTTATTTTCAAACAGGAAAACTATTTTTTTCTCATGGTTCATATTTTTTAAAACTACAAAACTTGCTCCCCATTGGTTCAATTTCAGTAAAGAAATGCACAAAAGTGAACAAAGCCAAACTGCATTTTTCTCCAGTGTTCCAATATGCAGTACCAAATGTGAAATACTCGGGGTTGAGGTTAAAATGAGAGATAGTGGTTGGGTCAGGGGGTTCAGTTCGAGCAGAGTGGGTGGTGGTTTTCGGTTCTAAGTTTGAAACAGTGATGTGTTGGGCAGCATAAGGTTGTGTGAGTTACAGTACTTCAGGCTTCCCAGGGACTATGGCAGCGCCTAACAGGTCAGGATGGTGTCTAGTCATGGGCCCAGCAATGATTACTTTGAGGTGTTACAAGCAGTGTCAAAGAACAGTATCACTTAGTAACCAATCTTCAACATGAACTGGCAGAATTGACTCTATGTATAAAGAAAAGATGCCTTTCAGATGTTTCTTTCTCTGCCACAATGGAGATGTCCACAGTAATTACGGGTGTCCAATAAAAACACAGATAGTACAGTAATTAAATAAGCCACGTTTGTGTGAAGCCGCACACTGCAATAGCTGAGAAATCCATTGTAATTGAGGAGCAGTTGTGTTATCCCAAGCCCCATTAAAATTTCATCACCCTTGCACATTTCTATGAATGGCATTATTCAAATTATGCTAAATCACATCAGCTTGCCTGCTTGGCAATGCAACGTTGCCCATTACAATGACTGAGGCAAGATTCCCAAAGTCTAGTGCGGGTCTGCATGTGATTTAACAGGATGCTTCATATTCTAAACAGATGCTGAAAAGCTACTGTGCGTTGGCCCCTGGCCTCTGTATATTTGGAACACTGAGTGATGTGGAGACTAAAACGGGAACATTTTAAAAAAAACCTGCATTTCATCAAATCAAATGTAGAAAATAACAATAAATACAATGAAATGGGAGGGAGGTAGAACTTTTTATTATATTCTGTGGACATCAAATACTTCATGTTCTGTCTTGGTATTTAGTACTTAATACAAATGATGAAAATGAAATGGAGGCAATATATACATTTCAAGCCTTATTCCAGTCTTGCACTCATTACCGGATCCCTTTGCCATTGTTGGCCGAATACCTGAAATATATTCAAGAAATACATATTAAATCACTTCTTACTATAAAAAACTACAGCATGTTATTCGCATTGCAAGCCCTTTAATTGCACCCCACGAGTCTCACTGCATACAACACATACAGAAAAATCCCACATAACTGACATTGATTTGTTATTGCATCAACTCAGAGAGCAGTGAAATATTCATCAGGTGGAGCGACTGCCCGCTCCCATGCCCATAATAAGTCACCGGCTAACACAGCGAGGGCGGCTGTCTTAACCCAGGCCAAGGGGACATCATTATGATTATAGGGGAGTGATTTCATGATACCTGGGCCTTAATAATACATGATAAATAGCTGGATGAAAGGAACAAAGCAGTGTGTAATATTAGGTGACCCCCATGTTATCAGCTCTGAGTGGAACCATTAGTGAGTTGCCTTAACCTGCCTTAATGAGGTCTCCCTGCTCTGGGAGTGAAAGGGACGATTGGTGCATATGATGAAGGAGGATCGCTGTAGAACACACACTGAGGTGTGTGGTCACAGGGTGTCTACTCCTTACAGCTGTTCACTCTATTAGGGGAAAGGTTTATCTGTTTGTGCCCATTTCTTCTTCAAGACATCTCTTTGTTATGATTTATAAATATTGAGTTCTGATTAACCAAAGCTGTGATACTCCTCATTTGCAGCATCTGAAATTTACACTGAAAAGGTGTATAAGCTCAGAATGCAGTATTGACACGTTCATGTGTTAAATTCCACCCACAACATCACCTCGTCTAATTTTTCCAGCTCTGCTCGCTGTCATTCACAAAGTTGTTTAAGTGGGAGTTGTGACCTGCCATAAATGGGGATCTGTTGGCGGCACATGTACAGCGACAGCGACAGCATAAAAGATATTTTATGAATGGATGATGATCATCAACTGAGTAAGGAGGAGGGATGGATAGTCACCAAAGTATAACAGAATATGTTTTGGTATTAAGAGGCCAGCTCTTATCATCAGATGGAGATGTAAACACAATAAATTCCCAACTGAGTTAATCAATTCATACAAGGAAATTAGATTGAAATTCTGTGTAATATTAAATATCCATCTTTGGTGGAGACAAAGACAGACGAAATTTGCAGCCTGCCAAATTTGTTTTACATTGAGAGCAACAGATTACAAACAATAAATCCATTTATCTTACCAACTGAGCTATTTGTGAATCTGAGGGACCAATGCACTAATCTCATTTTGAAATATAAATTTAATGTGTTACATATGTATCTATGCATGCGTATATAAAGCTATTAAGATTTCACCTGTCAACGTGTGATACAGAAGTGACAGCCTGTTCCCAGTTGCCCTAGAAACAAAAGAAACAAACATTAAGTGAAAAAAAGAGAAACCCGGAGGAATTGATGATGGCAAGACCACCAACACACCCTCACACTGATATATCAGCAGATGTGAAACTTGTGAGTTTCCTTAACAACAAGCTCCACAGTTGGACCACCTATATGATACAATGTTTTGAATAAAGAGAGCTATAAAGACAATTCAGTCTGACAAATTAATTCATATATAAATACAGATGCTTGTTTTCATTACACCCAAATGAGTGTGAGGGGGTTGAACCATGAACCTACATCACCTCCGGCTGTGTCCAGAGTATCAAAGCCCACAGCCGCCTGGCAGGGTGTGCAGACAAATGGCCCTCATCCAGAGTCTGTGGATCTCAGTGTGTGTCTGTGAATATGTACATGAGTGTACAAACAATATATTCATCAACTAAATGGCTCAAAAGCTGGAGCTGAAGTCACACTCACAACTTTGTTTTGTTTTGTTTAGTCGATTACTCGTCGATTATACTGTGATTTAAGCAAAAATGTGAATGGAATTAATGGGATTTTGCACATTGGTGAACATACATAAGGATAATCAGATATATGATTGGAGCTGTGTAAAGTCCTCCAGCTGACGGATTGCATGCTGAGGCTGCTTACTGCTATTACAACATTTGCATACCGTAGTGAATCGATTTACAATCACATAATCTAGATCTGCTACTCAAAGTAAGATGAGGCTGATGATGTTTGCCACAATGCCTGTGCTGCTCTCCTAAAGGGACTACACTTTGTGGCATTTGTTTGTAATCATAACCTGTTTGCTTTGTATCTACTTTACATTTCCCATTAGATCCAATTAGATCTTGTGAGTTTTGAACTGCAGACTTTGCGGTGTGAACCCACAGTTTTGAAATTAGCTGCAGACATGGATGACAACAATGTTTGAAGTATTATTTTCTGGCAGAGACCTCTATTTCCTCCCGCGAGGATCAGGTGATTGACAGTAAGCTGAGAACAAAAAAGACAACCACTGATATAAAGCCTCTAAACTCAGCCACAATAAAATACCGATAAAACATTTTGAACAAAAACCCGGAGCGTAGCGTGGCCAGTTTGTTCTCATATATTTATTTGTGATTTTGTTACGCTTGTATTTGTGTTTGTGTTTGGTGAAAGAGAAGATACATCTGACTGTGAGAGGGAATCGCTGTGTGGTTATGGCCATGATTGTTATGTGAATAACTAGGCCAGAAGATGGACATGGGTTCTTTGGGGAACGAGTGAAAGAGAAAAGAGGAAGAGGCAGGAACTTGTCAGTCATGTGACAGAACCTCATTACCCACACGCATCATCAAAGCAGCTAATTCCTCCAGAGTGTTTGTAGCGCCGAACACTGTGGAGAAATCGATCCAAAAAATGACAGCTGTTACATCTGTTACTGTGGAAAGTGAAGCTGACCTGCGCACCGTGGGACTGCGGACTGCTTCAGGAACCGAGTCTGTGTTCCTGCACGCAGCTTTTCACAGGCTATGTGTGGTTACAATATCGGCTGGATTTGGAAAAGAGAGAAAAAGAGGGATGGACAACACCAGCAATGACAGAATCAAAGAGAGGAAGAGATACAGCAACTAATGGGTGCATTGCCCATAGACACACAGACAGAGAGAGAGAGAGAGAGAGAGAGAGAGAGAGAGAGAGAGAGAGAGAGAGAGAGAGAGAGAGAGAGAGAGGGGGGCAGAGACTGAAATACAATGATGACAAAGGAAAAGGATACTGATAACACACATCCAGATGTAGTTCATCACACTATAACGGATAATGGAAACAAAATGATCGCCGTGATTAGATAGATAGATAGATAGATAGATAGATAGATAGATAGATAGATAGATAGATAGATAGATAGATAGATAGATAGATAGATAGATAGATAGATGATAGATAGATAGATAGATAGATAGATAGATAGATAGATAGATAGATAGATAGATAGATAGATAGATAGATAGATAGATAGATAGATGATAGATAGATAGATAGATAGATAGATAGATAGATAGATAGATAGATAGATAGATAGATAGATAGATAGATAGATAGATAGATAGATAGATAGATAGATAGAGTTACACTTGTGAGTGTATCCTACTGTTGTGGGTCTGTAGGGAGCCCAGAGCATAGCACAGCTGTTAAGTACTTTTAGCAGAGCTATTGTTCAGTGAAACAAAACAGCCCATTCAGCTTGGCTGCTTTCCAGAGCACTCCTATAGCGGCCAAATGTTTATCATTGTTTTGACACTGCATAGGATAGGACAGCATGGGGTGTGCCTATAGATAGTAGTGTTTGTGTGTGTGTCTGTGTGTGCGCGTGTGTGTATTGCAACAGACTGGTTACCATACTCCAACACCTTGTAAAACACATCTTAAATGAGGATTTTTTTTTTTTAATTCCTCCAGGGGATGGAACATTCAGTAAAAGTGTAAGAAAACACAAACACGCACACACACACACATATTTCATCATACACAGTTTGTTCATAGTGCTGTGTGGTGATTGGTGTTTTGTCTGCTCTCAAAGCTGCTAGAATTGAGTCATTCTTGGTGTAACAGCACAGGACAGAAATGAAAGGTGTTACATTATTGGTTCTGACTGCAGTCCGATAGCTGCTGCAACACTGATTGTGCTTCCTCTCCCCTCTCTCTTTACCCATTTAATCTCTTCATTCTGGCAGTGTGTGCAGTCAGGACAGTTTTGCTTTATTCTAATTGCATACTTTCGATTAAAAAAGCTTGTTTTCCTTGATTACTTTGATGTTGAAATGGGAGCAGGGGAGCAATTCACATTCATTCGGCAGTATGTTTTCCCCCCGCTCTTTTGTGCTAACAGCAGAATTCCTATTTATATATTGGCAGTGGAACTAAATTACTGCAAACATCTCTGTGGGCCAGCCAGGCATAACAGATTGGCAGGGTCCAGGATGATGCCAGTGCCCCCTACTGGTACCCAACTGAACTACACTATTGTTAATTCCAGGCACGTATGGCACCAGGGGCTGGTAGTAACACACTGGAATGGGCTGCTGGATTCTTTACTGGGCTGCTGGAATATTTGTTAAATGAATCCCCCATGACTCGGATTCCTCCCCACTGTGTACTACTATGTGCAAATACCACAAGTGTGTAATCTAATTTACATTCTACACATTTTAGGCATTTAGATTTCAGTGTTTCTAGGATAGAACGGAAATTTCAGCTCCAAGATCGGTAACGTTACAAGCGAGCAATCACACAAAGAGCTTTTTGTGACAAGTAGATCACACAAGAGAATGAGAAGTATTAAAGTAGTAATGTGAGAAGTAGTCCCCAAGTCAACAAAATCCGGGTCATAGGGAATGAAGACAGAGCTGCAAATTCCTTTTTTCATAGCGTTTTGGTGCTAAATGCTACACGGTGGGGAAGAAAAGTGTGATTTGGAGGTTTGTGTGCCCTTGTAGGGGTTCTGTACTACAGAAGAGTTGGAGAAGAAAGCCAGATCAGACGTATATCATTCACTGATCTTCACCCATCACAGTGCAGGGGGAAGGTTTGTGACTAAAGGCTCGGGTTGTCTTCCCCGCTGGGATGTGAGTGCCGATCCCTAGAGTCCCATCGCACGCTGGCACAACACGAACAAACATCAAGAGGGGACTGCCTTTTATATTTGACTTTCTCTCCGTTTTATAACAACGGAGCGGAGAGTTGCCCGGGTTGACGCAAAATGCAACAAACACTACGTTGATAATATTAGCAGTCAACTACAGGTCAATTAGTAGCATGATTCAGCAGCTGAGAGCTCAGCTGGAGATTTAAAGGAAAATAAACTCTTTTGTTATGGATCTGGGCTTCGATTCTAAATAGAAAAAGGCGGAAAAAATACAGGCACAGAGCTGTAATTGGTAAAGACATAAAAAAGAATCGAAGTGAATTCAACAGCCCAACAGGCTGTGCTGCATAATGAAATACGACTATAAATGATCATGTTTTATTAGAAGCAATATCATTTGGAGATTTGACATTAATGAATCTTTAGAGATGCCGTAAAAGCCTTTTAGAAAAATTGCATCATTGCCAGTAAATGTATTAGATAACTTAAAGGCTCTCTCTGCTAGTTAGAAAAGCAAATGCCAACCGCTGAAATGTCACAGAAAGTTCATGCTATAACCTCAGGATCCAGTAACTGTTGCGCTGAAACCCTGCAATCATCTGTGTTTGCTCACTTTCATCTTTTATTTCTGCATATATGCTGATGTTTCAAAGAGTTTCTGCTTTATTTGACAGAGTTAAATGTAAGCGGCCTATTGATAAGCATCGTCCCTCTCCCATCATGTCAACGCCTGTGCCAGCTGCACCTTGGGATGTGGTTGTTTGTCTTCATTAGCATCCAGTGTTTCTTCAGTGTTTTCATTAGCAAGGTCCCCTCCTGTATCTGTCAGCCGCAGTGAAAGGCCAGAGACACAACAGAATCTGGGTCACGCTTTAATCGTTTTCATGCTATCTCCACCGCTCTCCGAGGTGTTTGTTTTCCATTAGCCGAGCAGAGACTTTCCCACACTGGGGGTGCGCGAGCAGCTGGCACGGCCAAACCCTGCCAATCCTGAGAACGGCGAGGAGGGAAGCTTCAGGTTGTTGTTTTTTTTTGTTTTTTTTTGTTCTCAAGGATTCCACCTTCACCACCTGCAATGTGGCTGCGGCATGACAACTGACAAGGAGATGAAAATGAGGTGAAGTGCTGCTTGTTGGTGCTAGACAGAAGCTCAGGTGTCATGGCGCAGCAGATAAGTCACAGAAACACACATATTCAACAGCGGAAGAAATAAGGAATACAAACTACATGTCGGGTGAAGGATGGCACCTTTTGTTATAAAATACAACTCTTTTAAAGGGTCATAGTTTTGACACTCATACATATCATCATGGTACACTAATCTTGATACACATAACCTGTATGTTTGTTATGATCAGATTATGTGACAAAGATTAAATCCCTTTGACCAGCAGTATTACTTCTTTTTAATCTCATCTGATCATAACAGAAAAACATGCACTTACTGTATATGCAACTTGTAATTACACACATACACACACACACACACACACACACACGCTCAGTGAAAGTGAAAGTATTGCTTGCAGATTAACCTCTATAATGGCTCCATTCATTACACACATCCAGACAGCAGATATGCGTAATCGTGGTCATGTACCATCATCTATCTGCAGTGAACTCACCCTGCAGAACACAACGGCACTGACGCAAAGTCATCGCACAGTGTGACCTCTAATTAAACTAAGAAGAGCAACTTTGAGGAGGAAATGTTTCCCACTTCATTTACATGTAATGCTGGGTAAAGGAAACGAATTACTTTACATGAATTACTTACACTGTCAGCAGTTTAATGAGCCTCTCATCTATTGTTTCAAGCCCTTTTTAGTAGGACTGCATCTCACTTCCTCGCTCCCATCCGAACCGTCTGTAGATACTGCTCTCACTGTACGTCGCAGTGATTAGCAACTGTGATTTAAACTCATTCTTAATTAACTTACTTCTTTAATTCCCTCCCCCCTCTAATTTCCAGCAGAGACAATGAAGATGACTGCTCATGGGACTGAGCCTATTCCAGTGACAGGATTGATAGAGACACAGTGCATCTCATTTTACACACATCAGCAGTCAGTATATGTAAGTATTGTTGTAATCATGAATTGCACAGAATTCCAGTTTGTCTCTTATGACTGTGGGTGGCTTAAACACACAGTAGTGGCACTAACTAGGTCCATTTGCATACACTGTGTACATACTGTATAGGCAATAGAAGGACTTTGCTGTTATCTATGATTCTGTAGAATGAAACCTACTCTGCTATGTTAAGGTGGCAATCACACAAGATCATCAAAGTGGGATCCATGTTGGTCCTGGATCTCTACAGTTTCTGAACAAATCTTTGGCTCCAAGTTCCAGGTAGATATTCCCCTAAAAGGAGATGTGTCAATAGTTCTGAATCTGTCTCTTAAAGTGCATATGCGTCTTTCAAACTACGCCTATACTTCTCACTCATACTAGATATTCGATACCTCTAAGCACACATGTTTCTGCAGTTACACTCACTGAATCATAGCTGAGTGTCTTGCTTCTCTCTGCTCTGATAAATCAAATAGATAGCTGCGATTGAAATTATATTTCATGAATTCGAAAGATTCTGGCCAGCTAAATACTAAAAACAAGTAGATAGTGTTGGATCATGAGAGGAGGTCTGAGCTCCGCGCTTCTGGGCTGGATGTCTGGAGGGCAGGCATCAGAATCAGGTCAGCCTGTTTACTGATCAGCCCAGAGCCTCCAGAGAGCTGCTGGGCCAACAGCAGCATGCAGCAGTGTGAAGAGTGTTTGTAGAACCATAGCAGGCGCCTGCTGCTCACGGCCAAACTCAGCAACATCAGTTCAAAATGCAACAATCACGTCAGAAAAGTTGATATTGATGAATATAAACAGGAATACCTTATGCTGGGCGTTACATAGTGAGGTTAGTGCTCCTAGGCGTAGAGCATTCATAGAGTGCTTCAGGGTACTAAACAGTCTGATCAATTTGTCCAATTTGGGGTGGGTGCTGTGTACAGAGAGTGTGCAGGCAGTTAAGCATCCAAACTGAAAATAAAAGCAAAATTGCTCTTCCATCTGCCTCATATTTGTAGGAACCACTACTACTGCAGTCAATATGGTACTACAGTACTGTAGGAGGTTGCACAATCTAGGAGACAAGAAGTAAACAAGTGTCAGGTGAAGATAAATCAACATCTAACAAGCCAAAGAGACACTTTTTCAGTTGTTGTTGGACTAAACTAGCGTAACGTAACTTCTAACAGATGACAGATGCATCAGGCAGCAAATTATATACACAGGCAGTACGACAAATGTTTCTACCAACCCATTGCAGTTCATTATTTCTTACAAATATAATATTTGTAATGGTGAGTTTTGGGTTTGTATTTTTGTCACATTTACATTCCAGGAGTACAATAATACAAATTTGCTAAAGGTTGAGATTGTACAATATTTTTGCAATCAATGTCAGAAATGTAGTAGAATTAGACGACGTTTTTACTGTCATGACGACAAAATCTGTTCTCTGCTGTTAAGACACCCTAACTGTGAGGAGCAGTGGGCAGCCACAGTCCAGCTCTTCATCTACAGCCTAGTGTTTTGGCACTGGCAGGAGTAATTAACCTTGCACACACAGACATACACACAGCATACACACATGTTTTTTGATGATGGGGGAAACAGAAGCTTCCTGCACAGCCAAGCAGAGAACATGCAAACTCCACCTAGACACTCAGACTCTATATCACAGCTCATAGTGGATTAGATCTGGATCTATAACACTCAAATCAACCTACAGGTTACCTAGGTTTGCTAGATAAGTTAATATAGGGACTAACATTACATCAATAACTACAGATATGGATTTTATCCGATGCTATTTAAGGGCTCAGTAAACAGAAGGATTAAGGATTTAGAATTGAAAAATGCTAAAGTTAACACTATGGGGTGGGTTTGCTTTTGAATTTCTATCTATTTCTGAAATTATTAAGTCAAAGAAGGAAACATAATGTGACCATGAGAGCCTTCATAATATTCATCACTATTGAATAAGGTTTTACAATTCTACAATAACTTTTGAGATCAATCTAAGGGTTAATTCATGCTATAACACCCTTATGTGTTAAAATAGTTTGTAACAGTTTTGTGTGCATGTGCATGTGTGTGTGTTTCCTTACTGCAAGAAAGGTGCTGATTATTCCTATTAGAATCATGTTGTGTTTCAGGCACAGTAGCAGCACAACAGGCAGTGTCATCTGCCAATGTTATTTCACGCTCAGTTGGGTGTAAATCAATTTCATTCTGGGGAACAATTACTGAAGATTGCAGATTTTCTTCTTCATCCTCTCAATCATAACATTTGAATCAAATCATCGTGTGCTGTTCAACATACACCGCTGAAATCAAAACATATCAGCCGCTCGGTGCTGTGATCATGTCACGCCATAGGACAGGCAGTTAGAACTCTGACTGTAGTGTTTACATTGTTGGGGCAGGTTAGTCAAACACTTACACAGGATGAATGGCAGATCACACCTCACATGTGTTCCCATTCCTCTTAAAAAGAATGTTGGCTCGGCAGCATTGGAGCCTGAGCCTGGACTCCAGCAGCAGCAGCAGCAGCAGCAGCAGCCTGGTGCGGGCCAACACTGACAGCTACTCCCGCTTCCAGAATTGGAAAAGAAGCAAAGGGAGAAAGCTACGAAGAGAGAGAGAGAGAGAGAGAGAGAGAGAGAGACATGCTTCAACAGTTAAAGAGACTGATCAGTTTGAGGATGTGAGGCTTCCGCTAACCTGGAGGTGTCATTCAAGCCCGGATAGTCTAACAGAAGGAGAGGGTCCATCCATGGATCACTAAACAACACAGACAGACAGCCTCTCTCCAATTAGAACTGGCTCCAGTGTATCCGCCACATCTCTCACTGGCTTTTAGTGAGACATGGATGGATGTGCTGGTGAGAGGGAATATCAAGGTGAATATAATTAAACTGTAGACATAGAAGCTTTTAAAGTTCGACAGAGATTCTGTTCTCCATTTTGACGCTGCATGAAATTAATGTTACCAATTAAAGTAACGAAAGGGTGAGAGAATTTTTTACTTTTTCAAGGACAGTATGTATCTTTCTTTAACTGACAAAGGAATTTGCTTGGTTAGACTTTAATAGAACTTATCACCTCCAGCAAGAAGGTAATAAGTGTGAGGTACGGAAGAACTGGTTACATTTGGACACAATGCAGATCCAGGAATGATTTCAATGATTCCTTAACACTTACAGATTTTCATCAATTTCTTCAAAAGTATACCGATCTCAATGAACAAAATCATCTCTATTTACCCTACAATAAACTATTATTATGTGCAATTTGGATAAAATGTTAAAATCTGCTGCTGCTCAAATAATGCATTTAAATCATATTTTTGTAGGCTTGTCTGAGCAGAGGTATGTGCTTCTAGTTTTTATTGTAGGTAATATATATATATATATATATATATATATATATATATATATATATATATATATATATATATATATATATAAAATATAGAGTGCAGGTTGGCTTCATTGTATTATTCAGGGGAAGATAGTGTTTCATTTTACAGATGAGAAGAAGAAAAAGGAAAAATATTCAGAATCCGAGTGAGAACCAAATCATTGTCACACTCCCTGGGAGTAAGATTATGTGTTTTTGTCACAGAGGAGTGTGGTGTGTGACTGGCATATACAGATTGTCATCCATAGATACCCAAGAGCTCTCAACAAACCTCCTTCAAGCGCTGATTTTACACTCACATAACCACAATATTAAATTGACAACGAAGAAGCCATTTCTGAGAGAAGCACACAGGCATAAAAGGCAAACAAATAGCAGAAGAATAAGAATCAATACAGAATCTGCTTTTGCAACATGGGAAAAGTGCAATGTGGTGTATTGTACAGTACATCAACCTTCCACACACACTTCGCAGATCTAAACAGACACTACGCTTGTTGTTGGTTGTGTTGCCACAGCAATATTTCTATTTATCCTGTGAGACAGCTATACAAATAGATGAAGTGCAACAACATGACATTTTCTGTACTTCAATTACTTTGCAGGGCTGGGCCACGTGGGTTAAAAGCCAACAAACCATAACTTTCCCTGACATTTCCTCCCCCCACAGTGACCGTTGATGGATTCTCCCTGACAAAGCATTCATTATCGGTGAGAACAGAGAGTGCACTAAAATCTCTTCTCTTTTCTTCTCCCCTCCATCCTTGCCTCCCTGTCCAAATCGAGATGAACTCAGCTGCAGAGTAAAATGGGCTCCACACATGGCCAGTAGGAAGAGAAAAAAAAAGCGTTGAAATGCTGCAGGATATTCATTCAATCAGGAAGCATATACTTATTACAGGGCAGCCATTATGGTGCAATGGGCAGAAGGGCAGAGGGAATGGAAACAACTGTTCTTTGCCAGCTCAGATTTGATCCCACTACAATAGGAGAGGCTGCTATGGAAATTGGTATGACTGCGTGCTATTGAAGATTAGCATTCCTTTTATCATTTATCTTAGGGTTCAATTCACTGAGGCTCAGTAGTCCGAGATGCACCGAGCCAACAGCCCCGATGTGTCAGGCTACGTCCCCTCCCCCTCCCCCGCCCCCAAAACAAATCCACCTGGAAGATGCAGGGGGGGGGGGGAAGAAAATGTGAAAATCTTGAGAAATACATTTCACATGCAGACAACTCAATCGATAAAACTGTGCCTCAAACTTTGGCTCCAAAACCAAAACCTCTGCTGCGTTTTATTTGTATCTGTACTGGCGTGTATTTAAACCAGCAAGGATGCATAAGGGAACAATTCACATGCCAGGCTTAGCGTCTTAATCGCATCAGTCTCACATAGATGCAAAAACACACACACACACACTTACACACACACACTCCTATCCACCCACAGGCAGGGGACTGATTGTCTGATAGCATTAGCATTCATGTCCAATCCCGATACAAGCAACACAGGAATCAAACTCACTTCAAGAGGTTCACATCAGAGACAGAAACACATCCATTCACTCTGGACAGGCTAATAAATAAAAGAGTAACCCTGTGGCAGTAACAAGCCTATAAAGTACAGCTATGTTTTACAAGTGAATGAGATGGAAGGCCGAGAAAGATTGTTACCTTGCGAGAGCTGAGCACTCGGAGCTTTACAAGGCTGAGAGGAGCGCGTCTATCTCATGCTGCACCCTGCTATTACCTAAACTGCTGCAGATTGACTCCATTTTATCAGGATGGGAAAATCTTAATCTGCATGAGTTATGTTTACGCTAAAGAGATGACACACACAGTTTTAAAAGCGTTGTGGATTTTTCTAAACATACCTGCGATAGGAATTGGATTAGAAAAGCATCTTAATAAATCAAACCACTTCACCACACTAACACACAGACACACATTTCAATTTTATATGAAAGGTGCCGTATAAATAAAGGTTAAACCAGGCACCTATTGCAATGAAAAGGTTACTCTGTGTGTGTATATATATATACAGTGTATATATATATTTATACAGATGACACTATGCATAAACTAGACAATATATCAATCTAACCAAGACAAACAAAGGTAGACACATACAGACTATAATCATTCATTCTCTGGTTTCAATAGAAACCACTGGCATCTTGGCACAAGAACAGAAGTGCTGGTGTAATTTCTACATTTCTATTTCCTGGTGAGGACATATATAAACACACCAATAAAAACACAATTTCCATGTGTGCCCAGCGAAAAGAAAGCAGAAGTTGATAAAGGATGGCAGAAAATGCCACAAGGCTCCAGTATGGCTGTCGTGCCACATCCACCACTGGTGGACGCACAACCACTGAATAAAATGACTCCATGTGGGCTACAACATATGCACGTCAAACACTGGACCAGCTTATGAGGGACTGTGTCCACCAGACGCAGGCTTTCATATTTACACAGCATCTGTTTTACAAGCAGAAACCATATCCAACCAATCAGAGCCAGCTAACTCAGCAGCCTCAATTACAGGGAATGTCAGAGCAGCCAAAACACCGGCCCCATCATGTCAGCATTAGCCCGACTCCAGTCCACAGAGACTGCAATCAGCAGCACACAAAACAAATATAAACACATTAGCTTTAATTAGATTGTGGCCAGCACTTTGACTCTATCCAATGTAATACATATTATGTTGGATTTAATCCAGCTGGTTGCTATGGTA
This sequence comes from Genypterus blacodes, assembly GCF_046128005.1. Lineage (NCBI taxonomy): Eukaryota > Metazoa > Chordata > Actinopteri > Ophidiiformes > Ophidiidae > Genypterus > Genypterus blacodes. Next base: position 13,094,666 of record NW_027466879.1, read on the forward strand.
TTGTTGCCTCTGCAGTCGAGGGGGGCAGGGAGAGTGTGTGCCGCTGGTGATTTGTGTAGCTGAAGAGGCACTGGTCTTTTTTAGAGAAGGGTTTGTGTTTGTGCATTTATGCATCATGCAACGTTATGCACACTGCATACACATTAGCTATTGTTTATGTGTATTTAGTGGTTTCATTTCATGTGGTTTCAATGTGTGTCTGCATTCAAACATGCGTGCGTGCGTGTGCATGTGTGTGGTTAAGGAGGTAGGGGGCTGCTGTTTGTATAAATGCGTGGCAGTGCATACATATGTCAGTGCAACCATGTGTCACATTCAACATATGCTTCCAAGCAGCTCTCTCTTTCTCTTTGTGGGGAGGCGGAGCACATAGCAGGACTCAGGCTGAGCTGATCCAGGGGGACAACACGGACATGTCCAGGGGACGCTAACACAGCCCAAGGTCTTCTGAAGACTACAGAGATCTGCTCGTCTACTGTGTGTAACTGTTAAGTCTTCCCACCCGCCTGAGTGAGCAGGTCGAAGGCCAGTGCAATAGACCTGCAACTTTGTATCTGCACAAACAAATGTGGACATAAGCATGCACACACAGACACTAATCCATATATTCAACATGGTGCTGTAAGAGTCAATTTGCTGCTTGTATGCCAGGGTTACCTCATGGAACAATTTTGGGTGAAATATTGGGGGGAAAAGTCACTGTTTTGCTGTGTTTTTCCATGTGTGAACGGTCAAACACATCCCCAAACAAACACACCGATGCGTGCACACCAACATACAAACTGACCTAACAGAAGTCTGGATTCCGCTGGAGCCAAGAGCTCTCAAACAAGGATATTAAATATCATCAGTGGCTGTGCTATACAGGTCAGAATGGATATACTATGTCAAATGTCAGACACTGTTAACTGTTAAAAATAGTATGTTCCATGAAAAGTATTATGAAGTTACAATCGATGGATGCCTTCCTGCCTTTCTGCATCGATTGGCTCTATATCTCACAAGCTTTAACGCTGCAAACTAAATGATATTTGCTCCCAATGACTCACGTTACTGTGTCTAAAAATCTTAAGAATAATACTGGGATATGATTTTATCTCACACCTTGTTTTAGTGCCAAGAGCTACCAACAGATTTATAAAAGGAGGCAATGTTCAATGAGTGTTTCTTATAATTATAGCATGTGTGATATTGTTTCTACTTCTGTATTATAAACTTTTCCTCACACCTCCTTCAGAGTCCAAGTATTTTAATTTCATTTAACTTAACACAACAAGGCGTGTGTGAGGGTGTGTGTTTTTGGTTTTGTATGACACATACAAATATATTCTTTTGAAATATATTTCCTCTTCATATTTAAACACATAGATATTCATATTAACACACATCAACAGGCCTGTACACAAACATATCTAGACCTGCAAGTATACATGCTTATACCCTGCACACATACTGCATATACACATCGATGCACCAATGTTTAAGAGTCCATATCTCATCCTCTCTGATGGCTCCATCCATTAAGACAGAATAAACATGAATACACCGTGACGCCACCATCTGCTCTGCGCTGGTGACAGGGATCTCCGCCTATATTCTGCGCCTGCCTTTGTTAACTGTACATGACACTGGGCTTCCACGCTGCTCCAGAGATACTACTGCTGACACAGACCAGCGCTTCTCCAGCCCCCCATTAGAGCAGAAGAGCCCTACAGACATCTCTGTCCCCTCTTTCAACAATTTATTAAGACACCTCAGTCTGGTCCCGTCCACAGCTCCGGTCATCTTTCTTATCTACTGGGACCTCAGGGGGGGGGAAACTTGAGTCAAGATTAAAGCTCCGGGTCTGTGAAACATTATGACGCTGTCACGTACCACATCGCTGATTTTGCTTACTTGGTTGATTGATTAGAGATGAAGTTTTTACTTATTTCCCCAGCTTGACATGTTGTGTCATTGCCGTGCCTGTTATAGAGGGAGTGGAAGTACTAAAGTTGTGACATCAAAACATAAATCTGGAGTGTACTTGGAAGACGCTGCATATATCATTTTGTGTTTCTTTGACATTAACACAAAATTACCCATAAAGCTGTCACGCAAAAGATGTTACTGCCTGCTCAGAGAGAGGGATAAGAGCAATTACAGCCATTGATAACGGAGAATGGCCCACTCATCTGTAAAAGTCCAAATTTTGTATGATGGGTAAGATGATTTATTAGAGATTCTGTGGTGGGTGGGGGTAAAGTGATACGGGGCGCCAGGTTGGATAGGATGTACGAAATGAGCTCTGTGCCACCAAATGTATATTTTCATGACTCAACCAAGTGACACCTCACTGCATTTCATCCATGAAATGACAAATTTCGTCCACAAAATTACAAAGACACTTGTATTTCGTCAACAATGTGTTAAGACAGGATTTCCTTACGTGCACAAGAATGAAACACAACAATTGATGTTGTTGCTATACTGGAATAACAACAGCGCATCTGATTTTGGATGAAGCAGCAGGTTCAGGCTGCTTGTAGATGGACGAGACCTCAAAACCCAAACAAGTACAACCGAACTGAGAATAAAAGGTTTGATTTATCGATTGTTTTTATGTTGGACAAAGAAGCTGTTTTTGTTTTGAGCGTCGACTTTGATTTGGAGTCTGTTCTTATTTCCACTTATTGCATGATAGAGACGTTCGAGATTAAAGAATTCTTCAAACAAACTGAGTTGTACTGAAAGCAATTGTGTTACATCATTTGCTATGAAGAGGAAAAGACTCTTAAGGTTGAATATGAGCTCGGAGCAAATCCTTGAAGGAAGCAAAACCTCAAATGTCACAGTCGCAACCTCAGCAGATCTCTGGCCATTGGACACAATGAGCGACATTAACAAGCACTGCTGCTGTAATGTGCAAACATCAGTGTTTGAGTTCCTCTGGCTTTACCCTGCAATATTCTCTCTGCCTCTCCAGACTTGGAGAGCAGCACCCAAAGCTGTGTGCAGTTACACGTCTCTAATCCTGTAATTACTGGCCCATCAGTGCCTAGTAAAACCATAATTGTAAGCAGCTGTCTATTTGTTTTGTCTTTTCCTCTCCCAATCTGCACCATGACCAATCTGACGTTTGCAAATGCCTCTCTGGACTCAATAGAGGCTATTTTTTAACAAGTGAGGAAAAGTTCGGTCCAAATTCCGTTTGGCTAGAGCCATTTGCAAGAGAATGGGTGCCATCTAGTGTGGCAACCCCTTCTCAAATATCCCTTAATTCCAGGGGGCACAGTGCTTGGCTGAAGTGTGAGTCATATGAGAGGTCCAGCTGTACTCTGAGCCAAACTGCAGACCTGGCTGGAAAAATGAAGCTCAGATGAAATGAAAGACTCGACTCAGAGACATGGACACGCTTGATGGGAGATGTAAAGGTTACTAACAGCATGACTGATAGAGAAGAATGTAAGAAAAGCACTAGTCTGACAGAGCTTGTTTTAAAGTTGAAGTTGAACTCATCGGCTATCGTTTCAAATGTATTTCAGAGTATGTTTTGCAGCACTAGTCCATTTTGGCCATTAGATAGAAGATTCTTGAGTCTTGAAAAGGTGGCAGAATGTGAAACAAGATCCAATGTCACATGTGTAGTCCTGGCAACGGGCCATAGCAAAGAGTTTGAACTTGCCCCAGTTTCATTTTCCAAAGAACATGCATTAGAGATTGCCATGTCGAAGAGTCCTAGTATGTCCAACACCTCACTCACTATGTAACCTATTCCCGTATCATTTTGATAATTGACATGTTGATAATCTGCGTTGGTTTACGCCAGGCTGAACTTGGAGTGTGATGTTCCCATGTAAGCCAGACACTGGAGGTATGACGCAATTCGTTCAATTACTTTATTATGGGGTGTCAGCACAGCCTCTTATTCATATGATTGCTAAAACTGGTATTTTGGGAGATAGTGACCTCAGCTAGCTCCAGCCATGCTCCTGACATAATATTGCTTCAACATACTTGGTCACACATTTTTGTTCACATGATGGAGTTAAAATGTTCAATTTAAAGTCTTGTTTTTATTTTTTAATGACTTAACCTGTTATTTACTGTAAATGTCAAAGGAAGGGAAAAAAATTCAAAAGTTAAGTAATTTTTCAAGCAGTTAAGATAAAAAATGAATATATATATATAAAGTCAATAAATGATCATTTCCAGACATTGACACTGCATGTATGTCAGTCCTACAAAATTGGTAGTACTCAGATGTTTTCACTTCAGTTCTTGAACATTTAACTTCTTAAGAGCCTATTTGACTTGAGTAGAACACAGTGACACAGATGAGGGTCTGCTGCTCCGGAGCAGATGGTCCACATGCCCTAACAACCTTCATTTCTGATTATATTTTCATTGCGAAGGTCATTGTTTGCTTTCCTCTCTCTTGTATACATTACATTTCACAGTCTGTTGCTTCATTCTCATGTAATGACTTGCAGGCTCCTCGGTGTGATTTGCCAGAAATGAAAGCAGACATGACAGCGCAAATGACTTCAATTCTGCTCAGGAGTAGAGCTGCATAACCCTGAGTGAGAAAACATACCAGATAAATAACAAACAGAGAAGCATGGAAACTATTGAGAAATACAAACACAGGGCTATAAGCTCGGTGTTAGTCTGACGGGGGAGAGAGGACATGACTATAGTTGTTTCTGGAATCACAATGGAAGTTTTATTTTTATTTTTCAGAAATGTGATTCTAGGGGAAATGGAATTCTGTACAAGGTCATCAAAACTCTGCATCCCTGTCACATTCAAATGCTACAGACTGACTTCATTTGCAAGTAAACGCCATCCAGCTCCGTTTCTCTTTATGTGTCAGAAAGAATATTCATGCTGAACATTCCTGTAGCGCTCAACTCAAACATAGTAAAGCTGCAGACACATTTAAGCAATTAAATCCATTAAGTCTAATGGTTTGAATTGCTGGTGTAGAATAGCTGCATATGAATGGAGTTTGAAGTGTTTGATAACACATCCAGCACACCAAACCAACTGGTGCTTAACTCATCGGAAAGGTTTATTTTCGTCTTTTATGTCGACATGTAACTCATCGGACTTGACCTCTCACGCCAGCTACACACACACACACACACACACACACACACACCAACAAAGTGGTGTATGAAGTTATATGAGGCCTTTTACAAGAGGAGGGGGGGGTCATTTACCATCATCTGTCTAAAATCTTATTGTCATAATACTTTTCCTGGCAAGAAAATAAGAAAGCCAGAAGATTCCCACAAGAGCCAAAACATTGGTACGTCTGACGCTGTAGTACTCACAATCACTGAATCGATACACATGTAAGGCAATTTGTTGAGCATGGAAGCAATTTTTAAATGTAATTGACAAACCTAAGTAAGTGGTTAAATTGACTAGTGATACATTTATCCTATTATATAATATTTACCTTTAATATTTTAAAAGGCCTCCCCTGCAAAATGCTGCTGCGTTAATGCACTTTAAAGCATTAATGTGAGGTAATAGTATTACTTTTTATAGTATCATACAGTTTGCAGGAATAGAAGGCTTTCTTTAGATGGTCTATAGTGTTTGATACTTCTACCTTTACCCAGCATGCCTCAGGGCTCATATTTTAAATGCTACAAATGTTGTAGCACGCAGGATAATTTAATAGGTTTCTGAGTGCCAATCCCCACGAGCCAACATGAGACAGGGAGAAAAGGAGCTATTCTAATGTGCATTTGGCTCTCTTCCTTGACTCGCCTGCAACTAGCACTGATAGGAATGATGGTTTTTATATGTATCGCTTTCTGAGTGGTGGCAGATGTTCCGCATTCTCCAGCCGCGCTCCGTTCCAGAGGGAAATCAGGAAAAACTACACACTATAAAATTAAACCACTGACACTTCACCGGCCCTGAAACCAAATAGGGCCGGCAGCATCGGCAAGCTGGAGCGAATCCATCATTTCTCATTTTTAGAGGGTTCCATCTGTGCTAACTTTCATTAACACTGGCTGCATCTACAGTCAACTGTTTCTAATAGATAAACACTGCGCTGCTTATTCACCAGGGCCCATTGTGTTTCATATCACATGAAAACATTCGCCATATATGGGATTAGGGAAAATCCCCATGTGGCAAAAAATCTGACATTGTCTGTTTGTATTACGTACGAAGCAACAATAATTATTTACATTAGTTGCTGCCACAGCTTGTTATGCGCTGACTTGCCAAAGAAACAACTGTGTTAAAAACCTGTGATCCAGTATGAATTAGATGCTACAGATGGATGCAATGATTTGAGTGTCATATTAAAAGCCTAAAGTGAGAAAAAAGAGATTGCATTCTGTTTATAGTGGCGTCCACAGCACTTTTTTTTGCAGGCAACTGTAGCTCACACAGCTTCACTGCACCCTTATTGGCTGCTTGCTTTGATGAGAAAGGCCTTTAAAATGTGTCGAATTTCAATTAGAAAATAGCTCAGGGCGTCATTATGCATTCTGTTATGAGGGAGAAACACAAAGAACAAAAGACAAATGAAAGGAAACACTGGGATGTTCTTATGTTCGTTATGATGTTAGCAGATTCCTGTAGTTGGAGATGTGTTGCGTCACAGGGGAACAAAGAATCGTAACACCTGCACAAAGCCTCAGCGCGCTCGACTCCTTGGTGTTTACCCTCTTCAGGGCCGCTCGCGAACATTTTTGGAAGACGCGCGGTCTCGCTTCATTTCCTGTATCACTTCTCTCGTGTGTTTTTGCAATTAAATGTAATTTGGAGAGCAGAAAGAGTCAGCCGTGTAATTTGCAAACCCAAATGACTTCAAGATAACCAGTTACAAGACAGAAAGAGTACAGCAATCTGACGGAAAGTGCGGCGTGGAAAAGCCAAATTACACTCCAGCGCATCCACAGAGCAGCTGGGGCCCTCTAGGGTTGGAGTGGAAATTTCTTCATTTGCACCATCGGGGAAAGCGTGTACTGGACATGTGCAAGACTGTGAGAGGGGATGGAAAGGTGAGAGGCAGAAGTGAAAGTCTGCTTGGTTTCATTATTAAACACTGTGATACATTTGGTTTCCTCCAGGAGGTCCAGTTTCCTCCCGAGCCCTGTGAGCCCGGTCATCAGATACACCAGAGGCTGGAGCTCAGTGTGTGGGAGGTGTGTGAAACGCGTCCGTACATGCAAACACCTGCTAGCTGCACATTGTTTATGAAGTACAATCATCATCAGGGTTTGGATCAGACTGGAGTAAAGAAATCAATCAAACCATTTGTAGCTGCAAGTAGCTTCCATGTGTGATTCATCACCAATAAGGTGATCGCTTGTTTCCTTGATGGGATTGCTCTTTACTTCATGATCTCTTTCTGTAATATGAATCCTTTACATGTAATCTGTTTGCCTGCAGATCTTTCTCCACCAGTAGCCGGTGACATCCAGTTGAACCTTGATAAGAGGATTAGACCTCAGGCATTATGGAAATAGGAACGATCAAAAGAGGACCAGCACTGGTCAGACTGTTCATGCAGGTAGACTTGTGGAACAAAGCCTTTTTAATTACCCTTTTAATTGCCCCTTTAACAGTATGAATTAGCATTTTAATGATGGCTGTGTAATTAGGGTGGAAACGGCTATGAGAGCTGCAGGCTGCTAATAATGCCTCTCAGCTCAGAGATCACAGCAACAGGAGAGGAGAGCAGCTGCACCTGAACGCCGACACACACACACACACACACACACACACACACACACACACACACACCTCTGTGTGCTCCTTACCTAACAATGGAGTCACGCTACACACACACACACACACAGTATATACAGAGCAGGACTGCACGCAAACATTCATTCACAGGCACACCTGTGGGTGCAAATACACACACACACACACACACACACAGTGGAGCACAAAGAAATAGTGTGCTGGGGTGAACAGCAGACAAAAGACAATCCAGTGACACAAGCATGTGCATCCATACACACTCACCCACACGCATAAAACTATTGTAATGAAGATTAAACAGGTGATGTCATCAGTCACCGCTACACAGGCTGGCTTATATAATAATAACAGGCACGCACACACGCATGGTTTGACACATATTTACACACATAGGCACAGACACAAACACACACCATAGCTTTGAGGACCCCTGGCAATTACACCATTAACAACAGACCCTCTAACAGCCTGCACGTGGAGACTGAAGCACAGTAAAGGATGAGAGTAGTTTGGCTAAAGGCTTTCCAGCTAATTAAAAGACTAACGCGGCCTCCAAATGACCATTAGAATTCATTTGGCCGCTACGCAATAAGGCAGAGATGTATACAGGACATCAGCCGTAAACGAGAGCGAGAGGAAATGCAGAACATCAAGCACGCCAACCGTTCCTCCGTGCCAGACGCTTGTCACTATAGAAGAGCTTCATCTCTGCTTACATACTGAGCAATATGTTGATCTGCACGTGCCACTAATAGTCTGTTGTCACGGGGACATTATTTTTTGTATATGGGTAATGTAATAAAGTAGAGTAAATAGGCCTAAAGGAGACATGTGTGCTATGCAGGCTCTAATTATGCAGCTTAATGACACTATCTGAAAAACAAACAGCAGTCATATGTGGCATTATGATCCAGTAATGATATCTGCAGGCTGATAAAGGAAAGGGAGAGTCCGCACGTCGTAAATATGAAGCATTCTTTTGCTTTTTCACGCAATCATATGAAAGCATTCTCTCTCTCTTTCTCTCTCTCTCTGTTTGACCTCCGCCTCATTCTTTATGACAGCTGCTCGGCGTGTTTATGAACAGACACCAGCAGCGCGTGTTTCTCTTCCTCTGGTCAGCATCATGAATTATCGTTGCCCTTTTAAGGCCGCGAGCTTCCTTCTTACATGGCTGATGATTCCAGGCTGAGCTCTGAAGCAAACAAACACATGTAATAATAAATTAATAATATGAATACTTTGATCACAATGAAGTGAATTTGGAGCGGAGAGGAGATTTGAAGCCACGCAGGACGACGGCATGACGACACAGCTGGCAATAACACAACCAGTGCAACCATTACTGCTATTTGATGTGTGTGAAGCAACCACTGTGCAGATGGCTTAGTGATGTTCAGGGGTATTAGGCCCGTTGTTGTGGTGAAAGCTAAAAATTCCAGCAATCTGTCTGGGGAAATTATTGTGATAATAAGACAGGCTCTATTCTGCTAATAGATTTGATTTTGTGGAGCCCAGTGTTCAGATGTTGGATGCACCAAAGCAACGTTTGGACATTAGGGACATTAGGGACGTTACATGAACTAATATGCAGTCTGCTGATCTTGTGATTCAGACGTTACACCTTATTTCAAGAAATGACATCAGCAATAATGGTGCAAATAAACAGGCAACGAAGAAAACATGACCTCATCTAACGTCACTGTTACCATGTCAGGGTCGTAAATGAGATTTGTTCAGCAAGGGAACTGCGTATGATTGTTTTGTTGACCAACACCGAACAATAGGACCAAGCTTAAAAATGCCATCTTGGGGTAAGAAAGCAACATATCATATTTGCAGAAACATGAAGCAATAGAAAAAGAAGCAACATAACAAGGAGAGATTCTGGTTCCAACTCAGCAATGTCGAGCAACTTTGCAGGTTTTTACGATTGTGACGAGGATTGTTTATGATAAGTGGTGATATGATGACGATATGATGAGTGTTACACCAGCACGCTGCAGATTTACTGGACTGTGCAGTATAAATTGGGGGGGAGAGAGGGGTTGCATAATATAATGTACCACAGCTGCAGAGTAACTTGACATAACTTCACAGTAACTTCTGACTTCATGCCTTCAAGATGCCTGCGATCCAGGAATAAAACTGGACCGGATCCAGCTGAAGCTGAGTTCCCACCTTCCAGCATCCAAAACCCCCTGCCGCCCCTGCCAGAGCTCTGCTGCAGCCCCTGGTGGCGATCGTCCATTTTTCTTCAGTGAGATTCCACATTTCCTCATCCAGTTGATTTTCAATTAAAGATGTTTCAAATATTCTTAGTTCTGCTTTTTCACCCCAGTAACGTTGCCTTTTCTGGGCTCTGACTGAGAATTGAAACTGAAACGCTCATTCCTCTCAGTCTGACTGTTTATTCACGCCGGCTTGTCTTCCGGGCAGAGACAGTTACGGCTTGGACAACATGTCAACATTTCCCTGTCACCCGCCATCACTCCTTTAACTGGTGATTGTATTTACTGGCAGGCAGAGGGTGATTTCATTCTGAGCGCGTTACAGCCAAACCGCACAGTTAAAATGATGCAAGTAATGCTGCTGTGTGTTTCAAAATGAAGCATCTACACCTCATTATGTTGTTCCACACATCATTTCACTGTTAATCGCACTAATGGCAGGAACGATAAAGCAATGAAGTGATCACCTCAGCAGAGATCTGAATGATTACTGCATTACACATTTAAAAAGTACAATACATCTCCTCTTACTGATACAACTGCTGATACTAAACACAGAGGCCATCTTGTTCCATTTCAGCGTGCAAGGGAGCATTAACTTTCTAAATGTTCTCTTGGATCAGTGCTTTCTGTTGGTAAATGTACTAGATCGCCCTACTGACTTAACACACTTCTTAGGCATAAACAAAAGTCATGCTCTAATAATAAATTGTTCTCTAGAGAAAGAAGCATTGAAAATAGTTCAGGGACAAATTGCACCTGTGGATGGTTGATTAGGGACTCAATACTTCCTACCTGATCAGACTGTACTACTACTACTACTGACACAAGAGGACACAAGAGGGACAACAGGACAAGCAGACTGTGTCCCCTCCATTCAAGTGTCTAATTACAATGGCTCTTTGTCCGTGCAGATCTCAGTTTAACACCTGTGTGTCTCTCAGTTGGACTCCTCACAGATGAAAGGAGACGCATTAGGAATAGACGCACGAGGCTCAGAGCTGCGAGACAAACAAATCATTCACAACGCATCGCAACGTTAGGAGCTTCATGTCGTCTTGTGATCCTTATGTTCCCGGGTTTAGTTTGTTGTTGTTATTTGTTGAAGATGAATGATGTTCAAACAAAGGACACACAAGATAATCTAATTTAATTATTCCAGATTTTGGATTTAGTTTCCAATGATTAGCCACGTTCTGTTTGTTGACTCTGATTAGAAATATATTAGTGTTTACGCTCCGGTCCTGCACGTCGTTCTGCAGACTGTGGAAAATGAAATGTATCGTTTTGTGTTGTTATGGGAAGAGTGACTCACATTTCCAACTCGTACTGTGATTGGAAAAACGCGTTATTGTCAGAAATCGCAGTAAGAATGAATGAATTTCACCACTTAGTCAAAAGGCAGCAAAATTAATTACTCCAGCATTCAGAAAGGTCATCAGATGGAACAAACCAAAGCAACAATCTGTGCCGATATCACAGTATCAGATCACAGCCCAATACTGGCTACCATCACACACTTTCACACAGACTGTTTCCTTATCAAATTTGATATTTTACACAGCCCACTCGTCCACGTTCACAATAGGAAGAACCGATTCTGCTGAAGGTCACCCCGAATCTGAGCTGAATGAATGACATTTAGAGTACAATTTCCTATTTTTCTCCATTTCCTTTCAAAAGGAACTGCTCTACATGAACACACACTGAACATACACACACCCATACACACACACATACACACTGAATGCTTTCACCTGTCACTAAAGCTTTTGTGTATCACTGCAATGAGTTACAAATGATTACCAGGCAGGTGTCAGAGTCACTGTCGCCGTTACAATGAAACACAAAAGCACACTTATTACAAACAGGCTCTGCACTCAAACCTTTATCTACACTCTGACAGTGGACAGCAGCTCTGCACCTCCTTACAAATGTTCAACAGCTTTAAATTAGACTGCAGGGACAATTAATAGGGTGTGAATCTTTTTTTTTTAAATAATTAGAAAGCATCGGTTACGGTAATGTTTATTTCAAGATGGCGATGTTATTGTTTTGGTTCATATCTGTTGAATGTGACAGGCCAAGATTGCTCTCATTTGTGATTTTCCTGCATTTTATAGCAGCACTCAGTCGGCTCTTACTGTTATCTTCATACAACGTTGCAAAAGGACATGTCCCTTTGTGCTCCCATCCAGGATAATCAAGTCATCCTGGCCCACATGCCTCCCTGGCTCTCTCCTCCAGCACCCTGACCTTTATCTTCAGCTAAATCTTATTTGCCTTCAGGACTTCATAGGGTTTTCCACTCGTTCATAATCTATTTTCTGTGTCCTACCGACTTTTCATTGCTCTGACATTTGACAAAAAACTTAATGGTAAGATATTTCCATCTCTCTCTGTATTCATTCCTGGTTTACTTGAGTGGATTATTTTTTGCTGCAGTGGTGGATGGATTGTGTGCAGGTTGGCCCCGCTGACAAATTCTCCAAAGTTCAAGTAGATTGACTTTTTTGGATACGTGTAGCATTAGCAGCCTTCAAAATCATAGAAACACTCAATACTGCAAATGAACTTTTTAGAATTCCTTCCCACCATTCTGAGCAGGAAAGAAGTCCATCGTCTGTACCTGTTTATGCTGCAGTCACTGGGCGAGGCAGTGTACACACACACACGCACACGAAAGTTGAATGAAGACTACAGTGTGAACCATGCCTTTTACTATCCACTATCTTCTAATAACCCAGAATACCATAGCAACCACCTAGAAACCACCTAATAATTCACAATTGGCTATTTATTAATTATTTTTTCTTGTTTGTATTTACTTAGTACATAATGTTGAGTAGTTTTTACTAATCATTATATTATCATAATAAAGATCTATTAATATCTCACTAGGGAGTACTTATTGCTTTTTACACTTCCTGGACTTTGGTTGTAAATTCTGTTGTGCAGTATTTTCATTTGTAGTCCTTTATAGTTCCTTGTACTTAGGACTAGTAATAGTATACTGAACACATCATCAGTCTATATATAGTATCATTCTTACTCCTGGTGCTTTGTGCTTGTTGCTTGGCACCTGAAGCACAGTTACTTTGCACTATAAAAGACTTACTCCTCACCATTTACTATATTTTAATACCAAGTACATTTAGTTCCAAATACCAGTAGCACAAAACACTAAAAGCAGTACTGTTATGGTATACGTTTGAAGATGAAAACTAATGATGGTATCATTAATGTACTTGGTAAATATGCTCATTCTCGCTTCATTTGGTATCTATACTGTATGAGACTGACTTGACGAGTGTAACATGCTGCTGTCGTTCTTATTAGGCTCTCTGATCTTTTCCTTTCCTCTCAGTGTAAACAGGACGCCGTGTCTAATGAGGCCAGCGGTCCAGTAAATAATCCAAAAATCTAATTTAGTGAATATTTACAATCCCAAAGAAGGATCCACTCCAAAACCACAGGCATGTTTCATCCAAAGTAACTGAAAGACTTGAGATAAACCCAGAAGTGAAGTGAACCAAGCGAAGTTTTAACAAATCCATGATGATGTTTTTAGAGAGAAATATAGCCTTGCACATCTCCACACAGAGAGATGTACTGCAGTGTAAATGGGGACGGTGTCTATAGCCTGCAGTTGTGTTGGTGGAGGTGCAGAGTGGGAGGAGGTTGAGGGAGGGAGGGGGGGAGGGGTGTGCGTGTGTGTGTGTGTGTGTGTGTGTGTGTGTGTGTGTGTGTGTGGAATCAGTGACATTCTTCAAGGCCAGTGTAAGATTAAAGAGCGGAGCTGTCGCGCCTCTGATCATATATTCACAAAAGATACCCTGTGAAGAACACATCTTTAAAGAGAGGCTGGATGAAAATAAGATCATGACTTGTGAATATTTGTGGCAACCCATTATACATATCATATAAATGGTCCATTACTGGGTAAGGAGATTACACCCCAGAGAGTTTTTTTTAGTTGCCCTTCTCATTTTCTGTTTGCCCTCTTTCCTTCTTTTTTTTTTTTTTGGCAGCTGCCTCCAGTGGCACGCGTTTGTCCTCTGTGATGCTTTCATGTGTGGAAAGTCGTGGATCTCAGGTTGGGGTTTAGCCGGAAGAGCTCTATCTTTTTATTTATTTTCCTGATCACACAGAATCACTCCAATGTTAAAGCACTGTGGCGATGAGCTCAAAGAGACACTACTCAGAGGAAACAACCTAACAGCCTTGAGCGTAATGTGCAACCAGGAGCATTTATGCAGAAATGAAAAATGTCAATAGTAGTTCCTTCCATAACATTTCCTATTTGGCTGGCACAACACGCTGGCCTGTGACTCATGAACATAAATCCAGAGTGCACAGTACAGTAAACCGAATAATGATTAATATAACTTTCATCTTGGTTTTGCTTCACTTGGTGTGGCCTTGGGCCCTTTCATAGTCATGGCACAGTGGGGAAATTTAATAGCTTACTATTCTACATGTCCTTCAAATAAAATGTTTCCATAATGAATTCTCATTGGTAGATATATTTATATACCGCCGCTATAAGCTGAGCCCGTTTTGTATCTTTCAAGAATAGAGTTCATCAGAAAACTTAAATAGATGAAAGAATTGCTAGGGAAAGTGTGGCAAATGGCAAAGCTCCAGAGAACTATTAATATAATAATCAAGTGTTTCAGGTTACTCTTAATTCAATCATCTCTCTTAACAGTTCAAGGCGATGTCAATCAATGTGGCCTGCCGTGCCTTTAAAGCAACAGAGGAGTTATCCAGTCAGGCACCATTAAAACATCAATGTCTCATTTCTGCTAAATGACAGAGGAGAGAAAATTGGCATGTGTGCATGCATATTAATTAACTGATAATGAGACGATAAGGCCCCAGCCCCTATCTGCAGGTGTGGAACCACTAATCAATCGGCAGTGAAATGGGCTAAAAATGTCCTTCTTTTATCCCACTACTGAAATTAAAAACCTATTTAGTGCCACGTTTTCCAACAAAGTGCTTTTCATTTATCTTCTCCAGCACATTATTCAATCACACTTTCCATTTGTATAATGGTAATATTTTCGTGTAATTTCCCGCTGCCTGTGAGATGGGGGATTTCTGATACGGCTTTGTGAAATATCTATTCCATTCCAGCTTCATTCACTAGCTGGTAATAAACTTACAACCTATATTTCAGATTAAATGTCTTCAGCAAATGGAGCCAACGTCAGATGGTCCCCCTGGCAACGTGGAAAGATCACTTCTGCTCCCTAGTGGTGGCAGAGTAAACTACTACAGTGTTTATCTAAGCCCCCTGGTGGCAAAACCTGCAAAGTGACTTAAGATTGAAACATTACTGTAACCCAATTCTTGGCAACGTTTCATTATTGGCAGAATAAAGCATTCAGTGTCTCTGCCCAAATGAACAGCAGCAGCCCTCTGATTCACTATTATGTAGAGCGTGCAATCTAGCTGGAGAGCTGTGAGTGCCGTGGAAGATCCACGGCTCAAACATAAGCTGGAAATCTAAAACGGTTGCTGCTGTAGCCTGCAGCAGAATTGGATGCACTTGAAAGAGTGTGTTGTAACTATCAGCCCTGACCAGAGGTGTGTGAGAGCTTCACAGAAACAAGAAATGAGAGAGCAAAGAAAGCTATTGGTTGCTGTGCAGAGATTTAAATGAAGGCAGATACACACTCACACACACTCACACACATGAGGATCGCGCATCAGGATTTATCACAAAATAGTTTCTGCAATATTCATACAAAAACAGGATTCTTATGAAGTGTGTGTGTGTGTGTGTGTTGTATGTGTGTTATGTTTGTGTGTGTGTGATGGGCTCAGATGACACGGGGGTTGATGGACAGTAGTGCAGCGTTGCCTCCTCCTGCTGACAGGTCCTCCTTCACCCCGGGCAGGCCAATCTGTACACACACTGACACAGACACACAGAGCCCATCTCAGTCAGCACACAGCCCATTTGTCATGTCAAATGGCCTCAGAGAGACGTGGCGGTCAAGTGATAGAGGTGATTGTATCAAAGTGACCCCAATGCGATGGTCATAAATTGCTCGCTTCTTTGGCGAGGCGCTACATCCTAGCTTCATTGATAGAATTGGGAAAAGAAGGAGGGGACGGATCAGAGGATGTCATCATGCTGAGCAGACAATCTCCAAACATTTGTCAAACATTTTCTTGTTCAGAACAGTTCATACAAGTCTTATTCATTTTTGAAGAACTTACTTTTGAGAGTGAGGGAGTTGACCTGAAGCACTCGCAGTCAGCTGGATTCCTCATTCTCAGATTTGTCTTTGTCCTCCTTTCCGTTCATGTCCTCCGGGGACACCTCCTCCGTTGAAGAAGCCGTCTTTGGCCGGTCCTCTGGTTTCTCTGAGGGGTCCACGACCACGGCGCCCCTGCTTGTGTTGCACCCCATCCTTTGGTCCGCTGAGAAAATCCCAGTCTCTGTCTCTGCTGCTCTCTCTGTGTTCAGCTGATGGGAGTCCACAGGCGTGTGGATTCTTTCAACAATGGTCATAACCTTAAAACCTCTAGGTGTGTTATGAGATCAGCTGCGTTCGCTCTCCATGGTAACCTGCGGACTTCCTGTTGGTCTCAGTGGTTTTATCTTACAGGCCCTTTGTCTGCTGGCCGCAGAGCCTCTTAGTTATTACTCGCCGGGCAACGCTGGTTGAGAATTAACCCGGTGGCGTGCCAGCACATGGTTACTGATAAACACTGAGGGCGATTGTCGGTCAATCACTTGACAGTCATGGTGACCAACTTTCCTACAACGGAAAGTTCTAGATCAGCTTGTCCAGACAGCTGTGAGAGCGATTTGGGCGTTTTATTTATGATTATCATCATCGAGGAAGGGGAATTCAGAACAAACAGATGCAGCAGGAGATAGGCACACAATAGGAAAGCAGCCTGTGTTGTAATAAATTCACAAGGATTCTTTTTTAAGACTGTTTCTCAAGAGCTGTTGCTGAAAATGTCTTTGCAGATTAAATTTCCTTTCTGTCCGAAGATGACAGGAGTGGCATTAGTTTTCAAATTAGTCTTCAGCACCAAACAACTAATCCCTGATGTTGTTAGGCTCAGGTTGCACAGCGACACACTGGGCACACACAAGCTCGTCCTGTACTAACAGCAGCTTTAACCACAGTTACACTGCTAAAGTCATTTCTTATTTTTATCTTAATTCGACCTGGGGAATTAATCTTAAGAACTTTCTCATGTCCTACTTAAAATATATTCAGTACCCCTACGCTTCCACCAGGGAGCTCCCAGTACGATCACGGGCCTCTGCTGTTGGCCGCTGAGCTGGACGGCAAGTGCATATTCAAGGGCACCTCTACGGTGCACGCTGAGGGACGACAGCGTCAAAAATAGCAAAGAGCAAAGGCATACATTTAGCTCAGACTGCTGACAAAACCTAAAGCTGAGAGGATTCAGCCCTAAGGGATTATTAACTGATGTGTTTGAAGGAAGACAAAGCTCCTGGACCTGGTCCTGGTCCTGAACACAATCATCCACCACAGTCCTGAACCATCTCTACTGGGCTGACTGACCATCTCAACATTGTCTCCACTTGGTCAAATAGGAACTGAGAGCATAGAGCTCTCCAGAGTGTCTAGAAAACTTAACATGATCTACTCAATCCTCCTCTCCTGTGTGTCCTAAGAACTGGACTCCTCCACCCACCTGGGATGCATCCTAAAAACCTCTTGTCCTTTCCTACCAGCCAATGAGGCAGATCCTATTCCTGTCCTCTGCTTACTCTCCTCCCATCACACACTTCCTGGTATGAACCGAGGAGAGGAGAGGAGAGGAGATTTTTGGGATGCACCCCAGATCTTGCAGCTCATTCGCCACAGCACTCTTGCCCATTAAAGTGTTCAACTGAAAACATGGCAACACTAAACACATCAACTCCAAACACCCCCAGGAAATTACAACACACACACTTGCTTCATCTGGAATTCACCTCGAAAATTATGACTTTCCATAAATTACATGACAACTGGAGGAAAGCCCAGCATAGGACTAATGAGAAAATAAACAATAAAGCTATCATACATACATTTGTCATTTCTGCCAAGACCACTTATGTCAGTAATTATTACACCATAAACAGGCAATATGATGATGTAAGGCGTCTTTGTTCTGGGACCTCCCTGCTCGTCCACCTAAGCACGTATGAAGCTAAAAGCAGGGGCAGCAACAATCACTCCCAGCTACACACAAAACATAAATACACATAATAATATTAAATCCAAAGTGACATACAAGTGAGGTTTCGATAGATCACAACGATTTGATTGTGACTGTTAAATTTTGAACTTTGTGCTCATAGGCTTATAAACAGAGGAAGAGTATTGACCTTATACACATTCTGGCTTAATCCATCCATTATCTATCACCGATTATCCACTAGTGGGTCGCTGGAGCTAATCCCGGCTGTCAAAAACAGGTATTATTCTGACAACAACCAATACTAAATTGATATTTGTGTATGTTATTATAAACCTTCAAGTATAGATCTCCAGAAAACAGTTAAGCAGATACATTTCTATTGTTCTTACTGAAAAAGTAAACAATAAAAGATGTACTACATGACACACACACATACACACACACGCAGACACACACACACACACGCAGACACACACACAAACAATGTGAACTCACAACTGAACGCTGCTGAGGAACAAGTGTCTTGTGCCATGATCAAACAGCGCCCCTAGCGGAGCAAAAGGTTTTTGTCAGACTCAGCCGCAGTTGCAATTATGTCCACAGGAGGACACTGTTGCAAAGCCAGAGCCCGTCCTGATGGCAGCATTAAACTGAACTATTAAACTCTGTGAACAGTATGAAAGCGATTATTGGTGATTAGTATCCAAAAAAGTTGAATTAGAATTGTGTACTCATGATAAAAAAAAGCTTCAGTCAGGTGTTTGCTTGGGAGTTAAAGGGACCTGAGCACCTTCTACTGGGACTCCACCAAGACAACTGGATACACCCCAGCCTATTACACACCCCTCACCTCTATAAATACAGAAAAGGTCTGTTAAATTCTTGGATTTGTAAGGATTTCTGTGTTTCATTGCAGGAATCTTTGTTTCCCGTCAGGTTGCTTGGCTTGAAGTCGGTCACTCTATCATATAACATGAACCGTCTATTTATTGCTCGTACACAAGCAGCAGCCACGGCATATCAACACTGTGTGACTCTAGCACTGACCTGAGGGAGGAGGATGTGACTGGGGCCAAACCTCAGCTTTCCCAGGATGCCCTGAGGCACGGTTGCCATGGTGACCACCACACTTCTAACTGTTGCCATGTTACTGGATGAGAGGGAGAAGAGGAACGGCTGCACAAACAAGAGGAAGAACATGAGTAACTCCAACAAAAGCATAAACAGGGCATATGAGGTAAAATGAGTACCCTGCAAGCAATGTGTGTATGCCAATCTATAAACACATCATCTGTACCATACCACGTCCAAATGAAGACACACAGTATTGCTATATGTGGCATCGTTTAGGTTTCCTTGGCCTTTTTCAAGCCTGGGCTGATTACTGTCATATCTTGCCTCGACTACAATCCACAATTTCATTTAATGCTATGGCTTTGTGAACTCTGATATGTATGATATCTACGGGATAGATGGATGATAAAGCAGAGATAGGCACGGTTCATCATCAGACTGCCACCCGATTGTTCAAGGCACCTTCAGGCACCATCGCTATCAGTCTACACACTGTAATGTATGTTGGAAATGAAGTGGGTCACTGGAGTTACGATTATTAATCATAAAGGGATTTATAAAGTGAGCACTGTGTCATGAAAACAAATACAGGTACAAAATCTTACCTTCTCTAAAATATATACATACACACAGCAACATATATAGTTCTGAGGGGGAAATCTTTAGAAGTTTGATGTTTGTATGTCTTATTTCAGAATAAATGCCAATGAAAACACAAAATCAGATAAATAATAATCCTTTTTTTAAATCAGTTTGCAGATAAAAGCACCAGGCAAAGTCACTTTATGGATAGTCAGAAGAATATGTTTAATAAAAATAATTAAACCTCAATTTCCTCTATAGAACTTCATAGAAAGTAATCCAATAAATTACAAATGACTTTTAAGACGCCTTTTCCTGAACTACATAAAGAATTATTTGACTACACAAACCACAACTTGCAAATATTTTGTCCAATGGGGGAGAAAAAAGAAAAACAGATATTAAATTCATGGTGACATTTAGGATATTATCAAGCTTGAAAAAAAAACAAAAACAAAAAAAAACAAAGGCAATAATGCTTATGTTGTCATCTGAATGACTTTTGAGAAAATGAAAAGAAATCCTCCATGAACAGCAGTAGTGTGTGTTTTGTCATTCCTCTTGCATATTGGTCATTGTTTCCTTCTATCTGTGTTTAACACTTCTTGTAGTCACTCGAAAAACTTGCAGCTTACTGGGAGTCCTTGCACAAATCTTAAAAAAAAGAAAAGAAAATCAAAAGAAAACGCAAAACGTAAGCAAACATTATGTCCAAACTCAATTTCCCCCCTTTAAAAGTTCATTGGTGTCCTAAAAAAGGCTCAGCACAGTCATCAATCTGTCTCACTATGGGGGGCGACACATGATGTGATAAATAACCTACAGCAGGAGGAGCGACGGCTGGGTATTTGCATAAGGGCACTACAAGTTTCAACAGAACAGAGGTGCAGATTTACAAAATGACAGTGGTATGTTTAAGTTCATTGCTCAGACATAGAAAAATACCGTACTGTTAGTAATTAGATATATATATCTATTTATATATATATATATATGTATATAAACAAATTCATTTGCATTGCAAGCAGAACCATGACGGGGTCTATATAACAGGCATACAAGAAAACCACTTTAAAGCAATATTATATGGTTCATGGTTTCACCCGCTAATGCACGATGCTACAGCAATACTTAACTAAACAAACTGAGATCAATCAGTGGGTCAGTCCAAAGAAAATCTCTCCCCTGCATCAGAAATAATCATGAAACACGAATCTAACAGTCCACTGTGTAACAGCAGTCCAAGAGCAAAAATTACAAAGGTACTTCGGCTTGAGTGAATTCCAGTGTTTGTGTATATCCTGGTTACAGCTTCAAATGAACAAAACACACAAGCGTGAACACTGAGCCGTGCAGACACATCTGAGCAATCAGCTTTAGCGGACAGAAGATGAATGAGAGAGTGAGGTACAAGATAAGGGCACTTCTAACAATCTAGCTGAAGCTCCGTTTATCAGCACAACAGAGTTGATGACAAAGTGAAATACACACCAACCGACACAGCTGCTATACGGAGCCCTTCCTACTGTAAGCCCCATCTGGAACTGAGACATTTAATACTCAAATACACCGACGATTACTCCGATCTGAGCCAAACTATTTGTGCTTGTGTCGTGCGTCTTCTGTAAGACTTTGGTTGATGGACACAAAATGTCTGCAGACTATTCTATAACGCGCTTTGAAAAATCCCTCTCAGCACGAGACGGCCTCACATTGTCATCGCTCGCAACTGTGTCAATCCAACCACCCTCCTCCAATCACCATAAACAACATTCAAACTAGGAAGGTGGGGAAGCAGTAGATAAGCGAGAGACATCAAACCGAGTCCAGATGGGTCGAGCGGTGTAGCCAAAGAAAACAAACGCAGGCAAAACACAGTGGAAGCTCTCAGTAAAAACGGCCTCTGACACAGAAATTCCAGCAAAAGGACAAAAGGACACGATGCATGTGGACACCCAGAAACATACCGATGGACGTTTGTCGCACAGTGAAGCCAATCCGATTAGCACAGTTGAGGTAAGATGCAGTCAAATATGCCGGGGGGTGCGATTACTCTCCTGAACACTTCAAAGTCAACACAGAGCCGCTTATGGCACACAGGAAAACAGTTTGCTTTTTGTCTCCACAGTCAAAGGAGTTTATTAGACCCTGAAACTGGAGACAAAGTCAACAGATGTGCAAGTGTGTGAGCCTATTGTGGGTGGCTAAAGTGCGCCTCGGAATAAAATCGTATTGACAGATTTATTGAAAAGTTGAAACTGAAGACAAATTGGAGAATGATTCGGTGAAAAATAAAGGACACCAATTTTCAAAACAAACAACACGACAAGAACACAGAATTAAATTAGGATGCGATTTGAATGGATGATGGAGAAAAATAATACTTCTGCAGATGCCCTCACACCGTTACAATATTGAAGGTTGAGACCATTTTTTTGTTGCCATAGTGGATTTGAACAAATGTATGAGTGAAATCTTCATCTTGATAGGAATGGAGATGACAGGTAAGTCGTGCACTGGGGGTGGAACATGGCAGACAGAGAATCTACAGCTTCAGTGACATTCATTAGCTGCCCAAGTTATTGCTGACATATCCAACGTATGATCTGCAAAGCACAAGTGTCATCAAACCAGTAAAAGCACTGGATATTTACACGAGAAACCAAACTGTTTGTCAAGTTCAATATCCCAACCCAGACAATCAAAATATATTAATAGTACAGCTCCATGAGCGTGTTTATGTAGTTTAACTTTTTTTTTTAATAAAATTAAATCCTGACATGATAATTACAATAATGCCATTTTTGTTTCAATTGTACATAATTGTGTGTACAAGTTCACAGAGTTCAGAAATCTACTAAATTCTGACATGCAAAATGTCTCAAAACAAGACTGTACCTTATGAACAAACACTGAAATTTCATTTCAGCTCTTTTTAAGTCAGGTGCTTTCTTTTTTTTTCTTCTTTTTTTTTTGGAGTTTTTGTAGTATTTCTTACACAACAGTTTTAGTTAGTTCTTATATTTACATGTACAAAAAATCACAACGCAAGTGCCAGGAAATCCATATATGTAACCAGATAGAAGTTGTATTGTGTATTTGATATTCTGTAGTATCTGGAGTGGCGTCAGGAGAGGGATCCCCTGTTGGCTTGGAAGGTTTAGTCAGAATAGTGGCAGTGTAGGGAAGAGCACAGACAACGGTAGCGGTGAAGACGGTGCCAGAGGCTCGGGGCGATGTGGTGAAGTCCCCAATCAGAGGAAGAGCCAAAGAAGCAGCCCACGCATGGATCAGGTGCTTGATCTTTATTTATTTTGGTCCTCTGTAAACAAATAGTGAGGGGTTTTGGGAAAATGTGTGCCAGCTCTGGCTAAACACGAGGGAAACGACTGAATTGAACAGTTTCAACTCCACACAAGTCAGAGAAGCACAACTGGGTCACACACTAACCTGCACCTTTCACCCAGGACAGCATGAGATAGAATGTGCACTCATACCTACAGTAAGTGTTTTCTCAAGGGTTACCATGGATACTTCTCTATGCTTCAGGGAAACTTCAGGAATGACTTCTGATGAATTTCAATAGTTTGACTGTATATTGTCTTTTGTTATCTCTAAAGTTACAGATTTGCCACTACCGTTGTCTCTGCATGTAGAACTTGTTGTTGTTTTTTTTTGCACGCAATTTTCTTCACACATAAGCCAGACTGTGTGTTGAGATATAGATTTAGATATTCTTCTGATATTTGTGCGCATGACTTCCATTACTATTTCATTTTTTTGGTTAACTGGATGTGCTTTTTTCGTTCATTAGTCCTCATCACTAATTTGATTAATGCTGTTCCAACAATCTGTTAAACAGTCAGGGAATAAAGACTTCAAGACCCCAGAATGACAGTCCGCATGTTAAGTCACTTATCTCCGGCTACATATAGTTTTCTAAGCAATACATAAATAAATTCAGATTTTCAAACAAAATCAGTCCTCATCACTGGAGTCTGAGTCATTCGATGATGACGAAGAGCTCCCAGATTCTGATGAGGATGACTCAGCTTTCCCTGAACCTTCAGGACCACTGTTCTCCTTTTGTTCTTCTGACTCCTCCTCCTCCTCCTCTTCCTCTTCTGACTCCTCCCTGTGCTTTGCTGCTGCAGGCCGGTCTGTTTCCTGCAGGGCTGCAGACGGAGGGTGAGCGCCGTCACTGTTCGAGCTCTGAGGCTGTGTGGCAGACGCAGGAAGGTTAAGGCCTGGAGTGAGAAGCATCCCTGGGTAAAGCATACTGGAGAGTAACAAGGGGTTAAGAGAGAGTGGGTGACTTGAGGCAGCCTCGGCAGCTGAAGCACTTTGTGGGGTGGTGACAGAAGACGTGGAGGGAAGAGCCGTGTTCAAGCCCTCTGTCCTTTCTCCTTTGGTGTCTGAAGTGTGGGAGGGGGCTTTGGAGGCAGGCATCTCTGCTGCTCCTCCACTGGCAATTCCCTTCACTTTGTCATCTGAGCCTGCTGTGCCATCTTGAGGGGTCTTCCCACGCAAACTGCTCATGCCAAGCAGGTTGGGCAGTCCTGCCATACCAGAAAGCATCATGGGAAACATTGCAGCTAAGTTACTGGCAGCCAAGTTGCTAGCGTCAGACGGCAGCCCCATCAGGCCTGCAGTGAGCTGCAGGGACTGTAAGCTCTGGAGGTTTTGCTGGAAGGCCTGCAGGCTTGTTAGGTCCATTCCTGAGAGGAGGCCATTGGCCAGCAGGGGGTTCAAACCAAGGGACGAGGACACTGGGTTGGGTGCTGCTGCTGCCGCTGCCTTGGCTAGGGGATTCTTGGGTCGCCGCCCACGCCGGCTCACCTCTTCAGGAACAATAGGTCCTGTTAGGATCCTGTCAAACATGCTCTCTGGGAGGTAACCCTGAAGGAGACATTTAGGATATTGTTCAGGTTAGCCTCTCTTATCACTGATGAGGGGGAATCACAGTATACTGCATAGCTGACTATCATACTAACAACACAGCAAGGAACAGTGAGGTCTGAAAATGTGTCCACATGAATTGACCTTAAAGAACTTGTGCATACTTACTTTATATAACACAGAAACTTTGTCATGGGCATTTTGATTTGATGTGTGACAAATTGCATGTTAGCGTGTGACTCACCGATTGTTTAACCACGTCGGCCCACTCAGGTGGGACTCCATACTCAGGGTTCTCCTGGAGGAACCTACACAGATCCTTTAGAGGAGGAGCAAACGCACCACCGACCTACAGGCAAGATTATAAACAACAACACGCTGTAGAGAATGTGCATGGCAAATAATAAAGACATTTAAGAAGCATGTTGGTATCTCTGTAAAGATAACGCACAGCATTCATTTTGAGTAGAAGTAGAAAGCACTTTGAATTGCCTTGTGTTTGAAATGTACTGCACAAATAAAGATGCCTTGCCTATTTGATTTCCATTACAGCAGGAAATGTTCACGGTTTAAATAAAGCCAAAACAGCAATTGTTGTGTTTGTAATGGGCTCAACACACCTTCCGTGCATTTCTCCTGTTGATGATCTGGACCCTTTCCTCTCCTGTCAGGCTGTTGACATCGATCTTATTAGGGTTCCGACAGCGGTGCCTCTTCTGCTTTGGACGCCCATCCTGGAACTGGAACTGCATTTGCATCTTATTGACACCCTGGACATAACAGTAAAAATGACTCACTTACAAAGACATTTCTGACCAAATTGACAAATCTATTATTACTATACAAAAATGGGCAACGAAAAAATTATTCAGTCAGTATTTCTTGCAGCCTGAGAATGGAGAGACTCGGTCTAAATAATGTTGAAATGATCTTGAACAACTAGTGCCAGGCAATAAGCCTTTTGGTGGAATTATATGTTCACAGCAGATTACTGAAGCAGAGGGTGAGGAGGAACAGGAAAGGAAGGACAGGAAACAAACTCACAGGGATAAACGCTCCAGTGTCAGCCACAAAGCCTGGGTGCTCTTTCAGCCACTGCTCTAGATCTTTCCTCCTGGGAGCATCGTCCCCAGCAAGCCGGGTGCCATCTTTGAGGTTGATGACGGGCACCCTGCTCTCTGTGTCTATGGGGCCCTGACTTGAGCTCTGCCCTCCGCCCGACGCAGGGGTCACAGGCATGCCGACATGGCCGATACCACCCCACCCTGGAGGCACCTGGACACACAAATGAGTGGATTCATATTAGAGAAGAAAAAGCGCATGTTGCAATTCTGGAGTGTGTATTTAAAGCATTTCTACCACTTGCATAAACACACATACATGTTAGCATTTTACTTGCTGACAGTAGAGGAAATAAACTGCTTACATGATCTTGAACAGCAGGAGCTCTGTTCTTATTCATAAACAGCAGGTCCATCCCTTCCACATTCTTCCTTCGCCCCCTGCGCTTCTTTACTACTGGCTGGCCATCGAGCACCCCGTTCTGCCTTATTTGCCCAGTGAGACCTAGAGGGACTGTAGGGGAAAGCAGCTTGTTAGATGAGCACACCATAGTCATGAATAAAGCTTAACTTAAGAGTGAAAACAATTATAAATGAAATACACTAGTATATTTCTGTAATATGTATTAATTCATTAAGTTAATTTAAAGTGAAATTGTTTATAAATTCACCAATAAACCAAGTACATTGATGTCATATTTGCTGTCATCTAGTGGTAGAAAACATGATAACCCTATTTCAACACAAACACGTCACTGATGTGTTTTAAGAGAACGCACCCTGCTGGAAGCTGCACTGAGGCTTGGTGATGTCTGTCAGGCCCGTATCCGAGGCACTCTGCAGCTCATGAAGCCGGGCCAAGTACTGCTGCTGAGCCTGTGGGCCCTCCTCTGATTCCAGGGGCCTCTTCATGGGTAAACCCTGCTTCTGGAAGGTTAGCTTCAGACCACCTTCCTGTGAAACGGATAGAAAACAGAACAGTTAGCTAAAAGAACAAAAGATCACCAAGGAAATGAGAACAGGATGAGGAACCCTCTTAGCCCCGATGTTGTATGCTAGTATGCGTGCTGTTAGAATTCAATTAATAAAACACAGTAAGTGCTTTTTAATTAAGAATTTCCTATGATAAAAGTGTAAGAGGTACTGCGAGAGGGAAACTGGTTTGTGGGGCACTTGGATCCACTCAGAGTTTGAGTGAAGTGGAAAACCATTTAAAGGAGATAGCTACTTTCAGAATATTAAATCATGTGAAGTCCAAATATTATGGGCGACAAGTAGCAGTTGTCAGTAGAGAAAACATCATCATACAGCTGGAGCAACGCAAAAGCACAAAATACATCAAAGCAAGTCTAAAGCCCGCCGTGTTAACAGCCACGTTGCCTATATGCATATAAGAGAAACGCACACTCAAGGTCTTCATTTTAATCAGATGAGATGCGAGACCCCTTCAATCCAGTGGGGCTGAAAACTCAACCTTCTTATTATATTCTCATGAGTGACTGATTTGTGCTCATGTAAACACAGCCTCTGAACACAATTTAAATTGAGTACGTGGGAAAGGCTGCTATTATATTAATCTCTCCTCCTGCCAGGCAGTGAAAACCACTAATAATACCCAAAGGAAAGCCAAAAGAAAAACAACAAAACATGCTGAACATTGCAACTAACACCATGATGGCAGCAGATACAGCAGGGTCCTAAGTTTAGGGCGAAGCGGAGGGAGAGAGGAAGTGGATAAATCAACATACATCATTCACTTTGACTGAGAACTCCTTGTTTTCTGCAACATGCGTCTTCACCTTTGACCCCTGTGGCGAGGCAGAGGAGTCCTCGCACAGGCTGTTGGCATTGTCCAGCAGTTTGGTGGTATAGAAGGAGGCCACAGCCCCTCCGGGTTCATAAACACGGCGTGTTCCTGGCCACTTGCCCTTTAGCACTGCCTGGCAGATGCTGTCCAGGCGGTTGATAATTACACGATCCTGAAAACAAAGTTGTAAGTAATGCTGCACGTGGACGAGCATAATCATGAAAAACACATCATCTTAAAGCAAATATCTTTGGTCATAAACTGCATGGTCAAATGAAATCTTTAGCTGAATACCAACACTGAATATCCCAGGTCATTTTGGTTTTAGTTAACTGTAACTTAAAGCACACAAAGAAGTTACAATGAACCCAGTTTTGTAATCAGGCCAGAAAAACACAATAGTCAAACTCCTTATCATTTACTCTT
The DNA here is from genome assembly GCF_046128005.1 of Genypterus blacodes. NCBI lineage: Eukaryota > Metazoa > Chordata > Actinopteri > Ophidiiformes > Ophidiidae > Genypterus > Genypterus blacodes. The sequence goes on from NW_027466879.1 coordinate 13,122,661, forward strand.
TTTCAGTGACTGTAGAGATCACAAGCTAACAAATAATGCATTCGATCAGATTTGGACTGGTCTCAGATGACAGACAATTCTCATCATCACATATGAGTTAAGTACAGAAAAGATAGATGGATTATATAGTTCACCTTAGGCCAGTAGGACGCAGCCATCATGTACCCTCCCTGGAAAGGATGTGAGGAGGAGTTTGTGATGCCGTTCTCAGCCACGTGGCTGTCTTGGGTTTCATCCTGTGTAGTGCTCAGAGATGCCACACTGTCCTCATCAAAGCCCTTTACAATTGTTGCTGCAGGAACTTAGAACAAAATTCAGACACAAATGTCAGAAAACTTGATGACTCTGATGCAGCAATGTGCACAGGAGAGCTACTTTACAAGACACCACAACAACACCAACACTGGCAAATAGGAGATACTGTTCTATCCAACAAAAACATGTGAAAACATTTACTTTCAGCATAGTAAATGATGCTTAAAACTACAGCTGTCAGGGACAAAATGTGGGACATCGGTGGTGCTCACCTTTCTTCTTCCCTTCCTCTCCCTCACTGTCACTGTTATCAGAGGATGAGGAGGAAGAGGAGGATGATGATGAAGAGCCAGAGGAGCAAGATGATGAAGTCGAGGAGGAGCTAGATCCGGAATGTGATGAGGAAGTTGACGACGATGATGATGAAGAAGACGAGCGAGATGAAGAGCTTGAGGAAGAGCCATCTGAGTCAGAGTCTGAGCCATGCCGGTTTTCCTTACGGCCCCTCTTGGCCTTCTTAGGTTTCCTCTCAGAGGAGTTGGGTGTGAGCGGTTTGGTCCGAGCTGCTGCCATCTGCTTTTCATGGCTCAGTGTGTCAGAAACAGGCTTTTCCTCCAGACCTGTAGGAGTAGCTGGTGCTGCAGAGGGACTCCAACTCTCACCCTGCTTCTCCCTGATTTCCTCCCCCTCTGAAGATGGCTCCACCTTGGGCACAATTCCAGATGATTCTGTGTCTCTCTGGACAGGTGGTGGAAGTGGAGAGCCTGTCAACACTGTGCTAGTGGCCTGGTAGTGAGGGTGTATGAACGCTGAGCCTGACGGCTGCTGCGGTGCTTTTTTTTGGCTGTAATTGCGCTGGGCAGCCATGAAACTGAGTTCAGGATCTCGAAGGATGTGGTAATCTGTGCGGCTGACCCCGTGCTTGGCACCACCAATTAGCAGGTCACGATCATGGGTTCCAGGTTCCCACCAGACAGGTAGGTCAGAGCTCATCTGGCACAACGGCAGGCGCTCATAAAGAAGCTGGTGGCGAAGGACCTGCTCCCTCACCTGCCGAAGCAGCTCTATTCTGTACAGCGTACGAGACGCTCGCTCCTCTGTGATTGGCTGGATGTTCAGAGATGGATCAACTGTGGAATCTATAACAAAAATAGAAGAAACGTGTGAGAAAAAGTGTAGGAGAAAAGTAAAAACCGTTCTACAGGTACAACCCATACACTTGTTTTTGTCTAAAGCTTAACCATTGTGGTGTTTACCTTTCCACAAATGATTAACCTTATCAGCTGTTCCGCCTTGGTACTGCTGAGCCAGCTGGTTTACCAAGGTGATACTGACCTCTCTTCAGTCATTCAAAACTGTTGTTGTTATCATAGTGGATAGGCAAACAGATCATTGTGCCATAGTCACAAACACACGCATGCAAACTCTAGCATGTAAGCCTCTGACCTCCTTCTTTGGGTGGTAGGCGACACACCCTTCGGCACATGGCAGTAAAAGCACACAGGTACTTCTGCAGGCTCTCATCAGTCTTCTTGTGAAGGCGAGCCATGGCCCTGAATTTGGTCCAGTCAAAACAGCCAACATTTGGGTCAAAAACGACACCAAAAGTAGAAACCACCCGGTAGAAGTCAGCCTCTTCGCGTCTGGTCCATCTGAGGATAGTAGAATGAATAGAATCATTTATACTATACATATGAAAAGAAATACGATGCACAATACATTGTGCGGTTGCGATACAATATTTTCATTTGATATTTGCTCTTTGTTAACAACGAAAACCCCCAAGACTCTGACCTTTGTTGTCGTTGAATCTTGGCAGCCATCTTAGGGTTAATGACGTCATTGAGTGTGGGGGGCAGTGGGCAGAGCGGAGGAGCCAGTATCATGGTCTGCGGGGACTGAGTCTGAGTCTGGGTCTGGTGGATATGCAGGATCTGTCGACTCTTGGTGTAGCGCTGCGATGCTGTGATCAGACGCCTCAGCCTGGCTGTCAGCACAGAGGGAGAAGGCCAGTAGGCTGTTTGACCTTCCATCACTGGAACTGCATCTGGTTCAGAGGAACATTTAAAGAGCATTCAAACACAACAAAATATCTTCCTTTACCTTTTTCTTTTGCATATAATGTGGTTTTACTAAAGAGTCTTGCCCTGTTTCATTTGACAAATTGCTCATGCCTGTCCTTTATTTGTATTTATCATAATGGTAATCCCTAGCGGATTATAGTAATCTAATACCCACCTCCACTGTTGTCAGCGACAACCAGGTCTCCAGGAGAAGAGGCATCATCCTGCATGAGATGATAGGTAAGGGAAAGGGCAAATACATTACATTTTAACACCAAACTTTATGGATAATGGAATGAAATGAATTTAACAGCAAATCACAAACCCCCAAAAAAAGCAAAACTATATTCATTTACTAAACCAGTCAACTACATTACTAGGTATGACTCCAGTAGCCTTACCTCCATTTCATCCTTTATCAAGGCCGGGGCTGGCTTGTATTCTGGATCATCCACATCCCTATACACACAAATAATAAGATTTCAATGTTCAATTCTCACTTTAACTGCCCACATACAGTAAACGGTATAAGAACTGCAAATGTACAGTACATAATCTGTCCGATTGTGAATAAGTAAAGGATTTCTTGGCATAAATGTCAATGTCAACATAGATCAAACCGTTTCATATGGATGGGTTTGTCGTGGAAAAACAATGCCACAAGTGCCAGACAGTTAAGGCCACACAGGGAAAGATTGTCTCAAGAGACCTTTTGTATTCAACAACTTACTCAACAGAATGTCTAAAGTCTAGCCAAGCAGGATAAAACAATGTCAGCACTGGTGCTATGTACCCACCCATCCATGAAATCATTGCCTCGTTGTTCAGCAGCGATGGCTTTCTCATCCGGTCGGCCCACACGGTCTAGGAAGCACAAGGCTGGGTCTGCACGAACAGTGTTGTACTTCTCATAACCTGTGAGAGCACAGGAGGATAAACAAACACCAAATGCTGAAAATGTCCCTCAATGTTTGAAAAAGAGACACACATACACAACTGACATTAGTAAAATAATAAGCATCACAACTTATATTAATTTCTGTGATACACTGGAAGTGATAAGCCAGTAACATGCAGTAAAATACAATTTACAATACTAAGTAATAAGTTAATGATTAATGTCAACGATTCACTTCTCCCACACCTGTTTAGCTTAACTTGTAAAAAAAACAAACAGCAAGAGTTGAAGTCACTCACCATGCTTATAGACACCGAGGAACAGACACTTATCACAGACGGCATCCCACCACAAGGCTGGCAGGTCTGAATGGTCAGGCTCTGGCACACAAATCTTGATCTCACTGAAGAGGAAGAGGGGTGGAGATTCAGACAAATATAATGGGAGGGAACTTTCTACACTTCAAACAGTGTTGAATTCTTAGCACTCTGAACCTAGTCTGAGACACAGTTTGTTTAATGATATATTGCTCAAGGCAACTTTTAAAGCTTGTAGTAAAATGTTTCAAATGATTCCTGAAAAGTAGGTCTTTCTTCATCATGATGCTGAGGGTGAAGATGATTTTCCTTTCATTTAATCGTTAATAATTAAACTTTATTCATATTCTTCATCAAAAGCAGCTCTAAGCAGACATGACAGGGGATGATTATTATACCTACTGGAGTTTGTATAAATAGTAAATGATAAATCAACCCAACTCCATCTTCAAATACAAACACTACAAACTATTTGTCTTAAGTAAACCATACATAAATAATCAACTTTTTAGTTTAATTCTGCATTGTGACCTTCTTTCAGTTTGATGAAACGCTTTGATCAGGATTGTATGGTAGAACAGAGACACGTGTCCATGATTGACCAGCAGATGGAGCTCTATGACAAACATATTTCCATTGCTGATCACCTGTTTCAACAGGTTTCTAACATATGCTACATATACCAATAGTGCATTTGAAATAACAGGCAAAGAAAGGATAGAAAGAGAGTAGAAAAAGTACAAACATCACTGAAAACATTGTGGTGCGGCTGATTTACCTTGACAGGTAAACTCTGCTATCATTGACAGTTATTCTAACAATTCTACAGAGGTCTATTGTTTCCATGTAAGTAGCACACCTTCACAAATTGATGAAATGGCTGTCGGCAGCAATTTATTGTACTTGTTGAATTTTATTTCATCTAATCAAAATGAGAAAATCATAAACAAAATAAAATAACGAAAAGTCAGAGGGTAGAAGTGTTTGAATTCAGTGTGATGTGTAAGGCAAAGGCAGTATACGTAAGCTGAAACTTGCAAAATAAAAAAAGAAGGTCAAAGTTCATCTCACCTGAAGTCAGCGCCCTCTAGTACGTTCTGGGCCTGGCTTCCTATCACCTCTTGTTTCAGGTAGTAGAGCATTCTGACCCTGAGCAGCACCCTGCACAGAGAAAACCCACAGGTTATGACAAAGCCCCGATCACGCACAAACGCTGAGCGCGCAGAACGAGCAGAACGACACACACACACACACACACACACACACACACACACACACACACACACACACACACACACACACACACACACACACACACACACACACACACACACACACACACACACACACACACACACACACACACACACACACACACACACTCTAACAGCAGCATTAATCATAATGATTGATATACAGCCAGTATTCTATTTGTATTTATATTTTACATAATATCAAAAACATCACATGGAGCTACAAGCTCTCCTGAAGCTAGGCTCTGTAGACTGAATGAATAGAGACTAGCCATTTTCCAGTCATCATGCGGTTGTGCTCTGGCAGTAGATGAAGGCTGTGAAGTCAAAGCTGACAAGGTGTAGTGAGGCTGACTCACAGGGGGGACATTAGCTTTGGGATGCTTGATCGCTCATCTTTGCCAGCAGACATGGAGGAAAGACAGTGACGTGGTGGGAACTGTGGCATACCGGTGTGCCATGCTGTAACGTCTAGTGTGCCTTGAAATTTAGCGTAATGTAGAAATTGCTCTGTGGTAAACACAAACTGTTCTTAAACTGCATCACGTAATGACTGGTGGTGGAACGATACGAGACCTGCTGATTTTAAGGTTGAATATATAAGCAAAAATCAGCTATGGGTAATCTGAACTGTTAACTAAGGTTATGACTCGCATAACTATGTAATTTAAATCCAAATGGAAATAAATATGCCATTCTGGAATGAAGCTTTTCGGATAAATTATTGCTCATTACATATAAAATGTACAAGTACTCTCCAACACGACAGACCAGCAACCAGTATCACAGTCTTTAGCAGTCCGTAGCATTGAAGGTGTCACCAACTGCTGCTCTTAAATATGGGTTAAATAATAGGTATTCAATCGTTTCTACTCAGTAACTTGGCCTGATTGAGTGACAAAACCAGGAGAAAACCGTAGGGTTCTCAGGTTTGTCTGTCAGTGTGATGGATGGTTATGGATGTCTGCAGTAACCAGTCTGGACTTGTAGCTGTGGTATATCAAAGCAGCAAACTTCCTCTCTCTCCCTCCTCCACCCTCCTTTCTCCCGTGTGACTGGACCCGCCCAGGAGCAGCTGCTGCTTCCTCTGCCTGTCAGCAAGGCTCTTTATCACTCTCCTTCCAAGCCTGTGTGTTGGTGCATGCTTGTGTGTATAAGGTGGATGACTCACACAGGCTGCAGATGATCTCAGCAGTCAGCACAGTCATCCACACTCTTTCACAAACAACAGAGGCTAATGTGCATGACATGAGAAACACACCCTCACGGTCCGGAGAAAAAAGCCAATCAAAAACCTGCAGCAATTGCATAATAGTAACGCAGCCTCACAGATCTACTGCTTAATCCCATTTTGTTGCCAACTCGTATTAGAAACTACAGAATGCTATTGCAGATTTACAAATTACTGTCTATACTTCTGGAACATATAGGAAGTCTGTAAACCCTATGTCCTTCCTGTTTGGCCCTGGTAAGAAATCCATGACCCCCACAGCCCCACCAGTCACATTCCAGGTCCATGAAGTGAAAATGCAGTAGTCAGCAAAGCTTGCTGACTGGGTGTCCCCATTTGCCCAGTATGTCACACATCAGACAATCCCTGGGTTCAGCAGTTCTAGGCCAGAAAACAATGGAGAACTTTCTATGGAAGCTGCAGTGCCCAGTGTCCAAAGCCCTCTGGTCATAAGCCTCTCCTTTAAAAAAAAGGAGCAGCAATCTATTTTGCCTTTTATCTCTAGGCCATACTTTGATAGTAGCAATATTTTCACCCAAATATATTTCTCTCTCCCCTGCCTGTTAATAAGACAGATCTATGACAGCCATTAGCTGGGTTGAAGTCTTATTAGTCAGCTGGTCTCAATGTGATGCAAAGCCATTAACGAATCAGTAGACTGTGTGCACCAATAGAAGCCTTTATGGCTCCTAATTACAGTCACTTTGCAGGTGTCGGATTGAAATCTTATCCATGTGTTTATTATATATTCCTAAACACACAAAGAAAAAAATAACCATGTGCCCGTTACTTTAACAGATTAAAGGCTTATAGCCCACAGCAAAAAGCATATATGTACATATAGTATTCACACACACTGCAATCCCCCTACCTAATATTATAAGTAATGATGTGCATTTCATAGTTTATATGCTTAAAGTGTGTCTTTGCCTTTTTACAACATTATAGATAAACAATGTTTGTCCTGTTTACTGTTGGGTCAGGATGGCTTTTAGTATTAAAGGCACAATTTATACCTGTCATTAACATCCTTTCTTATTATCACGATAACAAGGCCACATGTTATTGCAAGGTGTAAATGCTCACAGAGGCACTGTGATCTGATCTCTGTCACAAGGAACCAGGTGTAAACGCAATGCGTACAGCCGAGACCATTCATTCATAAAATCTGCCCACAGCTGTACATGTCACCCCGCATCATCTTCATGGCTACTCTAACTGTCATTCATAAAGTTATCTGGGTGAGAGTTGGGACATGCCTTGAATAAGGACCTGATCAACAAGGACAGTGGCAGCCCAAGCATTAAAGTTGGAAAAATAACTACGTCTGTCATTTCTTGTAATGTTGGTGATAGTGGTGATTGATGTGATCTTGTCTTAACTAAGTGTTGCTTTTGGTGTAACCTTCACCGGATGAAAGCATCAGCTAAATTTGTAGTTAACGTATATGTAAAATTTAAGGAGGAGATTGTACAGGCAAACAAAAGCACCTACTTGTTACAATGATGTTTGAGATGTTTCTTGTAGCCATCGTCCTGAAGCATGTGCTCAGGGTTGTGTTTCCTAAGCCACTCAGCCTTGTGGATGTCAAAAGCGCTAGACTGGATCTTCATCTTCTTACCCTTTCTGCCCCGTGGAACTGGGGTAGACAAACCTGGAGCGGAAAAGGAGTTCAAAATTTGCCTCTGGACTTCGGAACTGAGATTACAGCTACAGTTACTTTGTACTGCAAAATTGAATTGTTTGGTGTTAAATACTGCAATAAAGACTGCAGACTTTAAAATATCCCCCCTGAACGGGATTGGCAAGTCCCGATTGTAAAGTCCCGATTGTAAATTCCAAATATGAAATTAGACTTGAGACTCACCCAGGTGATTCTGCAGCTCTTTGGTTTGTCCGTCCTCTGTAGGGGCGATCAGGTCCCACATGAAGCTTTTGATTTTGTCATCTCCACGGTAGTGAACAAGGCAGTAGGCCAGTAAGGCCCTGCAGATGGACTCCACGTCCCGCTCGGCCAGTTGCTTCTTAAAACGGCCATGGTTGAGAATATCCTTCCAACGGCCCCACCTGGAAAACACAAAGAAGATTTAGATATAAGACTGAAAGAAGCTCAAGTATACGAGGAGAATGTTTGTTTTGTGTTAAGCATCAGTCTGTCAAAAATTCCAAATGATCAACACAAAATGAAAAGCAGAGACATTCTTGTAAGTCAAAATGGAAAATCACATAATGATAGAGAGGTTAACTGAAATGTTATGTAAGTCGCCATTTATGTTTAGTCTGTCAGTAGTGTTCTCTTAAGTGGTACATAACAGTAAACAGAAAAAAAATTGCAAACCAATACATGAGATTTTCATTGAATACTATGTGAACAATCTAAAGCAAAACTAAGATATTGAGTTGGTCCAGACATGATAAAACAGTGATTAGAAATACCGACAGCTATAAGATAACAAAGCAAATACGACAGACATATCACATGAGGAGGAGAAATTAAATTAGTGTGGCAGCTAGCAAAGCACCTGTAACCATAGAATATAATCTGTTTATATTATATTTCTCTGTATCATATTACAAGTTGGCATAACCCAGCTTCCCGACAAAGATCACTTAATTTTCTGTTTAAATTTCAATTTAGTCAAGTGGACTAATGGAAATGACCATGAAAATTACCCATTTTGCTCTAGTTAATCAGCTTACCCATATACAAGTAGGTTCTTCTCTACTCTGAAGCACTCTGTGCGCCCATAGCTGTTGAGTCGGTCGTGGTTTCGCCTGAGCTTAGGTTTGGTGTCGTCACAGTCACTTTCGCCCTCTGAAAGCTCTGCCAGCTCATCTTTAGTGGCACTGAACGGCCTTGTCTGCTTTCTGACACGTGGGGTGTCGATCACCAAGCTGTTCTGTAGGGAAAGAAGGACAAACAAAATATCAACAGGATGTGGATATCATGTGGAGGTCATGTGACATGTCTACTGCTAAGCAAACTGGACATCCAGTGTTATTGGTAATAAGATCTGAGAGAAATTCATTGGATATTAAAATTTGTGATTCAGATTGATGGGATAATGTAGGCTTTCATGTCATTCAATTATGATGAATCATTTATGTTCCTGATTGGCATTGATATTAATTATGAATGAATGTATTCCTGCAAGTGAAATGAAAATTGAAATGAAATGAATTAAATTGCCAATGAACTCTTGAATATGAAAAGTCAATCATAATTTCCCCAAATAATCTAGCCTACCCAGATTGACTACCCTGCTGCATTTGCACCGTTGTGTGTACTTAATGTTTCTGTGTGTGGCTGAAGCATTAAGTTTTTGTGACATACAAACTTTCTATGTGAGCAATGTCCTAATTGTGCTTTGCTGTCTTTTTGCTCAGTCTGTTGTATTATTATATTGACTGTGGTACTTACTCTGCCATTGACCATTTCCATATCAATGTCAGCCTTTTTGGCCCACTTGTCCCAGAAGTTGGGGTCATCCAGTGAGATGTCTGTGCGATTTCCAGATGCCACAAAACTGGCCTGTAAGCAAACATCAAAATTACATTAAATCATATTCATTCATTTATCCTTTTATCCATGAGCAACAGCTGATGATCTATGAAATGTTAAATTACAGGTTTTCACACTTTTTTTCAAGTCAAAACACATCAAAACATTTGTAAGATTTTCCAACTCCTCTTGTGTTTTGTCTGTAAAACATTTCATGGAATTTAAAACATGCAGATACTGTATGTGTATATGTGTGTCATCAGCATATTTGTTTCGTTCACCTTTGCAAAAGTGGATCCTCGTCCTTCAGACTCAATGGTGATGGTTTTTGTCCTGCGCTGAAGGATCTGGTCAATGTCCTCTTCACAAAATTTGGCTCCTTCATCCTCCTCGTCCATGATTGCTCCATAGGCACCACGTCGCAATAGGTCCTCAATTTCCTTCTTAGACAGCTGCTGCTGCGTTGTCTGTGAGGAGGAAGCAGGAATTGCAGTTGGTGCATAAAACTACAATCCAAAAACTTGTTAGCTAAGCAGATAAGATAATGCAGTTGAGATTCAAAACAGAATAGTATTGATTATTTGTACGTTTTAGGAGAAATAAATAAAATAAATATATTAAATAAATACAATGCATACCCACACACAGTGGTCAAAAAGTGGCAGTACGTATATCTGACCCCAGATATTTAGTATGCAAATGTTAAAGTGTGTTTTGGCAGATGAGACGACCTGCTGAAAAGACAGTATCCATATTGTTTGGATAATACTCAGAGGACACCAACTAAAGCCAAAGATCCACCTACGCACTGCACACAGTTTTAACGAACTCCCCCACACACAGATTAGACAACAGGAATGGTTACATCAAATCAAAGGTTTTGAGCAAGAGCAAAAGTTTTTGGAATTTGAGAACACTTCTCCTTTGATTGGCATAATTTCTTCTCCGTGTCTGTTAGGCTTACCATAATGTGATGGTATTTATTGAATTCTAATCCACCTACAGCTTCAATGTTGACTTAAGAATTTGATACTTAATACTATGATCAAAAAACACATTTCACTGTTTATTGATCGCAGTCTCCTAAGTAGAGATTTTCAGAATGAAGCAGCAATATGAGTAGTTACAGAAGAGAGTGACCGGAGATACTGTGCCAAATAATAATTTTGACAGAGTGTTGCTGGTTGGAATATTGTAAACTATGGTGAGCTTGGCAGACGAACAGATATTTGGTTAGTTGGAAAAACTTCACATGAACATCTGACAACGACCACATTTATTTCATATAATTTTCTATACTTGTTGAGGTAGCAGACTTACCCCTCCCCCTGTGCTTCCTCCTAAACTGTTATCTCGACCACTCATGCTCTGCAACACCGCCTTGTCTAAGCCTAACTTGAGGCTGGCGCGATCAAACATTTCCCGTTCGTATGAGTTCCTGGTGATCAGACGGTACACCTTCACTGCCTTGTTCTGACCAATTCGGTGGCAGCGAGCCTGGGCCTGTAAGAGAGAAAAAATATTGTGGTCTAAATATGCAAATAGTTGAACAACAGCTGTTGTATTCTTTGACACATATGACATTTACTATTAAATGGCTGATCAAATGTTTCTGCTCCTTCGACATTAATTAATATTAATTGTAGATTAACAGACTGAATCACTTGTACAATAGGCATTTAAAACACCTTAAGAAGTGGCCCTAGTTTTCTCAAGGGACACACACAGTGATTTAATTTATTATCACAGAAAAATTAAGAATGAATATGGAATTGGCTTTTGACAAAGGAAATTAATTAACTGATATGACCTGAATTATCTGCTTTGTGAACACTGAGGAAGAAGTTTCCAATTTGTGGTCATTTGGGAAAATTGTATTAAGGGTTGTCACTGAGAACCATGACAAACATCTAACATCTGCCTCTCATCAGACAAAGGCTAATCATTCATGCATAAATATGTATGTGAAAAACAATATACACGATCTATAATATAGACTGGTGAAATTCATGTTAATACATTCAAACTACGGCTGTGTGTGTTAAGGCCTGTATATAATATGTCTTACCTGCAGGTCATTCTGAGGGTTCCAGTCAGAGTCAAAGATGATGCAGGTGTCCGCTGCTGTGAGGTTGATACCAAGGCCACCAGCTCTCGTACACAGAAGAAAAACGAAGCGGTCTGAGTCAGGTTTACTGAAGCGGTCAATGGCGGCCTGCCGCAAATTTCCCCTAACACGTCCATCTATCCGCTCATAGAGGTACCTGTAATAAAAAAAACACGACATATGTGTCACAATATGTTTGGACATACTTATAAGAGGTGGATCTTGAGGTTGTGGTACAAAAATGTCAAATGTAATGCGCAATAACCGGTTTGAACATTGGAAATACCTATCATAACTCAAAACACTTACGTACCATAATGCAATATTACAGCCAGAGAATTACACATAACCTTGAGGTAGCAAAAAAGTCTATCCAAATTTTAAAGGCTCAGACAATAAAATGTAAAATACTATTATAGTGAGGCAGCAGCATTACAAAAGGGGTGCAATAATATAATTATGGCTTAAGCATTTAATATACAATTCACCAACACTCTATTATCTTCCCCCTTGCAATACCATGGATATTCCACCCCAAAGAATGTCTTGGTTCCCCAGAGAATAGTTATGATCTTCCTCTTATTGCCCCAGCCTGGGGTTATCCACTTCCTCTCTGGCCAAGTATTGAAGAAAACTCCCAGCCTGTCTGATGTGGCAAAGCCCTGAGGGCTTTTCTAACCTGCTGCTGAACCCAGTCTGAGCTGTGTGCTGCAAAGCATCTTACAATATGTGTTTATAATAGTTTGAGGGTTGCTCCAGGTGCTGATCGGAAGCCGAACGAAGACGGAGGAGGCATAAAATAGTGAAAAAATGGAAACACAAAGTGAGAGAAAAATCAAAACAAATAGGCAGGGAGGAGAATTGAAAACTTATCCAAAAATAGAAGTAAAATTTGCTCGGGGCGCTGGGCTTAATGCTCCTGAATACTCAGTACCTTTCAGATTTCAAATTTAAAAAGTTTTCCCCTAGAAACATGAGACACAGACAGACAGAGATCAGAGGGAATGAAGATAAGAATCTACCTGTGATAATTTATTTTGTGAAAAGCAGCTATTGTAATCCAAATATATTCCCGTTTATAGTTACACAACTTCCTGATTAAAGATATGAGGTGAACTGAATGGCTACCCAAGCTAATGGTTAATCCCCTTCACAGGAAAGAATTCCCAAAGCTTTTACCTTCTCTGAATGAGGTAGTCTTCCAGAATGTCAAGGCAGCGCACCATTTGGGAGAAGATGAGCACCTTGTGGCCCCCAGCCTTCATTTTAGGCAGCAGTTTGTCAATAAGGACCAGCTTCCCTGCAGACTGCACCATAGCCTGCAGATGGAAGTCAAAGGCAGTGGGGCTATACACCTCCCGGAAGTCCTCTAGGATCTTCTCTTCAGCCCCTGATAAAGCAAAGGCATGGACTCATCAGCAATAATATTGCGTTTAAAAGATAAAGATTTCTTTCCACTATGGAGACCTTTTTGTAGCATGGCAATCAATAAGGTTTCACAATATACAATTTGCACAGTAGAAAATACATGTACATTCATTACAATAATGGGCTCGTCATGGGCTAGTCAGCTCACTTGCTGCTCTCAGAGATTACATCGAGCAGTAGAAGATATAGATACACAACAATTTAGCTCCAATACCTGCTCATATCGGCCTACAACATATGCATAAATGTAAACATAGCACATCCCTTGCGTCTTACCAACTAACCTTTAATGAGGTAGGGGTGGTTACAGCACTTTCTCAGCTCCATCATGGTGTTGACCAAGTTGGGCATATTTGCCTGGCCGGCTCCTTTTGCCAGGAAAGAGAAGTTCTTCTCTAGAATGGCACGGTAATACTTCTTCTGAATGTTGGTAAGCTCAACCTCAATTATAGTTTCCTCTTTAGGAGCAAGCTTCTTCTCCACATCCTCCTTCAATCGACGCAACATCATGGGCTTTAGGATACCCTGAAGCTTCTGTACCTTTAGGTCACAAAGATGACAGGATACACATTAGCTTGCTGGCTAAGGAATGTAGAACAGTATGCTTCTTCCAATGGTGGAAGGCTCAAACAGGAAAGGTAAACATGTTTGTGCCTTTTTTCCTTTGTCCCTGACTGGAAGGTGGATCAAAAAGTGTATTATCACTCAACACGATTAGTCGTATACATATCCAGCTGTCTTCTGAATGTTTTTGTAATCTCCACATGATTATTAAAAGCTTAGAAACAGGTATACTTACTCACACTTTCAGAGCACAGATTTCGAAAGAAAGAAGAGCTTGAAAGAAATCTCCTCCAACCAGACTCACGCCTCACCACACATAGCCAATCGCTGTGTGAGGCAATCCCTGGCGGAGTGGAGAGGTACAGCTGGTGGAAAGTGGGATTCCACCACCTTACGACTCGACTCTCAAACAGGAATGCCATATGAAGCATACTGCCGCCTTTCATTTTCTTTGGGTTTTTGACAGAAGTCACACAAAAAGGTTCCAGGGTGACCAGCTATCACCTCATTTTCACCCCTAAATGACTGGGCATACTTAGTTCTCTAACATGTTCACGGAGTCCTTTGCAGGAAGGTAAGAACCCTATTTCTTGACAGCGTAGTGCCAACAGATATGCCAAGAATATGCAGCACAATAGCCCCATTATCTAAATATTAGCCACCTGCAAAATACAGTATGTTGGGTGAGGTGAGTGTGTGTGTGTTGTAAAAGAAATGTGACCTAGATAGAATCTACTAAAGAGCACCATCTGTACCGACAACAGATTTCTCTCAAAGACAAGAGCAAATGGCAGCTGTTGTGGAGGTTGGGAAATCACCTGTCCTTTGTCCTTACATTTATACATTTAATATCAAATGCATCAGTTATAATATAACCAAACGTTATGTTGTGTAATTGACAGCAGGGGTCTTTCTAAAATTATCCACATCTAGGCCATTTTGAATTAGATTAATGTATACTTTCTAGTTCTAATACATTGCGCGGCTCACCTGCTCCTCAGTTTTAAGGTCTCCAAACTCCTGCATGAAGGTGTTTTCTGAGGGGAAACGTGCTGGCTCCAGAAAGTGGAGCAAGCTAAACAGTTCCTCTACTGTGTTCTGGAGAGGCGTGCCCGTCAGCAGGACCTTGTGCTCCTAGATGAGGACAAGGGCATAGGAAACGTGAGTTCCACTAAGGCTCACTTACAGAAAGCTCTCCTGCACCAAACTATCTGCAATGATTGGATTAATTAATTATCATTTCAAAAACGTAACTTGATATGTCTGCTAGATTAGATAATATAACAGAGGGAAATTACATGAAGAGATGGTAGCTTGAGTTAATGTCGCACAGTACAGATCTACCTACAGTATGTAAAGCATTGATTAGTTTTAACATCAGTTCCTGGCTCAAAACTGGTTTTATTTACCAAGCTCATGAGTTTGAAGCCCTCTAGCAGCTTGCAGTTCTTGTTCTTGAGGCGGTGGGCCTCATCAATGATTACACAGCGCCAGTCCACAGCGTTTAGTTCAGGGCATCCTCCCAGGATCATCTCAAACGTTGTGATAACAGCCTGGAACCTGTAGGCACCTCGGATCGCACGGCCCTGACGAAAAAAGGGTCAGATGCAGAACAATTAGGTGACATAGTTTAACATGAGAGTTTTACATCAGATTTATATGGCTTACAGCAGGTGTATTCGACAAAAACAACTTTCTTGAAGCAAAAGGACCGGAAGATTTATATTCATATATTTAGTGTGATATATATTTAAGTAGCCTAGTGCTTGTATCAAAATCTGGATGTAGTTAATACCTGACTGTCAAATCAAATTAATTCAGTACGATTCAAAAACTGGGCTTGAATGGAGGGCCATTCTCATTCTAGGATATGTGGAAGTGCTCAGTGGTGAGCCTGGAATGATATTTAGTTTGATTACGTTCAGTGTGGAGAAAGCTGCCTCGCAGTTGAATGTAGAGCCAAACATGGTCAAGATGTACAGGACTACTATCCTCAGACCAGGGAAAGCTGTCTCGGAGACCATTTGAAGCCAGAATGTGGAAGGGTCAGTTCTTACTAACTGTTCTTTCAGGGCCACTTCGTACACTATCTACAATACAACCATGGTATAACCACGCAACCACTGTTGAGTATTTATCCCTTTTACATGTTTGTGTGTTGATCTGCAGAGATTTTGCCTCGCCATAGCTCTGCATTTGTATCTATTGCCTTGACAACAGTCCTCATGGGATGCTCCGTAATCCAGTAAGCCCCCTTCACCAGCCAGCCAGCCAAACAGCCTGGTGTAAAGGAGCCTCTCACTCTGATATGCCTGAGCAGCGCTGACAGAAAGCTGCCCTATGAGGCTGCCACAACATCACAGTCCTGGGAGACAGCCTTGTAGTGACTCCCCTCCGTTTTGCTCTTGCTTTATTCCTACTACTGATCTGAGTCTGAATTGGAAGAGGTCCTAACTGTCTATTGTGACCATAGAGGCTCTCAGCATGAGCCTAACCAGTAATATAAAATATACCAAGCCGTTAGCAGATTGGCATGACATTTGCTACACAGACCAACAGTCATATATCAAAAGGATACTTTTCATTTCAGGGACCCTACCAATCTTCCTCTGGCATCATAATCAGGGCATTTTCTCTCCCAATTGTAGACCCTCTGTAGTCTCTCTAGATAAACATTGTGTCTATCACTTTCATATTGTGGGAAGTAAGCAACGACATGCCTGGGGACAATTTTGAGTTGTCCCAGCAATAATGTCACTATGATAAATTGAAGCACATTGTTAATGAACTGATTTTCATGTTGTATGCTCAGAGAAGAATGATCTTGTTGCTCAGTTACCTGTGCATCCTTGAAACACATCTCGTACTGCTGGAGCATCTGCCGGCTGACCATGCTGCCATGGTACACGATGACATTGAGATATGTCCAAGTGTGGAACTCCCGCTCCCAGTTGGCAATAGTGGAGAGTGGGGCAATGATGAGGAAAGGCCCCTTGATGCCCATGCGGTAGATTTCTTCTAAGAAGGTTATGGATTGTATAGTCTTCCCCAGCCCCATCTCATCAGCCAGGATACAGTTCCGTCTGACAGGTGGAAAAGAAATGGTTAGGGAAGAGGAAATAAAGGCATATGCTTACAGAATTAAAACAGCATAAAAATGAGTGGAGAGTATTTTTCATGGCATTCTTGCTCAGAAGGCATTGATTCTTATTACACTGATTCTTATTACATTTAATAGCTAACTTCTGCAACATGATTTGTTATTAATTTCTTTAACTTCCCAAATATATATGTATACGTGGAGATATGGATAATGTTTTTTGTGAATATGCAGTGGAAATACCACGTGTGTCATAATATGCTGCTGCATTTGGTGTTAATTGGCAATTTCAAAAGTGTATGTTCGGGTTCTCTGAGTGCTTTCACTGGTTGAATGGATACAGTGAAGAGGCAACAGGGGTTGAAGGAATATATAAAGATAAATAGAAAATAAAAGAAAGTATATAATTTTTAAAATATATACAGAGAACAAAGAAGACATAAACAACATCACCAGCAGTAATAACAGACCAAAAATATGAGATACAACATAATGGCAAATGCAACTGCCTGCGTTGTGTGGTGTGCACAGGCAAACCATTTATTCAGCTGTCCAGTGGGTGGAGGTTTTATGTCTTGATGCTAATTGCAACGTGCAGATATTCCCACTGGCCTCTTAAACAGCTCTCTTTTTTGATGAATCTCTCTGTGTAGGCATACACAAACTTGTGCATGCACACACCTAACAAAACCAATTCCCAGGGTTAATGCAGGCACACCGACATCATGTGCTCCAGATGTAGTATGTAAAGCTTAGTCTGTGATCGTGGGCGAGGAAAGGCAATTGTTGTTGTGGTTACTGCCGTGTATACCTAAACAGGAGATTTGACTTGCCTCATAGATCCAACCAAATAATGTGAGCACAGGCAAATCACAGCTCAGTCCATATGAGACAGCAAAGGTGATTCGTTATCTTCATTCCCGAAACACTGAGGAAACTCCCCTGGTAAAATATTTAGTCTATATTTATATATTCAAGTTGTCACATTTGGAAGTGTGCAAAACTTTTTTCTGCCACACAGTTTTAGCCTTAGACGTGTCAGATGATGTGGCTGATCTTGTTTTTGGCCAGACAATCCTAAAATCTATAGAAAACCTTGAGCAGATGTGTTACATTGAACAGCTTGTTGGCATCATATTCAGGCCTAGTTATGCCATATGAGTTCTCTTGTTCTTGAAAACTCAGTGCCTCATGATTTTTAATGCCCTTTTTATTCCAGCAGCATTAACGTTTCAAATTTCATAGAGATTCTGTCTTTTTGATTGTAAATACGACAACTTCAATCATGTTAGGCCGATTTCACAATCAAGAGGAGCAGAATTTATGGTCAAGGGAGATACACAAACCTTTGTTTAGCCTTTTATATGTATGACCTGGGAGACCATGTAGCAGTATGTGCAAGCACAGGCATACATTCTTTACAACTGACCTGTTGTACCAGTTGAAGAGGAGCCAATTGACTCCTTCCAATTGATAGTCCCTGAGGCCGTTGCCATTCCTGTATTCTCTCGACTGCTCCCTCTTCTTCCACAGGTTGGCTGGGGGCCGCTCCTAAATGACACATTTTAAAGAGACAGATGATTTTCTTATCAAAGTGTTTAAAAACAAGTTTCGGTATCAAATCTACAATAAAAAGTGTGGAATAAAAATGGTTTTAATAATATCAAGCCTTTTAACTACTGGCAGCCTTAAACAGTTCAGAGTCAGAGAGTGATGTTTTTAAAAAGGTAAGACAAGTGATGAAAAATTGAAGACAACGACACAGGGCTCCAAACTTCTCACAGCAAGGTGGTGTCAAGACCCTGCCAGCATTACATTCTGAAAATTCATCTTGAAAATGTATTTTAAAATGTATGTCTTGCGCCACCCCATCATTAACATTAGTGCTTGGCCTAAGGCTTTTACACACAGTGACAATTCTACAGCTAAATTAATAAGAGCTGTGAATTTCCCCAAATCGCTGTAAAGAAAATATAAGTAGGTAGGAGGGGTGGATGATCAGAAGACAACTTTTGACAAGAGAGAACATGAAAATGTGCATGCTTCCGCTTTAAGTATTTGGTACGGATTCTTATTACATTTGGGAGTGACTTACTCCCGCAACATGATTCGCTGTTCTTTTTTTTTCTGAACTTCTTTGATTTCACGAAGAAGACGAGATGGTCTTCAGAGTTCTATAATAATTGATCTTGTGTAAGTGCATATGCCTGAAAGGAGTTGCTGGAGTCTATCCCAGCGGTCATTGGGTGAGAGGCAGGGTACACAGAGAAAATCAACTCGACATTCACATCGCCAATATGGACTATCAGTAAAAGAAATACAACTATATGTACAGTGATGGGGAGAAAGAGAGTAGAAAAAGGTGTGGGTTTGGGCTTACCATCCTGCGCGAGTCTGGCTTGGCTGCCTGCAGCTGCTCAAACTCCTCAATCTTGCTCTGATCCACATCGTCTTTCAGCTCCCAGGTGCTATCCTCATAAGGCAGTGAACACCACTTCACCAGGTAATAAACCACCTCCTGTAGCAGGTAGAACGACATTAGAACTGGGAAAGACGAGGCAGTGCCAGCTTCTGCTTTTATGATGTTAACAAAGGCTTCAAGGTAGCCCTTTAGAATGGCCTTGGGCAATTCTGTTCTACAAAGACAGTGCTGGAGCAGTATTTATACTGAAAGGGACAAAGACCACAAAACTGCAAAGGAGTAAAACAGGTTCAAGCATGTGCACCTAATTAACTTCGCACAGACATAATCCCTTATCACGGATATGATTACCAAATGAACAAAAATTCTCCTTCCATACCTCTCCTGTGTCTTTGTCCTCACAATACGACACCTCCAGTACTCTGTCTACCTCAACGTAGTCAGGGTTAAAGGGATCCTCTTCCATCTGAGGGACCGAAAAAGATGAGAGAGAGAAAATCAAACATCACTGCCTACTCACCATACGTCACTGCCTACTCACCATACACACATATATATATACACAGTGTATATATACGCACACAGAAACAGCCATGCACACACTACATGTGCGACTTCTGTAGATGCAAAAGCTTGCAAACATTAGCATGCACAAACACACAGCTGCACACACCAGATGTTCACATACACATGCACAACCATACAGCCTTACATCTGCAAAGAAGAGTGCCCTCTGTGCTTGTTTCATCTTAAAGCGTTTGATTTTCTGCTGAATCCTCTTGTCCTTCACTAGCTGCTGCTCTGTGGCCCACTCACAGTGGAGGTAGGAACTGACACACACAAACACAAACACACACTTATCAGATGAT
Source organism: Genypterus blacodes (assembly GCF_046128005.1). NCBI lineage: Eukaryota > Metazoa > Chordata > Actinopteri > Ophidiiformes > Ophidiidae > Genypterus > Genypterus blacodes. The sequence continues at coordinate 13,142,670 of NW_027466879.1, forward strand.
CAGAAGAAAGTCCCTGAAGAAATCTTCTGAAGGGCATTATTAAATATTGCACCACATTTTATTCCACCTTTAGTGTAGTATAAGTCCATCAGTACAGCATGGCTTTCATTTATAATATGTGTCCTACCTTAACACATAAAAACCAGAATGAAACTGATTAGATTAAGACTGTTGAGTAAACTTACTAGTTTTTGTATTTTACAAAAAACTCCTCCCCCTCAACCACCACACCTGGAGAGACCTACATAGAGATAGAAAATAACATTAAATTAGCAATAATTACCACCTGTGTATGGAGTTTCACTTAAACAATAAAAAATACTAACAAAATAAAATCACCTCTGTCTTAGCAATGCGAGAAGACATGATTTTATCAACAACAGCAGCATCCTCTTCACTGGGATTCTCCTGTAGACACAGTAGAGATAAAACATACATTGTAAGAGTTATTTCCAACACACATACGTAGCACAGCTCATGAAAATTACAACAGCATACGTCATCACTATATCATACGCATATTCTACGATCAACTTTAAACAAAGGTCTAAAGAGTAAACTCACATAGCTCTGTCACATAAAACGTAAGCCTAAATGTAATTCATTGTTTCTTTTCAAAGCAAGGGAGATATGAGCAGAATAACTTACTACAAAGAGCTGGACAGCAGGCTTTTTGCATGCTGCAGTGTTGCTTTTCTTGGCTTTGACAATGACCTTGACTTCCTCATCCGACAACCTGGCCTCAAGCTCTTCTGCATACTTCTTCCTCTTTACCTGACGATTAGATCGCCTCTTCTGGAACAGGAAGACAAGGAGGGAGAAACAGATTTATAAATATTCCACCTGCACTTATTTTAACAAATGGAAAAATGTACTGATTTAAAACTGTGGTTACTTTCCACAGTTGATGATATATAAGAGAGTTCATCATTAATTTCCCAAGAATAATCAGCAATGGGTTAGTTTATATTTCATGCACTGGCATTGACCCAGCTGGCTTCACAGGTTTTTGAAATGTGTGATAATAGTGCCACCACTACATTTGTATTTCTTCTAGTTCTTGTACGACCACTTCACCAGCAGCTGTTTTTTGTATGGTTTAATTACATGCAATTTGAAAACAAGACATTTGGATTGATGTAGATGGCAGAAGGAGAAACCCAAAAGGCAAACTGTCCTTTTCATGTAATAGCAATGAATTTGAATTTCTGCCCTCTACATATTTGATGCATCACAACACAAAAACTACAATAAAAACATGACATCTAAATAATGCTTGCAACATATTTGCTTCAACAGACTATTGGATGCAATGTAGCTTGTCACTGCGCAAATGAGTTAACAGGCGTTGTTGCAAAGAACAAACGCAGTCAGAACTCCACAAAACAAGATTTCAAAGTGATTAACAAATGTACCATCTTTCTACTCCTTCCTCGTCAAGCTTGCGTAACTGTCGTATGCTTGGTCTGCTGTATCCAGCATCAATACACAAACCCCTCTTAATGATAAGATGTCGTTAATTAGGAATAAATGGCGCAGAGCCAAGGATAATTAGGTGTGCAGGATAATGTCCCTCGATACTTAGCCGAACATCCCCAACCCTGGCTGACTAGATACTGAAAAGTCAAACCTGCCACATGGTTTGACAATAGGCTTGAACCCCTGAAGGCTATGCTTTCCTTCCCAGCAGCCGCACCACTTTGACTTCTTCCACTAGATGATCCTAAATGAGTCATCAGCTGTTTTAATTAAGACCGAGTGTACTTTTTAGAGAGCCTAATTACATATGTGCATATTATATCCTAGGAAGGAGTCCGGATGGAAAGCAAACAGGAAGAGGGACAACAAGGACACCAGAAGGGGACACCCTCTCAAGCCCTCACCTTGAGAATTCTATATAAGGTACTGTATATAAAATGGCTAACAAACAATGTGCCCTCATTTGAAGAAACACTGGGGTAATTTAAAGTTTCCCAGTGTTATGTAATCAAACAGAAAATCACTAAAGGATTTTAATTTTATGACTTTTTGTGAGAACTTGTGAGACTGGAACCCAGATAGATGTTTAAAATGAATTGTAAACATGTAAATAGTGCTGAATGTCATTGCTAAGATGTCACCATAAAATGGTGGCGTGTGTGTGTGTGTGTGTGTGTGTGTCTGTTGACACAAAGGTGCGACTGTTGATGTTGTGACCTAGATAATTCCTCTATGCTGTCAGTCAGCTCCATCATCAACAGAGATAAGAATGTGTACTTGATCGCCACCCACTGCATGACCTCCACATGAACCACAAAGCTTGCAAGTAGCAATGTGAGCAGTCGGGCTGAAGACACTGGTCTACTTAGGGCTTCACTTGAACCAAAGAAGCAACACTAGCAGAGCTATAAAAAGGGGCTGAACAAATTAAATAACAGTAACAAGTGTTTTTTATAGTAAGTGAGTGAGTAAATGAAAATGAATGAAACAGAATGCAATGAAACACAACAGTAGCATCAATATGTATATGTATTAATACCGTACATACAAGATAGATAAGACAACCAGACAGACAGGTGTGTGTGAGTGTGCGTGTGTCTGAAACTTACAGAGTCGTCACCTTTAGAAGAGTGTCGAGGAGGAGGGTCATCATCTGACTCTTCCGCTGAAGACTCTGGCTTTCGCTTCTTCTTCTTCCCAATCTTGATGACAATTTTCCTGAGGGAAGGAAAACGCAACACATAAATGACATACATATATCGCAAGTAAAATATCTTCCATATGCACTGCCATGCTTACTGCATTATTGTTTAAAGGTATATTGTGTGTTATCAAATGCCTCAATGTCTAATTCAATAAAGATATAGATACAATAATGACATCAATATTTTTGCTCTCACCAAACTATAATGAAGAAGCTATATCTACATATTCACCATCACATTTCATCATTCATGATATAAATGGATAAGAACGAGCCTCCTCCCTTTTAAAATTATACAATTAAGAAGACTCTTAGGCCCTGCAGAATGTGTACAGTATATATTATAATTGTTATGTAAAATAAATTACTCAAGGAAAGCACATTTCCCACTGTGTGCAACTTCTCAGCCCCTGTGAATGTGTGTGTACATGCATAGGTATGTATGCCAATGCGAGCTGTTTGTTCCTGTATGAGGTGTATGTACCCATCTATGTATTCATATCAACAGAACACAAAAACAATAGATCAGCTGACAATAACTGAGGCATCCAACCTAACACAACAGAAGAGCAGTGTCCTTTTGTAATTCAAAGCAGGCTTTCATCACCATATGAATGGTTATTTTCATTTCAACCATTCAAAATCCCAATTAAACACTGAGCTCAAGCACCATGGGGACAAATTGCTGCTTAGTAATCAGAATGCAGGTCACAGTCTGTCAGGTCATAACCAGCAAACCTAACTGAGAGGACAGCAAAGGAACACTGGCAATATGACTGTTCAAACGCTCTTTGTGGGGAAAGATTCTAGTTTACCTCTAGCTTTCAGTGACATCATCTAATGTCAATGGATGGTGAGTACAGAGGAAGTCCGATTTACACAAGTGTTTATCTGTTCTCTGCTTCCAGGCAGCTGAGGGGCGTCACTCCAGCTCATCCAGCTATTGGATTACCATAACAGCACTTGAGTCAGCCCAAATTAATTCCCAGTGTATTCATGAAGAGGACACTATGGATTACTTAATGATATACACCGATTCCACTGCTCAACCACAGAGTATAAATTAATGCTGCTTGAAAAAGAAGGAAGGCAGCACGTTGTTGCAAAAATATCACTTCCCATGGCCGTTTCTTTTGTAGTACAGGCATTCCAGTAAAGAATCGTCCATGCAGTTTTACTTGCATGTAACACGGGAAGATGTAACACTGAAATTTAGAACAGTATATCTGTTTAAGTTAAACGGCATGACTGAATTGTGGCCGACACTGGGACACAGCGGCAGAGCACCTGATGGGCAGCCCCTCATCTCTCTTGCATAAAATAATTCTATTATTCGTCACTTTTGGGTGCGGTCATATTGGCATGGGTGGTGATGGGGATTACTGATCAGTCATATTTGTCAATAGTCTACGCTTGATCTCACTGTTTGTTCCTTCCGTTTGTGTTACTGTTCCTGGTAATGATCTCAGTCGTGTCACTGTGTGTCATGAAGTACAAAATTCACTGTTTCGGTTTCTCATCAGCCTTACAGACATTAGTTGTGTGTTGTGTACAGCACAGTACACTCAAGCACAGCAAAGTTGGTAGAGCAACAACATGAAAATGCGGACCCCTACCGTGCCCCTTGTCTTAGCATTTGTCTTTTATCTCCCTGTACTGGATATGGACCCTCTGCTGTTGGTACTGCCCACCGCCAAAAGCTAGAAACTGGTTTTATCGCTGCCATTCCACTGGTGATTACTATTAGTGGGAAAAGGGTGTACTAAAATCGCAAAGGCAACCTCTCATATCTGACACCACTTCTGCTTTACTGTGTCAGAACAGAATCAGGATGGCTCACACTCACAACTTCAACAGTTTTTTTAGACAGACAAAAGAGAAACAAAGAAACAACTTCATTTTATGTTTCTTGAAGAGACCTGGCTCAAAAGTGAGGTTGCTGCAACACAACTACAACTTCTATTACTCAATTAGACACAAGAGAAGAGGAGGTGAGATCCCGATTATATCTACTCAAATGATCTTACCTGAACATCTTATTCCTTTATACCTGGCTTTTATATTACAATCTAAATCTATGGTTATGATAATGATCTCAATAAACCACTACTGCAGTCACCAGAATATCTCCCATAATTCTCTTACCTGCTTTCATTGATTATCAAAAGCTATGAAAAAAGCATGTCACTGTAGCTTCACATCAGTATAGTAATATACTGGATTTGGTTGCATCATGTGGGCAGGAATTGAAAATATCAACATGTCTGATCTCACCATCTAATGCTGCCTGTGAACACAAATGTCTGAGAAATTACCGTGTTTCTAGTTCTGAAGTGAAGTTCTTTCTACTGAGAGCTGGTCAATGGATGACATAGTTAATAGTGGAAACTCCAGGATTCTGTTTTCTACAACTGACAAACTATTAATCCCTGCATGGACATCAGACCTATAATAGCAAGCCTGTCCTGAAAAATGTGAGGAAGTTTTTTTTAGCAATAAATTTAAAACCATAAGAGCAGGTTTTAATATACAGAGTGGCAACTCAAACTGTCAGCACTACAAAAAACGAGTGAATTCATTTTAATTTCCTCCAGTGAACTCCATCAAATAGTAAAAGAGAGCAAATCCTCCACATGCTGCCTTGGCCCAGTACCCACACAATTATTTAAGCGTGTTTTCAACAGTCTCTCAGATCATATTCTCCAATCATTTACACCGATTAAGACTGGAGTTTTTCTCTTATAATAGAACTTGTCAGCCTTTGGTATGCAGCTAGATATTAATTTGGTTTAAACAGTTTGATTTAAAATAAAGGCGATAATACCTGAACCTTTTGAAGTGAGATGAAACTCACTTGATCAGGCAACAGATTAACAGCAACAGCCAACATAGCATAACAGCTGGTCAAAACCAAACGCTTATCCCTTTTGAAATTGAGCTTGTTGCAGCTTGTTGGAGCAACATGGCTGAATGAGGAAACACCATACAAACACAAATACATAGAGAGAGGTTATCTGTATGAAAAAAATACGATGGCAGATGGATGCAGATCCAGGCATCTATAGCCGTATCTGCCTGGGGTAAGGGCCAAGGATAGTAGATTCTTCAACCAGCAGTGTGCTAAAGAGCTCTCTACCATCCCTGCCCCCCTCCGGATGATATTACATTTCAAAAATCCACTTTACAATGACACTCTATTGTTGCCATGCAACGTGCCCTTGGGAGTGTATTTTGACAATGTGGGCGGTAGTGTTCATAGTGACATCACTTCCTGTGAATAACACCACAACAGCGTGCATACTTAAACTATGAATGGCTAAGGAATCTGCCAACTCAGTGAGACAGAGTGGGAAAAAAAATCAACCAGCTGTTACACCAGGGGGGAATAGAAGAAATGCATAACAGGGCAGCCCAATGGGACAGAACACTGTGTTCTCCCTTGTCCAAATAATAGCTGGCTGGGATATGGGCCTTGCAGTCTCACATCACCAGGCAGCAGCTACAGCAACAGGGCTAAAGCATCTCTCTGATCCCCATATGGGAAAACCTGACCTGTGAAACAAGATACTTGAGCGCTGTGAAATCATGCACTGAGCCAGTGTTGAAAGAGAATTGTGCCTGGTGAGGCAGCTCCTTGGTTAAACTACCTACGTCATCTTAACATCAAAATGTATAGAAGTTTACACCGTTTCTAACTTCCCTCTTACCATTTCTTGTATTACTATGACTATAACTTACTACCTATTGTAGTAGTTGCCAGTGAACCCTGAAACAGAATTTCATTGCAGAGTCAACACGTGTTGTTCTGTGTATATGACAAATAAAGATTTTGAACCTCAAACCTGATACGATTAATAACATACACCTAATACAGAGGGGAAAAAAAACTGTGTGACACATCAAAGTCGTGTTTATAGCCTGTTTCCTGAATGCTGGGGCTGTACACAGGGCCACCAAGAAGTTTACTCATACTAATGCTAATGCACCCGCTGGACAGACTAACAAACTGACATATGTATATACATTATTCCAAATGACACGGAGAAGACTTTCAAACAATCCTCTTCCTCGGAAAACAGCCAACAAAAGAAGGTTTGAAAGGTCTGGTGTCATTTTACGCGTAAAGCTGTACTCACACATTGCAGAAGTAACTTTGAAGTACCATTGTAACTGCATCAGCTGACCATTACCACAACCGACCAGCTACCATGATGACATGTAAGAGTGTTTTTTATAAAAGTGATTTTATGCAACCAGCACTGTGAGATAACAGCAAACAAGCCAACAGGGAGCAGCTTATGTTCCCAAATTCAAGCATAAGAAAACAGGAATAACCAAAACAACACAACAGATTCATATTTATAGTCACAGCTCAATTAATGACAAACAGAAAAAACAATTGAATCCAACATGAGTGTAACTTTTACACATACTGTATTAACACTGACTGACTGTGTGGCTGTCTCCTTTTGCTGAACTCAGATTACAGTGCACAAGTCTGGAACCTGGATTTTGGAGGACCACAACCTGGTCCACACAAGGTTTAGAAAACATTTGCCACGACATTTGATTTAAACTAAGAGAATACAAAGGAAAGCAACTTTAGTCCGTACTTTGATTTATGTGATTTATCTGAATACATGCATTGGATCAATAGTATTTCCCCATTGTCAGAGTTTGCATGATGTACTGCATAATCACGTGATCGTATGAGGCGAGTCCTACCATTTGGAAAAAGCTTGTGGAGTTGTTATAATTCAATTAACGTGTATATACCTGAAGAAATTGATTTCAAATAGCATAATCCAGGTCTGTTACTGAGTAAGCATACTCGGTACACATGAGGTGTACATATGACTTCGAAGTACCTGTAAACGTGTAACTATACAACACGGAAAGGGCCGTTGTTAAGACTGACAGTCATTATCAGTTGTAGTTAACACTTAGGGGATATCTCAATGTCATGTCAACTCTAATGACACAGTGACACTACTTTTTCATCTTATCTAATGTAAATGACCACAATATGACCATTAAAAAAGTAAAACGTGCTATTTTCATTATGCTTCACTCATCAGTTAATACACTGATCATCCAAGTGAGCAGCCACACTTTCCACAAACAAAAAACTACCTGAGGGAAAATATGCTGCCTATTCATTTTAACTACAAGACCATTCAAAATATAGACATTTTAACACTCACTGTTAAAATTAAGGCACAATTAAAAGACTGAACAATATTTACTGAAATGTTTGATTTTGTTGAATTAATTTCCCCCAGCACAATGTTCCGTAATGTTTTTTTCTTTTTTAAGGTCACTCGCTTAGTCAGTATGGAACTTTAACTGCCACAAGCTGCTTGCCATTGTGACCAGGCAAAAGAATTTCCGATGTAACTCATACCAAAATAAATATCATCTTTCTGTAGTCAGCCCTACTGAGAAGCTGAACTTCTCCTATTTCAAAACTACACCTGTTTTGAACACCTTTCTTCCATGTTTATACACATTCACACCTGAGAAGTGCTTGTCCATTCCAAATGTTTATTACTGGAGGGAAAGCGTGTCTCATTCATTTACCTACCATGATCTAGAGCGGCCGCAAAGCAGATATTATGTGCTTCTACATCCTTGGAAGGTTTTGCCCGGCTGATTTGATATCACCAACAGATCCCTCTAATAATGGGCTACCACCAGCTGAGAGTGATAGGCTAGATGATCAAGACCTGCTTAGTTCCCTTCCTCCGACTGTGCCAAATAACCTCCATCCCTAACCCCCCCAAGTGTTGTCCTGCCCTACTTGGCAGTCCGCCCACTGAGAGTGTATGTGTGGGCTTGATTTTAATAGAAGCAAGATATGGTAGTGCTTTGCAGGCCGGGGGAACACAATGTGGTCCTTATGCATCTCTGAAGGGCAATGATTGCATTCAAGTTGTTCTAGATTGTGGGCGACTCAGTCATCTTCAAAAACGAATACTTAAGTGTGCTGTAGGTGTGTGTGTGTATATATATATATGTGTGTGTCTCTCATCCTGATGGGTTTATTGAGGCAGTGGTGCCGGTGCCTGTCAGGAAATCCCCCTTTCTTATGAATGGAAGGCCATAATCTTAGTACGGCACTGCATGCAACTGAAAACAGTAATAAGACCACCATCTTAAAGATAAATATCAGCACAGTGCACTGCGCTACTCTCGGGATTACTGCTTCAATCAGCACATTGACGATGTAAAACACATTTAACATACACACGACTGCATGCACGCGTTGACATTCATGCAAACAACTGTGAGCACGCGTACAACCATACTGACACACACAAGCAAGCTTAGACAGTATATGACACATGGCACAGATACAAAAAGATTAAAACTGGAAAAACAATTAAAAATCTGATTTTCATTTTCATAATGAAATGTGAGAGACAGATTTAAATAGTGATATAGGCTGCAGCATATAGGCTACACCTATCCTCCATTTTCTATGATGTAATTGATCTAGCACGCACCATTTTGTTTGATATTTTCCTGCTACTCCCTGCGTTGTAGTATCAGCATATTAAGAACATGCCTGCTAACAGGAAGCATCGCATTCACAGCCTTGAGCATGTTGGATTAACCAAATTTATATCAGGAAAAACATAAAAGGGAAACAAAAAGAGCAGAGGGAGCGGCACAGTGCTTTCATGTGGTGATTATGAGGTTATTTTTCAGCAGGTAGGCCGCATAGAAAAGCAAATTCCAGTCTGCAGAGAGCTGTGATCAGTCAAGCCGAGACTGTAAAATAACCCTTGCATAACCTATGGGTGGGTTTTGTCGGGGGAATATTTTGATACACGGTCCTTCCTGTTTAATGGACTAAATTCTACCGTGTTGTTACAAGCTTTCTTTAATAGACCGATGCATCACACATCACTATAATTCATGGTGGCATTTCCAATTGAACACCTGCGTCACCTCTCTGTGTAACCTTTGTATTTCATAATAAACATGAACAGCAAGGTTTGTGGTCATCCTCCCAAATTGCTGAGCAGACCTCTGTCATAACTTTCTCCAACCGGGCCACAACTCTTTCCAGCCAAGGCTGACCCATATTCACAAATTCCAATGTCCCCCGGTATTCCTGTGCCTCTGTTGTACACTTGGCTCATTTGAAAAATAGGACACTTGTCGTCAATGTGCTTCAATAATAGAAAATACATGGGTTACTAAAACTAACAAACTATCAATGTAGCAGGTTTTAGTTTAGCCTGTAGGATTTCCCTGGAAGGCACTCAAATTTGCAGTTCTACTTCATGTCATGTTCATGGTCACTGACACATTAGCTCAATGTTTCTTTGTGGCTGCGTATCAAATGCATGCCACTGCAGCTTTTGAATCCCTTTTTAAAATCTCCCTCCCGAATTCTTCTTTCTTATCAGTCAGACAGATTTTAGAAATAAAATAACAAAAAATAATTGTCCATATGATGACCTCTTAATGTTACTAAACTAGATTTGCAACCAAACCCTTTACACTTATTTGGTTAATTCTGTAAAAGGCTCATTCTGATTCTAAAACTCAGGTAGTAAAGGCACAGAATAGCACACAGAATATTCGTTAATAGTCTCATCTCAACCTAAATTCCCTGCAAATAGAACAGTCGCATGCAAAGTGGGAGTGAGTGTTCACACTAACCCAAACACACACACACAGTAGAGCATTAGTAAGACTATCTTCAACACATGTGTTCGCACACCCGCAGGAGAGCTGAGGCTTGAAGTAATGACTTCTGTAGTATGCTTGCGCTTCTGCAGTAGAAATGCATTAATATTTTATGGGAAGACCCTGGGTGGTGCGTACATAGGAACAGGTCTCCCCGCCAGCATGAAAGCCTCCCTAGAGTTTCAGTCATTAAGTACACAAGTTTCCTCCATCATCAAACATACAAAAACAAAATGACTGTCGCTCATAAGACACACACTCTGCTGCAAAAAATATGTGCAAATAGCAAACACATCAAATGACTGTACCCTGTACTTAGATACAGGGTTGATTATAATTTGTCTAATCGTCCTGCACTACATTGTGTCTGTCAGTATTATTGAAACGTTTGTGGCCTCGATTTTTCAGATAGCAAAATTACCACATCAATATCAATATTCTTATTTATTGGACAAGAACTTAGCCGAAATGCAGAAACCATGTGTGAAAAATGAAATGCTGCTTCCATAGCAATTATTCAGGTAATTAGCTGCCAGGTGAGCCGGATCACTACACTGAGAATGATTCACGGCACAGAAATCGTTCAACTTCTAATCTTTAAGGGATTGGGCATCCCGGCAAATTCAGCCCAATGTAGGACTGTGCAGGTGCTCAGAGAAGTCACAAAGAAACTGACAGCTACATCTAGCAATCGACAGACTTCTAATAAAGTGTGAATTGTTCAAGTAAGATCAGAAAAAGGCTGAAAAAAAAACATCCTTCCCTTTCATGAAAGCCAGGGGAGCCTATTCTTCTCTTGTCCACATCAGTGTGTCAGAAGCCTGAAAATGATGGTTTTCTAAATGTCTTTTTACTCGGGGTGTAGACCTGCATGCCTCCGTGAAAATCCACTGTGTACTCATCATTGCCAATGGTCAATTTCCCTTGACTCAAATTGTGTATTTTATTAAACCATTTCAATAATTGTGCTTCCCTTGCTGTATGCTAAATGGAAAGTGGACGTTCTATCCCACTTAATATGCTTTCCCTATAGTAGTGTAGTCATCAACAGTCAAATCCGTGTCAGTCAGGCAAAGGTGAGAATTCAAACATTCATTGTGGTGTAGAACTCTTTAGAAAGCCTGCCACAGTGTTGTGCAATGTCCACTTAGGGGGAAAAAAATGAAAAGATCTATGAGTGTGAGCTTGTGCTGAACCATGAATCTTCACACCTTAGATGAGACTTTCACGCAACTCCCACAAGCCTCTTGTGAAACTGAAATATACGTCATTGCCACACTTGCACCAAAGGCCATCTGAACTTATTTTCTCAATTAAAACAAAGGCAGAGGACACAGAGTAGGAGGAACAAAGATAAGCGATCTGTGTGAAAAGGATCTGAATTGCAGTAGCTCAAAGTAGCTCAAACGACAGGGGCTCATGCAGATTCCTGTGTGGGATATAATCATGACAACTCGAGTCTGAGGCTGAGTAATAACCCCACAATCTTGAAAAGCATTCATTCATCATGGTAAAAATGAGGAGGATTAAGTTAGGTTATAAAGACCTTACAGTGTGGTCCAAGCTTAACTAGTCACACTAACTAGAACATCAATTCCAAATTCTCTCCTCCACTGTGAGTGTCTTTATACTGAAGCTTGTGCATACACAGTGCTGGTTAAATCATGAAGTGGATTAAGATAGCCTACATTCTTTAGGTCTTAACATGAAACACAAAACACAGCACAAAAGTATAAATACTAAATCAACGGAGCAAACCACTCCTTGGAAAAAAACGAAACCATCACGAGAAACTTAAACTGAAAGGAACAAAGAAATACAAATCCCTCAGAACAAAAGCAAAAGCATTTTGCCTGAAGAATTTCCTGTCTAACGTCTGACCAGATCTAATTAGTTTGATGTTTCAAAATGCCAGGAATGCGTGATGCAAGGAGCGTTATGAAAGGGTGACTAACAAGGTGGCTGACAATAGCAACATAACAACAAAACAACAAGGGCAGGTGATAAATCCATCACAACTGCTGGTGGTCAGGAGGGAAACCGATCTGGACTTCTTCTGGAGCAAAAGAATTAAAGTAAGATTTGTTCCGTCAACTTGAATATGGTGAAATGGCTTCAATAATTCCACTGATTCCGATGATTATATGGACAAATTAGCAGGCAATCATTGAGGCATCACTCTTACTACTCTCCAAGACACAAGGCTTTCTCAATGATAGATGGCTGGTTTTCAGCTGCGCCATGACTTTGTTATTCTGCAAACATTCCCCTATTCATTCAGCTCCCTGCCTCTGGTCTGCGTCAGCTGATATTTCAATATCTTGTGCTGGGTGTGGCTTATAGCTGCACAGTTAAACAGGGGGATGGGAAGCAGATAATCCACACATCGCATTATTGCTACTTGCCTCGACACACTAGCTAGCAGTATCTTGTCTCTAAATGCAGCCTTTGTTTGCTCCTCCCATGTTTCAGCTGATGACTGTGCTTGCTTTATTGTTGCGGTGTGCTGTGAATTCAGTTGAACTTTGAGCTGCCATTTTGACACACACAGCCACGAGAAAAGGGAAACACTAACCAGTATGCAGATATAAATCACAAACAAAGGCTACAGTTGACCAGATCTACTCATTGGCGTTAAGGGCTAGTATTGTTATTTGAGCATTATCATAACGGTGAACTACAAACCGGTAGAGACCCAACTCTGAGCTCAAGCCTCATCTGACAGATTGACATTGTTCAGGCACTTTGGTGACAGCTGAGTGATCACTTACCCAATTTTGGGCTTCTGCTTGGACTTGGAGGAAGGCACAATGCAGGCTTTTCTAGAAACCTTCTCCTTTGACCGTGTCTTGCCATTTCCTTTGTGCTCACGGTGTGCCTTGTAATGTGAAGAGGAGCTGGGGAAACTCTCTGGACTCATAACCCTTGGTATGTTCTTCTCCCCACGCTGCCGTGCCTTGGCGATGGCCTCTGAAATTATCCTGTTGGCCTTCTCCTGCTTGTCCTCCACATTTGCCTCCATCTGATGATGCGTCCTCCGTGGCGTTCTCTTCTCTGATGAGGAGCTGGATGAGGATGAAGATGATGAAGAAGAGGAGGAGGATGATGAGCTGCTCTTCATTTGGGGACTGAGGACTGGCACTTGGCTACCAGGACCATTAGCGTTCTTTCGAGGCTAAGGGGAGAGGGAGCAAAATAAGAGAAGGATAATGAGAATCAAATTACAATGATTCAATTATAATGCCATCCAATTTTAATAACGAAGATCTCATAAATATTTAAGTTATGATGTCAACCAGGCTATTGGAGGTCACACAATCTTAAATCAGTCCTGAAACATGCTTTGCTACAAAACAAGGACCTAGGTGACATTTGTAGTGTCGTAGGTGACTGTTGTACCAAGCCAAACTATACTATAGCTGTTACATTACATTAGAAAAAAAAAGACAACACAGGCTGCTTTACCAATGAAACCTAGACTGAAATCCATTTAACTACACATGCTCAGCCAAGCAGGTACTGGATCAACTTAACTCATTACTTGCATGAACATACAGAAGAAACAACAAGGCAACCTTCAACTGGATTCAACACAGAGTGACATTCATGCTATAGAAAATACCACTGTAATCAATCAACGGTCCATTGTTAAGGCATTCAAAATGCCAGCGTGTCATTTTCAGGATGTGTAACATTCCACAAATGCTGTTGAACTAGAAAACCATACAATAAAGGTGAATCTTGAGGCTTTTTTATTCCTACTGAAAAATGTAACTAATCTAAAGTCATACAGCTCAGCTAATATGGAAATAATACAAGCAAACCATTGTTTCCTTTACAGGAAATGATGCCAGTAGATTGAGATGCCATTTGGCTGTACGATAAGCAGAAAATGAATGTGTTTACAAAACATAAAATGTGGTCTTATTGGAAAATCCCTGGAACCCCTGAAGAATACAATAAAACACAGTTATGCTGACCCTTCCGTCCATCAGTTGATTCATTCAGAAAAACACACTTGTGGTGGCTGTGTGAACCATTCAGACAGCACATTGTTGCCCTCCCTGTCTCGGATGCTCACTGGAAGGGGTTGGACCAGTGTTGCACGGCTCGATGCTCATTTTACCACCCAGCTCGCTCTCCAACTCGACTAATAGACTCTCAGCATGAGAAAGACAAGTCTTCCCCCAAGTAATCTTTTTGGTTGGGTGGAAAGGACTCTGTAACTGCTTTCAAACATCTGACACCATCATTCTCTACAGCGTCCAATATAAAAGAAATTATTTTAGGTGGGATAAGCACTTGAATTGTAGGGTAAACACTGGCTTTATGTAGTGGGCCACAGCGAGCCTTGCAGACATAAATAATCCAACCTGCCTGATACGTGATAATATGTGAATAATAGATGGCGTGACTGCAGTTATGCCTACACAAGCACGTTGTGGTGGGCCTTAAGCCCAGAGGAGAGAGAACCCATAAATGGATGACCTAATCTAAAAACGTGTTGCATATGCCTACATGGCTCAGGCACGGATGGTTGCTTTTTTTTCCCACACTGCAAGCTAAATAAAGAGAATTATCTTGAACCTCACCAACAAAGCAGGGGGAGGGGGTTCCATAACTAGCGCTTCATTTGGAAGGAAGGGGCAAAAACACACACGCACACAAGAGCTGCATTATGTTTTTCACGTGTGCAATGCTGCTGGGGCTAATAGGGGGAAATTTATAGCTTCATGCAGGAATGTTCTCATTCAAGTTGATGGTAAAAAAAATAGGGGGAGGGGATGAAAGTAATGCTTAAGAACGAGCGGAAGAACACGCAAAAGTAGCAGCTAGGGGAAGGGGAAAAATATGAAAACAGGAATGAAAGCTTCTATGAGAGTGACACACACACACGCACACAACCAAACACACACACACACACACACACACGAGAGAGAGAGAGCAAGAGAGCGGAGAGAGAGGGAGAGAGAGAAGACAAAATGCACCAAAACTGAGAGCACTGCAGCTGTGTAATATATCTATAAATAACTGAAATTACAGGCTGCCAGCACTGCAGTGATTTCAATCTCTCTAGCAGCACGTAGTCTCATGAAAACAGTGGGGACCGCTTCAACCCACGGAAAAAGGTAGAGTGAGCTCCATCAGGACTAGCCACGTTTCTCTCACTCTAATCCACTTGTTCAATGACTAGTTCAACTCATGGCAGAAACAAACACGCACTCACAGTCACACTGACACGCTCACGTAGCACACACACAAACACACAAACACACACACAAACATAGCCCAAGCACAGCGCGGCTTGAGACAGGAATTCAAAACAAGTGGCAAGGTTTTGTCGAGCAATGTATGGAATGAATCGGCGGTGGGGGGGCGGAGGGGTGGGGGACGACTGTGAATCTAGTATGCCTTGATCAGGTCTAGCACAGCCAAGCAAATGAGTATGGAGGGGGGGGGGGGAAAGCAGCAATGAGTTCAAGATGGCGGCAGTGCAGCATGAGCCAGTAGCAGAGGAGGTTGTTCAGTTCCTGCCGGGCCCCTCCTCCCTCCTCACCCTCGTTCCTCCTCCCTCCCAGCTCTGCGAGCGGCTCACTTACCCTTCCTCTTGGCCTCTTCACTGTAGACATGGTTGGGTTTTTTTTCTTCCTCTTTCCTCCCCCTCTCCAGCCGGCTAACAAAAGCCTTGCCCTTTCGCCGGGTTTTTTTCCGCCCTCCGTTGCTTGCTTGCACCGTCTTACACACACACACCAGCAGGCACACACACACGCGCGCGC
The DNA here is from genome assembly GCF_046128005.1 of Genypterus blacodes. Classification (NCBI taxonomy): domain Eukaryota; kingdom Metazoa; phylum Chordata; class Actinopteri; order Ophidiiformes; family Ophidiidae; genus Genypterus; species Genypterus blacodes. The sequence continues at coordinate 13,158,831 of NW_027466879.1, forward strand.
ACACACACACAGTCACACGCTCTCTCTCTGTTTTGACAGTCGTTCTCTCACTCTTCCTTGAACTGTGTGTCCCCCCCCCTCCCCTCCCTCCTCGCTTTCCTCCCCTCCTCCTCCTCGCCGGTCAGCTCCTCTCCTTGGGCAGCGTGAGAGTGTTGGAGCCGTCCGTCTCCTCCTCCCCCAGTGGACAGGGCTCAAGAGGAGCACATGGGAGCACTTTCCACACTCGCTCTCCCTCTCTTTTCCTCTCTCTCACCCTCGTTTGTGTCTTCACAGGGTGATGAGGGAGTAGCGCTGTGGGCGGTAGAGGAGGTGCGTGGCAGTCCAGGAAGCTCTCATTCTGCTGCTGCGTCCTGCTCTCCGCCGTCCGGCTTCACCCAGGTCTCCCTCTCTCTCCCTCTGTGCATGTGTGTTAGAGTTGCCTTTCCCTGCCTCCTCTCACCTCGCCTCTCATTGATTCCTCTTTCCGCCTGTGTTTCGCGTGCGCTCTCTTCCTTTCTGAGCCTTCTGCCTTCCTTTATTTTTCCTTCCTTCTTGCTCTTTCTCCTTTTATGCCTCCTTTCGTCTTCTTCACAAGCCAGGCTAAGGTAGGTCACTCCTGTTTACGCACAAAAAGCCTTTTGTGATAGCTTGCTAGCTTGTTTGACCAGTTGTTGTTTTTTTCCTCCTTTTCCCCACTTGCTTTCCTTTTTCCTCGTTCTCCCTTGCTGCCCTCCCCTCTCCCTGGCTGGGGCGTGTATGGTGAACGCGAGACTCTGGCAGGCAGAGCGGCGGAAAATGAAAGCACAAAGCAGCAAAATGCATCAGCATGAATATTAGAGATGTCGTTAAAACCCAGGCTCCTCGCTCTCTCTCTCTCTTGCTCGCTCTCTCTCTCTCTCTCTCTTTAGCTCTATATACGGAAGTAGGCCAGCAGATGGTGCTAGCAGTTATTACATTAACTTTCACAACTTAACCCCCAAAGTACTGGAATTCTCCACAGTACAGACTGTCAGCGAGACGGCTTGTTGTTCCTATGTAGGTTACTGCCCATGCCAGTTTGATTTATTTGGAGAGCAGAATTATCCAAAAAGTGGATTAGCAATTTCCCAAAAGGAAATAGGAAAAGATGAAATATATTGCTGACACAAATGAAGCAACAGCTACAGATAATCTGAAATGAACATTGTGAAAAGCATTAGGTTACTACCTTATGACCCTGTTGAGTCACCCACAAAAAAAGCTCTTCCTGAGTACCAGAGGTCATCATGGGAGAACAAGCAGCAAGCAAGCAGGACTAATGACACCATGATCCACGGCCATGTGAGATGGCTGGCACATGGTATTGGGAATTATATGGAGACACACGCTGGACTGAAGCCAGGCACAGGACACTGCTGGGTCAACTTTAAAGCCCGAGGTCCACTCAATCACCTAATCAGTTTTTCAAACTTTAGTTATAGGAGAAAGTCAGCTGAGCCTGATCACTTTTCTAGCCATCTGCTTCTAGCCTGCTTCACTTCATGCGGCACTAAGTGAAACCAAGACTACTCTGGGTCATTAAGAAAGTCCCGTCTTACTGTGGGGTCATTTTGTCATTTTCAAAAGCACCACAAACATTTTCCATGGACAAAAGTAGTTCCCCCTTGACAAATGGCTATATTTTGAAACATAAAGGACAGAGACAGATAAAGAGACAGAGGTACAACGTTTCAACAGAACAGTAAATTACACCCTTACTGAAATGCATGGCAACAAAATCAACATTATAGCCATCAGCCCAAGCGTGTCCAGACCATTCCAGCACACTCCTGAATCCAGACCTGGGCGAAACCAGTGATTTGATCACTTTCAGTATGTACCGTTTTATATATGGCTGTGTTGTGACAATATTACTGTAATTATGGCAAAATATATGACATTTTAGACATAAAATATGAGCCGCAATGAAGGCCAAATCAAAAAAGCTGGGTTTTGAATTCAACACCAATCCATTTGTTGTGCTTAGCTAATATATGAACATACCGTCCGACTGGTGCATGACATATTCATGGTTCCTAAGTAACAATACCTCCAGCAATGACAAAAAATGACTAACATGTTCCATATACTGTATCACGGCTATGCAGGAGCAGACATCAAATCCACCTGGCAGCCCAGACCTTGGAGTTTGGACTGTAGAAGAGGAGGGGGATCAGCGAGCCACATGCATTCTGGAAGCGGAGACACAGCGGCCTCTCCAAGCTACACAGCTATTAGATTCTGCCCATCCGAGCAATTGATAGAAGTAATGTCATCAATTTCTATCAACTGTATTCACTGCAATAAGTTACACCCTATTTGTTATTTTACGAGTTTGAAGGCTTTTCCTTTATATAAACAGTTTTGCTCCGAAATATAAAATAAAGCATTAATTTCTGTTGTTGTGTGTCAAATCAAGAGCAACACAAGTGGGGAAAAAGAACCCAACACACACTTGCCTTTGAATAGGCATTGCCTGATGCATCAAGTCTACGGCAACTTAACAGTTAATATGCAAAAGAGTGTGGCAGCTCTGTATGAAGGGGAGTGGTTTCCTCTATAGACAGAGAGGGAGGGGAGAAGAAGAAGAGGGGAGGGGAATAGCAAAGCTGGTGAAAGGAAGCAAGTGAGTCAGAGTGTGTGTGTGTGTTTGTGTGTGTGTGTGTGTGTGTGTCTGTGTGTGTGTGTGGAGGTAGGGCGGCTGTAGAGACACAGGTGTCTGTCTCTGAACACTCCATTACTTCCTCATCAAAGGGCCTGTATTAGTACACAACTGCACTCATTTCTTGCCTGCGACACCGTGGGAGCACCCACAAGCTCACCATTAGGAAAATGAGAGCAAAGAGCGACATGACATGTTTAATATGACACGATGGCTAGCACCCACTGGTGCTTCAGAATCAACAGCTAGCTGTTATTCTTGTATACAGACATGAAACCTCTTGCCAACTGTTGTCTAATGTTACCCAGGGCTGCTGGCTACATTATCGGTGATTGCACTGCATGACCAGGGATGAAGACATCCATTATACACCATCCATTCATGTTTATGAAAAAGCACACTTCATCTCTGGTTGAAGGATTAAACAGCCAGGAGACATAATGAAATAATTTAAATTTTTCTTATGTGAAAACCACAATGGATCATCACAACGTGTGGATCACGCACTGGGCCACTGTACTACTGAGCAGAAATCTAAGACACTTTGCCGGTGCCTGAAGTGATACCTTCAATTTGTTTATTTTGTATGACACGCAGTCACAAAACACAACCATGTTCGTTTGCAATTACATCAAACTGAGAAAATTCACAATTATAAAGCTGCTTCCATTTGTTTTATTTATGAACAATTTTAAGATTACAGATCTCAATGATTCATTTATTGTGATTAAGTAATTCTTTCATAAACTAAATTCCACTATAGGGACCCAATTGTCCTGGAAAGATCAATATATAACAAAAAATTACAACCCAACAACACATCCATCTGAATTGGATCATCTGAAGTGATTAAACAAGGAACAGGCTAGAGTGTATCATGATGAAATGCTGCCCTCTTCAAAGAACAAAACATAACATAGCATATCTCATCACCAAACCTTTGCCTCCATTCTCATACTTCATTGTAAATGTGTGTTTGGGCCATTTGATGATACCACCCATTTTTGTAAACAAAGCCACGTGAAACCACAGAAACCTCCCACGGTAACCAAAACCAGATCCCATACAAACTGTATCTTCTGATATACAGTATAGAGTGCACTGTCAAATCTAGGTGAAAAAAGATGAAACCACACAAACTGAGCCTTAGGCTACAGACCAGTTAGAGGCAAGACTAGAATGTGAGCCAGCAGCAGGGTTGATAAATGAAAGGAGACATGATGCACAGCCATGCATCCGCAACCAATTAAACACAGCAGCAGGCATTAATGATCCTTTACTCAGGGACAAGAAGTACAGTGCCGGGGCCAAGCACAAGGCCCTGGAGAAGAATTTGTTAGAATAACGCGGAGCATTACTACTGAACTGACCCTGATTGTACTGTCTCCTCTAGTCCAGTGTGAAAAAAGTCCCACAGAGCCCTTAACCTTAGCCTTAACCAAAAAGGTATGCTTTAAGAGTGTCGAGACTTTCTCCAATTTGCATCAGCAGACTGGTATACAAAACGCAAACACACACCAGGTTAAGTCCTTGCACGCTAGATGGTGACTTGCACTGGACACAATCAAAAGCACCAGCAATCGCAGATGGTGCCTTACGACTACAGCCTTTCTATACTTACTAGTAACTCACACACCATGAGGGTTAAATGCCATAATAACTCATGACATGTCCTGCTTGTATACTATATCAGGTTGTTATATAGTTTTCTAGATTTTACCACTGTCATATTATTGATGCTATTCCAAATGCTGTGGATATTGATTTTCAAGACAAAACCACAATCCACAGGGATTATTTAGCTGAACTAAAGTTGGAAGCTTTATACACACATTGAACAAAGCAGGATACTGCAAGAGAAGCCTAAGCCTGGCTCGATTGAGCAGAGAAGATAGACAAATTGTAACTTGGGTATCTGCCCATTCTCAAGTGGTAGGTCAGGCGCTCAGCAAACTTCAACATGATAAGATGATAATCATGAACCGTAGTAAAAGTAAGAGGCAATCAATCCACAGAAGGGCACTTCACAATTAGCCACTTAGTCCAATAGTTGAGAAATGGAGATGACAACAAAGACATTTTTCCTTAAGAACTATTCATTATTTAAGATGTTTTGTCTTCTACTTTGTATAACTCCCTCTGCCAGTAATTACTCCTTATATCACATGGCTGTTATGTCACGTCTAAGGGGCCAGAGCTCTGCTTTTGTTTTGGTTCATTCATTTTGTCTGCTGCCTCCCCACCAACCAGTGATATGCTCAACCATGTGATATTTTGACCAATTACCACCAGGGGGAGGTACAAGTAGATGGGGGGCCTTGCACAAAGAACATCGAAAGAGCTGGAACACCAGAATATCCTACATAGACGTCTGTCATAAAACTGACACGACCCTCCCCTGACAATCTGTTTATCATTGCACATACAGTATCTGCTACAGCTGATCTGATGAAGTTGGCTCAGCTGACACCAGCATAACAACACAGCTCAGACGTGGGATCAGAGACACAACAGCAACAAACGGATATAAATCTACTCCCATTATCAACATTTTACTTTCACTTATTGATCAAGTTAAATGACTGAATGCATGTTAAGTGTAAATCTGAATCATTAAATAATAATTTAACTGTTATTCTATGACCACAATCCACAAAATGTATCCCAGGGTGGAAGAGTTAACGGATGAATATCTGGAGCTGATGATAAACTTTTACTCAGTTGAACTATAATTTAACTGTGTGAAAGTTGATCATCAGCTCCAGATATATTATAGTTTAACTGTGTTAACGTGAATTCAATTATAAGGTAAAGGATGGCTGGACTGATCTATAGAATTTACAGGCAGATGGCTCATGTGTGAACACGTCAATATTACCAGTTATTTTGATATTCACAGGAGAAGAGTTCACACTTTAATTGTGATGTGGGAAATAGAAATTAAATTACAGAGCTGATCTAAACAGACAGCTGATCCAGCAATAGTCCCGTCGTCAAAAAGTGACATAACTTCAGATGACACCGTTGTTCAAGTCCACTGTACTTGCATTTTTTCCCTGTGTCTTTAGTGGTCAGGACTAGGATGCAAGGAGAAGACGCAAGACGCAAGGAAGGGACACATGGAAACAATGTATGAGCTTCAGAACGCAGCCATAGATGAGGATGAGGTAGAGGGAGATTCACAGAGGGATTACCTTTTCAGACAGACGGACAGACAGGCAGACAGACAGGGAGGGAGAGAGGGAGGAAGGGACTGGTGCAGGTTGAAGCTGCAGCCTTCAGGATGTTAAGTAAGGGCTTTCAGCTCTGATTTCCACCTCCTGCACAGTGCACGATAGGTGTCAGGAAAATATCTTGATTGGAATAGAGGAGAGCAGGCAGGCAGACTTTCTACAAGCAACAGAGAGGTGACATTTGCAGTATCGCCTGATAAATATTTTAAGGAAAATGCAACTTTGAACTACCAGCATCAGAAAACATTGATTTGATTTTGGTAGGATGTGGAGGGTTACATACAGATCACACGATTTAAAGTAACTACTGAAATAAGGGTACCCTTTTACTTTAAATACTGGTATGATGCAATCTCTCTACACTACTAAAATAATGACATGTGACGACAGGAATTTATACTCTGGTTTCTGCCTGCAAGGTGGACTGGATCTCAGTAGATGTGCCTGCATTTCCTCAATTCATCCATTTTGTTAAATAGCTAATGACTCTTTTGTGTGAACTGTTGCTCTCCAGGTTGCAGGTGCATACATGCATGTACTCATTTATGACAAGGAACAACTCTAAAAATAACAACAGACAAGACCTGCACAGTGACACACAGAACCATCAAAAACTGGAACTTGGAGCAACAGGAGACTGGAAGGAGGGAATCGGGCCCAAAATGGGTTAATGTTTAACTCGCTGTATCTTGTGTGTTGGCCAGATAATTTACCTTTGTCTGACCAACTACTTGTATACAGTATCTCCTCTTCATGAAATTGCTGGTGTTAAGGACAATGATTTTAAGATAACATGAAGGACACTGGTTTTAGTAGTGATGGGGTTGTGTGGTAAGCAGGTCAAAGGATACTGGCCACATTTCATTCCACCAGGCCAGGTAGAAAGCTACACATATCACCAACTCCACAATTCAAAAGGCTAGACAACAAAACAGTGAACAATATAGAATAAAACTAGAAAATAAAGAATAGGCACATTTCTAACTAAATAGGGTACTTAAAAGTGTGTCCTTCAAAGCAGTCCAATGAATTATGTTAATAGTGGGGAGAATACTATCACTACAAGCAGTACTTGTGTTAATGTACAACTAGGATGGCAGTGGCTTGACTTGCACTACACAAGACGTTATGATACAGCGGTGACGTACCAGTTTGAACAGTGCATAGCCCTATGTCAATAGAGACACACTCACTATGTTTACATGTACACTATACTCAGAATTGTGGTCTGTACAGGGACGAAGGGAAACATGCTGATTAATTGTCTTAGCCGATAAATATTTTCAGTTTTAACATGTTGCGAAATAGAAGCATATGCCAAACTTCATAAACAAAGTTTCTTGACATTGGCATCCATGGCAACTTGCTAATACCTTCCTACTAATGCAAACCTATGTGCTGAGGTTACAAATCAGTAACTAGTAAACCAACAAGATCAGAGTGACCGTTGTAAGTTATTTCAAAGTCATACTGAATTTGCAAAAAACATCAATTGTAAAAAAGAAAAGTCAGACAAATTCATTAAATCGCAATCTCACTTTGCTTTAGTGTCATATTGAGTCTCATATAAAGAAGTTTTATTCAGAGACAAAGGTTGCCAAGTCTCCCATTTCTTGTAAGACGGCAACCAGTATGTCAGTTGTAAACACAAGGGCAAAGTCATTACCCCTTGTGTTTCACTCTACACTGAGGACAGCATATAGTACAAGTGGCACTCAAATGATCTATTTCTATATTTGGAAACATGCCTATCCACTAGGCCTATCTAACTTCACCATAGGTTAACCAGAGTTCAAGAAGGTTACCCAACATCACAGCTAGAAAGCCTAGCATTTCAGTTGTACATACAAAAACCCCACACTTGACAACTCCGCAAACACACCGCTACACACCAAAAAATTCAAATCCACTCAATCCCTAGAGAAGGCAGCAACAGAGAGGACATACAAAATGAAGGAAAGAAAAGCTGAATAAGAAGAGGATACTTTAAATTCAGACCTACTGTGCAGTTTGGGCTGGCACGGTTCCCACATGCTCCCAACAGACTTGATCCAAGTACAGCTCCCTCCCCCCCTTCACTCCCAGCTCCTCCTCCACTGAGACCTCCCCTTCCGCCCACTGCAGAGGCCGCATGACTTCCTGTTTACCTCTGACCCTTAGTTATTCCCACCCCCACCCTCATTTGGATGGCTTCCAGCAGACAGGCCAATGAGGTCGCATGCAAAGAGAGAGAGAGAGAGCAAGAGAGCGAGAGTGCGCACTTGACAGAGTCAGGGGGGCATATAGATGTTAGGGGAGGTGATCAGACAGAGTGCATGAGAGAGGCAGCCTATCACCATGCGGCCACAGAGAGGACAGGTTTCACAGTATGAGCGTGCAAAAGTGTGTGAGTGTGTGTGTGTGTGGCATGAGTCAACGGCTGGTGGCTTGTAGCATGGTGTCATATTTCAGGGCATTGCCTGCTTGGCTTGATCAGCTAGTTGGCATGGAGTTACAAACCTCAGGAACCAACGAAGCAACCATGTCTCATACAAATGCAGACCCACACATACACACCATTACTTGCAAGCACACGCACGCACGCACGCACGCACACACACACACAGACAGACAAACAGAGTCACATGCTTATTGCCTACACGGATCAGAGGATAACAGAGCCAAGATTTGCAATACCCGGGCTTTGAATGAATCTACGCAGTGATGCAGGCAGGCAGGAAGGAAGCACCTGCTCAGTGTTACTGCCAGGGGGCTGTAGAGGCCACGGTAGGCCAGGCCATCAGAATCCATCAGTCTCTGCTTTGATTACCGCTCCTGTTCTGTTCAGCATTGGAATTGTATGTGGCATATTTAAAGCTAAATGTACAGTGAAAATTGGTCTGATTGGCACCGCATTTCTGCAACTGTGTTGGCCTGACAGAAATGCAGGGCCAATCATGGAGAATGCTGATGGTAAAAAGTAGGACAAAGTCATTTTGATCAACCAGCATGAATGAAATTGCAGCGAGGGTGAAATTGCAGGGGGAGACATATTTTCATAAACCACCAATTAAAATCAGTTGACATCAAAGCTTTGAGAAGCTGGCAAGGAGCTCTGAGGTCAATTTTAAGTAGTAGTGCGTGTAGCAATGTGCCATGTGTGTTAATTTTAAGATGACAGACACATTGAGGATAGCATAAAAATCCAAAAGCACTGAAAAAAGTTCCTCATGCCACAGTACATCTAACTAACTAGCTACTTTTCAAAAAAGATTTGGAAGAAGTTATACATATACAACATGTACTTCCCAGTCTCACATTAACACTGAGTTGAATTGATGGCATTTTTACGCACTATTGGTCAGCACTGAATCCAGGCCAGTAATCGTCTTTCCCTTTGAATAAGTCAGGAAGAGGTGTGTTGCCGTTGCCCCACAAAACTCTGAAACCAGTTTCCTCTTGCCTTTGGGGCTTAGTTAATTTCTACCCAAATATAGGTCTACCAAATCCAAATTAAGATACATTGGGATCATGATTGAGAAAATAAAAATGGAAGACTGTGACAAAAACAACTATGCAGCTCCATTATTTAAGAAAAATAAAGAGAAAAAAAAAAAAAAAAAATTCAGTCAATATGAAAGAATGTATTAGGGGTTTGGGGAACAAAATGATTAGCACATCCTTAAACAGCAAGTTTCTATCAGGCAATAATCAAGCTCTAAAATAATAATTCAGACTGTGCGGAGCAACAGTTTGTCAGCTTCAGAAAAACTGTCAGACGGTTGGTTGCTCAGTCATGAAATAAAAAAAAAGTTTCTTCCTGAACCATATACAAGACACTGCTGACAAAAAATAGGAGCTTTAATAGTTAGTTACTCAATTTCATTTCAAGACCCATTGACAAGCAGCCAATGTGCTGCAAAAAAAGAAAGTCAGCCTGGACAGCCGCAGAGCAGAAAGAGGAGCTTTCAAGAGCGCGCCATCATTTTCATTGTTGAGAGGTCGGCAAAGAAGAGGCTCTCTCATCAGCTGGCCAGTGAGAGCTCATGTTTCTGTTCCACGGTTTGGGCCTCCTCTCATTTAAAGGCCAGTACCTACTCCGAAGGTAGTGCTGTATGGACAGTGTCAAAGCTACAACCTAACTACAATAAGAAGCCATCCAGGAATTCATTTGAAATGAATTCCAACATTTACTATTTCATAATTTATAGAGAAAATAAGGAAACTGAATCGACCAAATGTACTTACAGTAGGTACAAGAACGGGACACTTTACTAAAATAAGTAAAGCTGTATGTCACAGTGGACGAATAGCCCCACATGAGCACAAACAGAGAACATTGTCCAGTTTAGAAAGGTCTCACTTCTCTATGCCTTTAAGCTTGAGCTACCCTCTCAGAGAAAGCCCCTCTCAGTACATAAATGTTGTTAAATTGAATCACGAGACTGGACAAAGGCTAGAGTTCCATGCACATCAGTTTGTTGGAATTTAGATCATTGCGACAAGTCAAACAACGACCAGAGAACACAATTGAAATTTGAGCATCAAGCGCTTGTGACAGCTGGGTGTGGCCATTACCACGTTGGAAATCCTAATTAGCCACATTGACTGCAGGGGAGTGGAGAGTGGGCAGCTATCCCCCGATGCCTTGCCTGTTCAGCAAACACATGATCAGCAAGCGCTCCACACATCGATGCACACGAATAGCACAGTCAGCCTGTAAGCATCAACATGGGGCTGGATGTTGACACAGAGAGGGAGAGGCTGGTTCATACAGCTGGAGTGCACAGTCCCGTTTCAATCAAGGACCTTTGCAAATGGTCTGGGTAGATGAGCTGCGGTTAAAACCACAGGTTTGGTTTGTTTGCTGTCAGGAGGTAGCTGAGGCAGAAGTGAGGAGACAGGTTGTACTATGTGTGCTGTAGCAACCCCTGAGTCATCAACAAACAACAATGAGAGCATACTGGGGCACAATATTTCATAGAATTATCAATGCTTTTACTACACTAGGTAACACACACAGCCTGTCGGGTCAGTAAAGACAATATCCCCCATCTGTCAGTGACAATGACATGTACTCTGTTTTATCAATAGAGGGCCATAGAAAGGCTTCTATAAAACAATAGATGCATTTTCACTATGGGCACGCTTCTATTTTACTTAGGTGTGTGTGAGTGTGTGTTGCTGTCAATAACCGGCTCAACAGATTGTTTATGTAATGACACTGTTGAAATTTCACACAAATGTTATCAAAAACTGAACACGTGGTTGTTTTGAAGCCAACATTTTCTTTTTTAAGAGCACAGGCCATGATGAAATGTCTCCTGCTTCTGTAACTGATCATGTGTCACCCTTGGGCCAGGAAGGTCTCTGGATGCTGCTAAGATACTAGCCTACTGACGTCCAGGAACCGCCTCCAGCCTGTTACAACCGGCTAATGCATTCGCACAACCTCCCCCTCTTCTCTCTCTTTTGCTCTCCCTATGTCTCTTTCACTCCCTTTCTTTTCTAAGCTCTCATTTTTCCATGAGCTACTGCTCTCTCCATCTCCTAACCCCCCTCCCCCTCTCGCAAGCGCTAACCACTCTCTCTCTCACCACCCCCCCCCCCCCCCCCCCCACCCTTTTCCTCCTCCTGCTCCTCCACACGTGCACATGCACTCACACAGGCACAGAGAAACTGAGAAAGCATTGCAGCTACCACAACAGCGTGCAACCTCCCCCACACTCCAGCTAGGCCGTGTGCAAGTGCCTCTGGCTTGCCCTGACCCACATCTTGATATAGCCCTAAGTATGCTTACAGCTAAGTCCTGAAGACACTCCTGCCACTCTTAGCCTAATCAGACCCGACCTGCTGTCAGCGCACTGGGCAGATAGACTGGCCTGGCTGGACCGACCATTATCATTTCAGAAGGCAGCTCACACGTAGTAGTTGCTCTCCACCTTCCCCCGCTCACCACTGATTGCAGGTTTCCTACTAGACAGACCGTTCCATCTGCAATAGTTAGTTAAATATTACATGGGTGAGTGGAATCTGTGCCATGATAGTGTATACTGGAAAGAACACAAACACTACCGAGGTCAAAACAGCAGGGATCTCTATTAGTTACTGTGAGAGTGAAGAGGACAGTGTTTGTATGATGTAGAATGGAAAGAAATATTGGTATGCTCCTCTCTAATGAATGTGACACAGCAGGTTTAGTACCACAGGTCCAGAGGACATTTAGCACACACAGTGGACAACAAAGTGCTTTTTGTATAAAGGTTAGGTTGGTTGGTTAGGTTAGAGTGGATGTCATATCATTTCAACAATCTCAATGGACAAAAGATCAAATAAAAAAATAAATGAGTTAAAAAAACAGTGTATTACCTTTTCTTCGTTGGATTCAACAGGTGGAGATATTCTTTGCTTGTTTTCCGTCTCCTGGCTGGCATTGCCCCATGAATGGTTGGATTCATCATGTTGGCTGAGAGCAGCCTCCAGCTGGGGCAGTAGGTCAGGCAGAAGGTCAGGAGCCTCCAGATCATCCAAGTCTCCAGCCTGAGCCTCTGGAGGCAACAGGCTTTCTTCCAGTGCTTGGTATCCATTAGTATTGATTACCCCGCAGCTCTGCGGCCGCTCAGGGGGCAACTGGCTGACCATGCCCGGGTAGCAACTCATTGCTTCTCCAAACATCTCAGAAGAATTGCAGTTACCCTGGCTTTCTCCAGAACAACGCAAATCCCGGAATGGACAGTCTTCTGTCTGACTAACTGGGGTCCTGGCATGCTGCTGGCCTACCACTGGTGTGGATGCATAATGACATACTGTCCCTGAGAGCTCAGGCACTGCAGAGGTGATGGGTGCAGTGGAAGCGGCTGACCTAGAGACTGTGGCTGATGACAAAGACTGTTCGCTGAGACTGAGTATTTCTGGCTCTCCAGGGTAGGCAGGGTATTGTGGTGGTTGGAAAGCTGTGGCCGGATTGACCGTGCATGCAGGTAAGGAGTGAGCCATTGACGACGACTGCAAAGGGAAGGACAGGTTGGAGCCTTCTGGTCCTGATCTAGAGAAATCTGGACCTCCCCTGGTTAACTGGTAGCTATTCTGCTGCTGCTGCTGTTGTGGTAAGCAAGTGCCACCTACAGAGGCATTATGGCTTTCTAAATAAGACTTTGTTGCCAGATCCCTCGCATGAAACCTCTGTTCTCCTACAGTTAGCTGGTGCTGACTGTGGCGAAATTGCTGCTGGGTCTGAGATCGACTTCCCTGGTGAAAGGAGAAATTGTGATGCTGCTGTTGCTGCAGGGGAAGAATTTGTTGGTGCTGGCGCTGGTTTAACAGCTGTTGCTGCATTCTGTGCTGCTGCTGCTGTTGTTGTTGATGACAGGGGTGGTGTTGTTGCTCCTGTGTTTGCTGTTGTCTGACATGAAGTTGGTGGTTATGAAGTTGCTGCTGTTGATGACAGAGCTGTTGCTGCTGTTGTTGCTGCTGAGATACCGTATGGTACATATTTCCATTCCGGTCTTGGTTGCCCCACATTGCACCGCTACTATTGCAAAACATCCCATTAGAATGCGGCATTTGGCTCACTGGAGCTCTGTGGTACTGGCCATGTTGCTCTGCAATCATACCACCATCACCACCACCTGGACCAGCAAAGCCCTGGCCCAAAGGACTCTGTGCTTTAATTGCAATGTAGTGGCCCATCTGCTGACTATAGGGCATCGATTGTTGAGTCGATGTAGAAACCGGGGACATCACGTCTTGGTGCTTCACCGCACCTAGAGGTTCCACGTGAAGGGGCTCAAAATCAGCACTGAGGTTAAGCTCATCCACAAGTGATGGTCCTGATGGGAAGGCATCCTCATCGAGCCCGTCCAACCCTCCAAGAAAGAGGTTGGGTTCGTCAAAGAAATCCATGGCAGAACCTGGAGCGCCAAAGGAACCTTTGGAACACAAGTGGATCCAAGATTGTGCTAATGAGCCTCACAGCCCACAGACCCACAGTATGTCCATTTTATGATGGTCCTGTCCAGAAACACGAGAGAGAGAAAAACATTACAATTCCAAATTATCATAAGAAATGCAGAAGGTCAATAACAATACAACCACAGTCTGAAAACAAACCAAATATAGAACTTGTTCCTCAGCCTGCACATACACAATTATTCACAATAATGAAAACAAAATAACATATGACATCATTTAACTCACCAAACCTTTTTTCCAACATCCATTCCCTTATCAGTGATATCTTTCTTATAGAGAAGATAAGTATGAATACATGAAGTGCCCATTGAGTGTCAATCAAAGCTTAAAAAAAACAAGGTCTGGTGCATTTTGAAGCAATCAGCTCTCTATTAGCACTGCCTTTTATGTGTGTAGCAAAGCAGTTGGTCCAAACCAACTGCCAGCCACCAGCAGGTGTCTCTTCCTGTTACACTCCTCCTAACACACACACACACGCACACACATAAATACACAACACACACCCAATAAACCCAAACCCAACCACTAGCTGATGAAGCTGCCTCCCCTGCTACTGCTGAATGTGTGGGAGGTGCAGACAGCTGATAGAATTTCAACAGCTAGGGACAGAGGGAGATTAGGTCCTTTAAGTGTGTGTGTGTGTGTGGGGGGGGGGGGGGGGGGGGGGGTGGGTGGATGAGTGGGGGTGGGGGATCTGAAACCACAGACCAGCCGAAGATGACAGAAAGTAACCCACGCCAATCAATCATTATATGCTGACTTAGCACCATAAGTATGCAAAAACTAATTTCTCCAGTTGTGTGGAACTTGCACAGATAGGTGTTTCTTTCAGATTACATATGAATAATGATAGCAAATTAAAAGCATTGCAAACTGGTACAGTGTCAAATTGATAATTGTTCCTTTTTGCTGTCCCAAAGTATACCAGCCTCAGTTACACACACAGCACTGTTTCTCCTACCACTGGACAGGCCCAGCAGCCACCAGGCCAACAAGAAGATGGTCTTTCATTATGGAAATATGACAGCACAGCCGCCCACATACCGTGCGAATGCAGTGGGAATACATGCTAACCAACCATGGCTCCCCACACATAGACAGTCTCTGTGATTTAAAGCTTGATTTCCTTGTCAGGATCTCTGCCAGTGTCTCTCGTGTGTTCAATAGAGGGGCAAGTGGGAGATTTGGGTTTAGCTTTTAGCAGCTAATCAAGAACACCCACACACAAATACAAACAGTGTGTTTTGACTAACAAACACCTGAGTCTGAAGGGCACAACATGATGCATTTAAAGGCTCTATAAGGTTGGAAAGATCAATCCTTGATTGAACTTTGGAGGACTGTCCAGGCTTGACCACTAAGCAAGAAAATAAATTCTAGGGGAAACCAACACACAGTACATGGATAATACTGCAATGGTGAACATGGTGAAAAGTACAACTTCCATGTGGCCAATTCATCATGACGCCTAATGTCCCGAGATCACAACATACTCCCTAAGCCATAACTTAAAGTATTTCAATAACATGCAAGGGATTTTGAAAGTCACTGAAGCCAAACCTTCGGAGGCAACCCAACCCGTGACCTTGAAATTAAGATTCTTGACGGCAACATTTCAACAACAAGGTTGAAAGCAAAGGTAAATGTGCCCCGGGTGTTTACCTGACCCATTCCTATAGAAACTACATTCTACATACTACATACTACATACTTTCAGCATTTCCATTATTCACACTTCAAACTTGTGTGGTTATACATAAGTCATTATTTAGTTTTAATCTGCGGGACTATGTTTGTGTAGTTTATCAGATTATTGATTCTGTAAAATAATAATTACTGGACGCTTATAGCATTTTCTCAAACCCAAGATCAGTTCAGGTGTCACTAAACTCACCTGTGTCACTTCTGTCAAAGTACACAGAGGAGTATGGGCTTCACCTCTGAAAATGCAAAGTGTTTACACACTAATGCACACTACTTTCAAAGAAGTAAAACCAGAAGTGTGGTTGACTGTTAAGAGCATCACCTCCTACTATAAAGATTGACACTCATACAACCAAACATAGGATGAATCCTCCTATGTTTACACTAGAAAGTCACTTCAGGAAACCGAAAGCTCCTCAGGCATAATCAACAGGCCTTACAATAACCCCTTCAGCTTGGAATGAAGCCATTCCTGTTTAGTTTTTGGTCGTTTTTTAAACCTCAAACTCTTCATTGTTTTGTTTACAATCCCATGTGACTGACTGAAATGTGACATTGCACACATACACAGACGACATACTGACGACTTGTTTCGCATGATTAACAAGGAAAATAGCACTCACTACCCTATACGATACAAATGATTTAACTGTTCGAAAAATAACAGTGGAAAATAAATGTGAATGTAAACTAGATCTAAGTTAATTACAACTTGATTCAGCCACAATCAAGTGTGCTGCATTCACCTCATGTACGAACACATTGAACTCCATAGTGTTCACATTTTAAAAATCATCAAAAGTTTAGTCTGAAGTTGTGTATGTATGCATTTTCTGTGTAGTCCCTGTATTCAATGTAATAATATTCCTCTGCACTATCACTCAGGATGGCAGTGCCACATTGCATTAAGGCCAAAAATGGCTTAATCGTTCCTTACACATTTGTGGCTTGTATCTTTTGACAATGACAAATAAGCTGGAGAAGCAAGCGAACTCACTCCCAAAAGCTGAAGTGAAATGTCTACTTAAGCTGAGAAATTGAGGCTTGAGAGCCAAAAACTGGAGGTGAACTGCTTTGAAAGCATCATTTACCACATGAATGGTGAAGTGAAATGTTGCTACAGACACGTGTCTGTCTACCACCTCTCCCTCATGCCCTGGATCAATGCAGCATAGCCTGTTAGCCAAGCCTGGTTGACCTATTAACACCCCAACACCATCTGACCCAGAGGCACAGACAGCCCCCACACACACATCTGTCCACTTCCAAATGTTTTCTCAATATGGTGTTTTCATACAGTGTATTGTATACAGATATTAAGTATGGAACTGTGTTAAATGTTGAGGTTGAAGTTGGATCCAGGCACATGTGTTATTCAGAGGGCCACTGGATCCTGCACACCTCAGTCAAACCGCATGGAGGTTGATAGAGATCATAGATATAATAACATTGAAAAATCTCAAGCAATATTAGCTTTATATTAAAGGGGACTAAGAATTTCAGACATCAGGTTGAGTTATAGGGTTAGTTTGAGTATAGAGGCTTACTTGTTGTCGGTCCCCAAAACGTTTTCAAACTTGTAGCCTAACATCGGTGATGACATACGGACTTTGCAAACCTCCCTTTAAAACCTATATACAATTGCTTTCACATTACAGGTAGTGAACAATGAACTGAATTTGATGTGTAAAAGCCTTTCATATCGTGAATTGTAGTCTTGGTGTGCATGGAAAGTGATTTGTATGTCCATCTAACTCCATGTAATACGTAATGTACAACCGCGTAATACCGCGATTAATTCTGAAAGGTTCAAGCAGGAGTCTTGCTAGATGGACACTGGTCTCGTCACGGAAGTCATCAGCATCCTCTTCATCTTCACCAGCCCACACTAATGGCTTCAGCTGTTGAGAGCGCGTTGCTAAACAAGCCGACAAAGCGGCGAAAGTGTTTGCGAATGTGAACAGAAAATGAAAACATTTGGGCTCATCAGAATCCACATGAGACGCTGAGCCGAGCCGAGCCGAGCCGAGTCACACGTGTTCCTACCTAAACCCCCACTCTGGATGCGACGGGATTCAAAACGGTGTCGTGACGCGTCTTCGCTGAGGAAGAGGAGGGTGGAGATGGATGGAGAGAGGGCGACAGTGACAACGTCCGTTATGACTTAACAACGTCCCTTAACCTCCACTGACTTTTAAAATGTGAAATACGTGAAGTAAACACCGTAGCTAATGGATGCTAACGTCGTCCATATTCAAGTAAGTGGAAGCGGCTCCTAACTAAGCGTGGTCGCTGTCAGTTCAGGACCACCATAACCCAACACGCACGGTCGGCTACTTTTAGAGCTACGCGTGTTTGAATTCACCCAACAAACTGCGCTAAAGTGGGGAGACGTACGCACTTGTACAAAAGGGAAACTACGAGAAAACTAATTGTGACGAAGTTCTGCGTGACGGGGGGGGTCTAGGTCGCTACCGGGAAGATCCACACTGAGGAAGGCGGTGTGTCATCGGACAGCTGAGCCGAGTGACTGACTGTCAGATATTTGACAGCTCCTTCCTTGACTGAAATGTTCCATGGCGCTTCTGAAATACACAAAAACATATATTTGCTTACCTGAAGCGAATGTCAAAGTGTACCCTGAAGCTTCGGCTCTTATACTTATTATCGGCGAAGTTGTGGCAGTGTTGTGTTCAACTCCTGCTGGCGACCACAGCACAGCGGCTCTACCGCTGCTGCTGACGTGACGGCGATAACGCCTCATTTGCATATTACTAACTTCTTCCCTGATTGGACCACATACAATTTACCACATTTTTACATTTCCATGGCAAATTATAAACCATGTGGCCCGGTTAAAGTATTGAAGGCGCAGTGTTGTCACCAACCAGCCAATAAGAGAGGATAATTAAAACACGAATTTATGTGAAAAATCCGCGTGTTGGCAGAGTGCATAAGATGGCCGCGTACAGCCCACAGCCAATCAGAAGAGGTTTTACTTTTGCACATGCACAGCAAAGATGACAGGCCGCGTGACACAGCCGTGAACACATACCGCTACCTAGTGGCTAACAATTAATCCACACGCCCCTGAGCACTTCAAAGTCTGACCAAAAGCAAGTTAGAATCAAACAGAAACTTAACAAACTTTGCAAAATATCAATGTTATTTCCTTTTGTAGATTTTATGAGATGGAAAGGTGAGCTTGTTTTAACCTTGGTTGATCTCAATAAGTAATTTGTGAAGAATATAATTTCCTATAGCAATGCCAAGACCACGAACCCCCATTTTGAAACACACTACATTATGCTGTACATTATTAAATGTTTTTGGATTAAAGTTCAATGAAACTATTCCTAGTTTTGCTATGGATCCCTGAGAAATCTAAAAGCAATATTTGAACTATGAATTTGAATAAACATTGAGTCAATGTCATCAGAACAGCAGCCCAGGAGTTTGTCAACGGTTCGGTTTCTGACTTAAGAACTCTTAAACCAAAACTTGAAATGGAAGCTTTGACTGAAATGACTGCTCTCTACCACTCTACACGATGTTTGCTTTAAAATACCACACATTACATTATAATTCTAAGCCATTTATAATGATCCCAATACGATAAATATGACTAGGCTTGTTTTTTGATCACAGAGAAATGGATACATCTAATTTAATCTGTGCAGTCATCATTCACAAACTAGTCCAACACATTTGTAAATTCCAATAGCCCAAATGGTAGTGTGTGAAGTGCACCAAGATGTTACTTCCTTACACAGCAGCTATAGATAGACTGGACAGGTTTCAGCTCACAAAACTGTGAAAGTCATTTCCTTATTATAGGGTTTTCCATGTAAATTCACAAACAGAATGAATCCTATTAAAAAATGGTTTGGTAGTAACACTGAATTGTACTGTGTCCCTTTATTGCTGCTGTGAAATTAGTAAAGACCTAAAACTGAAAATGCATGTCTCATCTTTATCAAGACGTATGAAGGTATTCTGCAGAAATGTCTTTGACTTAAGAAAAAATCTTTATGGGAGCTTATTTAACATTTGCAAAGAAAGAAAATTAGAAAATACAAACACGGATGCAGATATGTCTCAAAGTCAAACCTTTGCACAGCATCCTATATTTACACATCAAAACTTTAATAGCAATTAAGGATACATAAAAAAGTCAAAATTATTTAAAATCAGAAGAGACAAGAGATGACTTAATTTAGCATCTCAATTAAAACCACAACTGCCTGCTCTGGTTTATATATATATATATATATATATATTATGAACTATGTAAGACAATAGTTTACAAGGTAAAACCAATTAAATGAAAACCAAATTGCTGTCCAATAAGGAACAAACCAAATATAAAATTGTGTAATGGCATACTACTTGGGTATTGTGTAAAACCTAGCTAAGGATTGGTGGTGAGAAGGGTCCATACAGTCTCAAACAGTCCTGAGCCAATTTCACAAACATTTTGTAGGCTACTACACACTGTATGAATGCATTTTGCTTACAATTCTCAGTCGATTTTTGGAAGGGACTCTCATCACAAAGTCCACAACATGTGAATGGATCTATCTATCTATCTAAATGAGAAAGCTCTTTGATTGCATTGCATCCTAAATGAGGTTGCTGAAACATCCAGTTGTCATTGTCAACTTGATATATATGTATATATGTGACACAAACTTTGCCTTCCTTACTCTAGAGCTGTTTGAGGAGATGCCTATAAAGCTTTATAAAGCTGAGCGATAACAAGGAGAGTTACAATGAAGTTCTCTCTGCTGGAGGATCCACAGATCCAGTTCACATGAACAGCTGAGGCCAAGTCCGTGGCGTGGCGGTCTGTGCGTATGCCTCCCTCTAGTGGTGGATACTGTGACACGGCAATTTCAGCTGTCGGGAGGGCTGTCATCTTTACTGAAGGGCTGCGTCGTTCCGGCCTTCACCCAAGACAGTCCTGACACCTTATTGGGGTCCTCTGGCCGTCTCTGGGAGGAATAGCAAATTAGTCTTAACCTTTAGGGGATCTTAGGTTAGAGAAAAGGCCTGTTGTAGGCCCGACCGCTCTGATGCTCATTTACAACCACACACACAGTACCTCCAAGATCTTGCTTGTACTTACTTTGTATGCGAACATTTTGTCCTTTGCGTCTGCATGCACAGTGGGGTTCCATGGAGAAAAACTGCAACGCATAGATAGGAGTGTCAGAGCACGAAGAGGTCTGAAGAGGAGAAGCACTTTGTTTCTCCTTGAGGGTTACGTCACACACGGCCAGACAGCATAATTACAGGGTGTGCTTTCATGTGATGGTAGGACGCCAAGAATGGTTACAGTTCACCAACCTTATTGCGTAAGGATCATCTATCTTGGGCTGGTCGAAAAGATGACTGTTGCATAGCTTCACACTATCCACCACTTTGCTTTTGAATAGCTGCACGTCTTTTTCATATCTGAGGGGGAAACATGTCACAAGTGTACGGAATTAGAAGCGTGTCAAGAAGGCCATGGCCATTTTACTCATACTGCACTCTTATTTTGCGATTAAACTATTAGAAAGGAAGGCAGTGGCTCAGTGGGTAGAGCTTCCGCTTGGGAAACGGAGGGTTGCCGGTTCGAGCCCCTGCCGAGGTGCCCCTGAGCAAGGCACCGAACCCTCAATTGCGCCCCCCTCTGCGAAGGGTGGTAATGTAATGTAAGTCGCTTTGGATAAAAGCGTCTGCCAAATGATCGTAATGTAATGTAATGTAATGTAATGTAGAAAAGTGGCTCGGATACTCACAGCACAGCAGCTTCTGGGTTGAGTGGATCTGTGGTGCTGATCTTGTAGAAAATGGTACGTGCGTACATCAGGACTTGCCAGATGTGGTTGTGATTCCGTCTATGAGAACAGAACACAAGGGGAGAAAAAGCTCAATATGTAGAATTGAAATGCATTTGATGCCAGTGATGAGTTTAATTCTGGTTTCGTCCACTGGCTTCAAAAAAGAGTCCCTGGTTCATTTGTTTGCTTACTGGCTGAGGACATTTCAAACTAACCATCATAACGGCAGTCGGAGCGCTGGGCAGAGTCGGAGCGAGCAAACTACCAGCACAGAAATATGAAGCGTATGCCATGATGAATGCAGGAAAATGTCTTGTCTGTCATTTAGTGGTAGTCTATTGCATAAAACATACAGCTGCTTTATTACTCCGAAAACCAGTTTGAGGAATTAATGAGTTGAAATGAGATGCAAACCTCCATTTGGTGAAGGCTCTTCTGACGTCGAGCTCTCCAGACACGGGGTCCACGAGGGGATGGAAGACCGGGATGTCAAAAACTAATTTCTGAAATGAACAACACACACGCAGAGAGAGAGAACAGTCAGTCAGGCAGAAACAGTCAACAAACACATGGCCGAGTGTAGTAAGTAAGCACGCTACTCACAGGACAATCTCCGTCTGGATAGTTGTCTGGAATATACACAGTGAATTTGAAGACTCCGTCCTGGTACAAGCCGTGCCGGATGAATATGACCCCAAACCACACTGAACACAGAGACAACCGTCAGTACAGATCATGTGTAAGCGCTAAAAAGTAATATTTAAATTTGCCTGTGACATTGCGAAGATGCAATATGTTGACATGTATTAGGATGAATGTGCGAGAGATACTATTGATGGCAGATTACATTGAAATCAGGATCTTTGTTTGACCATCCTATTTTCAACATTTATGACAATATTACTATGGTGAAATGTAGTGAAAATTATTCAACTTTAAAAGGGGAAAGTCTGTCCAAATCTGACATTTTTCTCTTAACTCTACATCCATTTCACCCATTTTGGAATGAATTGTTACCTATTCATGCGCAAAATTCAGCTGTAACTATACATTAGGAATACGAGTGTCATGAGTCATGATGAAGGAGGCGCCCTTACTTAGAGCCGACTTGTAGGATGGCTGCACATAAATTCCTGGGAGTTTCTGCTTAATCACCAGTGTGCTGCAGGTCAGGGAGAGATCACAAGGCACAGAGTTTGATCAGCGCGGAAAAAAAGGCTTAACAGAATTCATTTATGCTCCACTCCAATTAAAGAGAGACTTGATCTGGGTATGACCAACAGTTGAAAAAGGATTTGAGATTTAAAAAAAAACAAACAAACAAACAAAAAAAAAAAACATGAAAAGCAACAAACACAGAAAATTCTGACTGAACTTCGATTAGTCAAGGTATCACTACGGAATTGTGAGATACTAGACCGGTACTTACAATTCAGCCAGCAGAGAGTACTCCAGATAGAAGGGGCCGTAGGAGGCGTGTGTGCCGTTAGCTGACTGGGCCGGGGTGCCCAGTGCGGGGGGCTTGGTAACGGGGGCTGCATTCTTAGGAATTGGCGGAAGCTGTTTCTTCCCAAAGGACATCCGGGCCGGGCTGCCTCTCGGCTCGGCCTGCCCGCTCTGCTCCTCTGCTTCGGGCCTTTGCTATTTTCAATTGAGGGAGACAGAGGAAGGAATGTCAAGACGACCAGAGTCACTGTCAAAGAAACTGTTTGTCAGCGAGTTACACCCTGCCACCATGTGCCTGAGATTGATGTCTCGGGCACCATCTAGTCTCCTCCTTTAAAGGGAAGCACACTAATAAGGACGCACGTCAGTTACAAAAGATTGTTGCTGGTGACTAAAGCAGCTATGTACAGAATGCTGCGTTTGTGGTACAGATCGCCTGCACGCTCCTGGAGCTGAGAAGTGAGAGCAGAGTGTCAATGGACGCGTCTGCAAATAGCTAAAAGAAAACAAAGTCACACCCATGCTCTAGGTAGATAAGTGTGTGTGTGTGTGTGAAAGCCCCCCTCGCCCCTCCCATCCCTGAGGTCGCACATGCATGGCAACAGCTTTACCTCTAAGTCAGCCTACTGTCCACTCACACACATAATTAGATCAAATAATTTGACACCAAGGAGGGGAAAACATCATTGTGGTCATTTAAAGACACACACACACAAAATTGTACAAGTCTAGTAAAATGAGGTCATTTAATTTACATATTGGGTAAACACGCAAATCTCACATGCTCCAGTTATTTTTTTCATGAGGAGATTTAAGGTTTAAGGAGATAAGACTTTTGCGGATTTGTGACACAAACTGGACAAAGTACCAAAAATAAGTAGGAGGCTGCACCCAACAAATCCAGTTTACCAGGATTCCTTAGAAAGCCGATACAAGTGGGAACAGCTGCCGGAATGGGACTTTTTCAAACTGTTGCTTAAACTCTTAACAGACGGAGGTGGAGAAATGATTGAACACAAACACCTCACCAGCTTTCTGCAATATTAAACATATTACAAACAGAGTACTGATGGTGATACTGATACAGGATGTTGTAAGGGTCGCCGGTTTGAGTCCCCATATGGGCCATGACAATGGACTGGCAGCTGGAGAGTTGATACGGTGCCCTGGGAGCAGGTGGGGGTTCGCTGCCTTGCTCAAGGGCACCTCGGCAGTGCCTGGCTGCTAATGCACGTGTGTGTGTAGTGTGATATGTATGAGGGGCATGCAAGACCAACTTCAGATGACGTGTTTGCATGTTTGACCCAATAAAGTTTCTTCTTCTTCTTCTAGTTAGATACAGGATGTGTGATGGCTCTAATCCCTCCAGGTGTGAGGTGTGTGTGTGAGGTAACTACCTTACGGCTCATGTTGGTAGACATACTCCAGAAGGGGTTTAGGTTCATAACTCATGCAGAGCTTCTGATGAGCGTCCCTCTATTGATGTCAAGGGCCATCCGCTGCTGAGATACAAAGATACACACACACACGGAAACAAAACAATGAATCATCATCTATGGAGCTTGAACTGTTGATATAAATTACGATCACGCCAGCGAGCTACATAAAGGGAGAAAAGTAGCGGATAAGGATCTAGATTAGGGGATTATTTAGGTTAGCTGCGTTGATGCTAGCTATTCCACGACCTATGCTACCCGGTTCTCACGAGCTTGTCACCGTTTACAAAGTCGGTGGTTCGTTCTAAAACCTCCATAAAATGCTAAATAACATTGGGGATTATACCTTTAATGTGTTATGAAGGACTTTCCGATGAAATGTCGCACTC
This sequence comes from Genypterus blacodes, assembly GCF_046128005.1. Classification (NCBI taxonomy): domain Eukaryota; kingdom Metazoa; phylum Chordata; class Actinopteri; order Ophidiiformes; family Ophidiidae; genus Genypterus; species Genypterus blacodes. Next base: position 13,183,476 of record NW_027466879.1, read on the forward strand.
CAGCTAGCTAGCTATCATATTACTCACCTATGTGCGAGCTAGCGAGCTAGTTAGCAAATGACATTCAGCTGCTTGTTTATTCCAAGTTCAGGTCCAAATATGAGACAAGGTTAGCGATCGAGCAACTAGTAACTCACCGAATTATCTAGAGATATACCGTGGGCTCTTTACAAACGTGTTTACCCTATGTCCCGGTGTAATTCTGGATGAAAGCGCTCAGCTGCATGCCTTCCTTACAGCTAGCTGTCATCTGACTAGCATGCTAATGTTAGCCAGCTGGACAATTTGACAGAGAAGCCAGAGTTCAATCTAACCTAATGAGGGGGCGTTTCCGTGTGCGAGCGAGGATTCTGATTGGTTTAATGGGGAGACGTCCAGGATGTCGCTGACTGCTGCCACATGGGATAGATAGGCGGTGCTACGTTCGCGTGCTTATCGGGAGATGGTGACAGGAGTTGCCACTTAATGACTTTACTGCTTTCGAGCGCCATTCGGAAATAAACGCCCAAAACGCGGAAGTATAAACACGTATATAAAGCAGGTCATAATCATGTTTTTATTAACTTTTTTTAATTAAAAGAAATACATAGAATTGCTCTTTTGCAATTTCCATTTCGCAAAATGGCATTTCCGAATCCCTGACAGCCATTGACATTGAATCCAGCGTGAAAGCAATGCCGTAGAGTGGCGACATCTTGTGGCATCTTTGTGTAACAGCGAGATCAACTACTCCTCATTGGAATGGAGGGGACCACTGCTGGAGACTCTATTTCAGTGGTCCATGATGGATACTGGCTTGTTTTTGCCCGGGGGGTTCACAGTTTTTTGTTTTTTCAAAGTTAAGGAAATACATTTTCCTTGCATTTTTTTATTTTTACCATTAGCCATCATAGATTCCATTTTTGTCAGAGCAGACAAGACTGAAAAGGTCCAATTTCAGTTACCACTGGACAACTCTTGTAGCATCAAATATCCTGAGTTTACGACTCGGAAATGCAACTTTTTCTGCTGTTTGACTACAATTTACAAGTTGAGCAAATAGTTTTTCCTGGTTTCAAACAGCATTACTCCATAAACGTCAGACAATATAACATATGTTTGTGCAAATTATTTTATTGTCAGATATATTGACATTTGTGCACTTGTAGAATATAGAAAGCAACTATTATTGTTTTTTATTTTATTTTGACATTGCTCTTTTTTTTAATTATGGCTCATACACTCATTTCATTTCATCTCACATCATTTCAATAATTCATTCATTTTTTTCTGTCTGGACTATATTTATAATAGTTACCAATCACAATAGGAGAAGACAGCAATCCAATGTTTTCATTTTTAGCACAACATGTTTCTCATATTATACTATGTACACATTACCTCTGGGACTATTTGACTTACACTGTCATGAATCATGAATGCATTGTGTAATTGCACCCAGATTCAGAGTAAACATGCACAAATCAACTCCAAGTAGTCATTCTGTAGTTATTAATTTTATTTATTTATAAATCCTCAACAACTTTATAAACTTATCACAATATCACTGCATTAATTTATCGCTGTATTTATATTCTTGAAAAATTGCCCTCAACATGATGATGATGGCTGGGTCTCTCTACAACATCTATGCATTCATACAAGCACAACAACTTCCTTATCTCATTCATTACTACAAAGTCACTACGGTCACTTTCTGTTTTTCGTTGTTGTTTTGTCTTCTAATTCTGTCCGTTACTAAGTAGTTTATACTGTCCCCAAAAGTAAACCGTCCCCAAAAGTTACCAAAGCACTTAGATAATACAGATTTTCCGCTGCTGTTGCCTTCAGTCTTTTGTCTCGGTGTACTGCACAGCAAAGTCCCTTGAGGGGAATTTGTATCCTAGCCAGCTGTGTAACGCATTTCTTAAGTTTTGTCTATGCTTCATTGGCAGTTCATTCTTTTGAGTGATAGATTTCCCAACAATTACACCTAATTATTTTTCTTGGTGAGAAAAAAAAACTAATTTAATGCATGAGTGATTGCATTAATTGGGAGAAATGACATTGTCCAAGTTTCGGAGTAAATACAAATTATTGACTCCATTATTGTGATGTGATTGTGTATTGTCTCAAGTACACTTCACTGACAAAGGTAATTAGTGTCCTGCTTCTTTATTGGGGCAGCAAGCGACACAAGGTCACCATCACTTTTATGACATGTACAAATCAAAGACCTCCTTAAAACAAATAAGTCTGTGCCTGCTTTGCCTCCGTCGACATTGGGATGAACTGTCAGACGCAAACAAGCAGGCAAATATCCACAACACTGCTTTTGTAATGAGTTTTTGTCTTTGATTCTTCATCCAATCAACGATTGTGACCTTGTTTGGTCAAACAAAAATACTAATGAATGTAATTAAAGGGGTAGATTGGATTAACTAATTGAATGAGTGACCCGATCAACCTGGGTTTTTCTTTTTTTTCATGGCAAAGTATTTATAGGTCGAGTTTCATGCTATTCTGGGAATCAGCGAACAAGTCTAAAGTGGGAAAGTGATTCTGTAAATTTAAGTAGAACACTGCTGTGAATGTGAATGTTTATTTACATAGTGAGACACAAAGGAACAGAAATACCTCCCTAACCATATAACAACTCCTAAAGAAAACACAGCTGCTTATACATTCACTCCATTATGAGAACAAGGCCATAAAAAGCTCACATCCATCATTCAATTGCTTAATTTACACGTCTGACCACTGCAAACTTAAGGGAAAGGGACAAGCTGATTTCACTTGTTTTGATCCTTTTCAGAAATGTCCAATCCTCTGCCACACCAGCAGGGGGCGCTCCAACTACTAGCGATCGTACCAGAGTTTGAAAACTTATTGACCTTGGATGATAACAGCAAAGGAGTCCCCTGTGAGCCAGTTAACTGTGTACAGTCTGTGGAAGGGGACTAGAATAATCAGAAAACTGTCCGAAGAGTAATTTGCTTTATCAATTTAAATGAGTTGATGAAAGAAAAAAAACTGCCATCAGGGATTTTGAGAGATTTTTTTCCGTAGATGGAGAATGTTGGCACAGACCTACTTTAAGGGACCCGGCATCAACGCTGACAAATCCATTCTGTTTACCTTTTGGGTCGTTGATTTAATAGGATTATTTGTCCGTCTGATTGTCTGACTGAAAGATTTATATTGTGTGGTTTTCAACAGCAGGGAGCAGAATGTAAATTTGAGATGAAATATGTTCTCCTCTGTCAGTCCATTCCTTCTGAGAATTTTAAGCCTGCTGATTCAGATCTGCAATTTCGTTTAAATGACAGTTAAAAATTACAATTGGCAGTCCCTGGTGAAGCCTGTCTTGACAGCACGGACATAAAAAAGTGAAAACAGATGACTCCACGTCCAGATAATACCTAATAACAATGTTAGTTTGAATAAAAAAGCCAAATCTAGATTCAAATGTAATATTCATTTTAGAAATATGAACAACTGGGGAGTAAAGAATAAAAAAAAAAAAACATCAGCCAAATCCTTCATATAGCAATAGTCTTGCCTTATCCCTCGGGCGGTGGCCTGGCTAAAACCTCAATGCAGCAATTATTTGCTGTAATGACTGCAGTTCAAATAAGCCTGGAGATTTTATTAAACCAAATGAGAGAATCATCTGTGTATTATCACCTCGTGATTGACAGTGACAAGTGTTAGGAAGGCTCGGATGTGAGCATGATGAAGAAGCTCTCGGCAAAGCTCTCGATAATGTTACCCGTGATAAAGTTGCCTGGAAAACCTCAGCCAACAAATAGGGAGGAGAAAGCTCCGTGCATATTAATTCCAATTGTTAGATCCCTCCTGTGCGGGGGGGTGGAGTGGGGGGAGTCGGAGGCTGGGCAGGGGGGGTGTAGTCTGGCACACAGCCCCGGCTCTCCCTCCATTCACTGACTGGCATTTTACACAACTAATGAAAAGGAAATCCATTGTGCAGATCATATGCATAGATTCCACTCTGTAATAATGATGAAATAGAAATATTCATAATAAAAGCAAAGGTCACTCGCCGCCGCAGCTAAGCTTGCTAAGCTGCAACCTTTGCAAGAGCAGTTGTCAGGTTCCACCAATAAAAAAAAAAGAAAGAAAAGAAGTGTCACGTTTTTAACCCTGCAGGGGCCAAGAGGTGAGACGCAACAACCAAACTGCTCCTCTGCTCCCTCGGACATCAGTGTCCCTCTGTCCTACACCAAGCAGCGCTAATGTCCATTTAAAGATGGAGCAAACAGGTCAAGCTCCTCCTGTGTCCAATGCACAGGTTGGTTACAGGCCAGTCACACACACACACATACACACTCACACCCACATTGTCTGGGTCGACGTTTTCTCAGCGACCCAGACAATATTGAGGGATTTTTTTTCTCCGCCTTAATAATAAAATAAAGGAAAATACGAACATCCGCCTTTCCTGCCTCTAACATTCACCGTCCTGTCTGTCTCTCTGTAGGTCGCCTGGACTTTTTCACACATATGAGTGTTGGAGTACAGGGTTGAGAAAGGCTTGTGTCACCTCAGAAGGACATTCACAGCATTATTATTGCACGCCCCGGCTTCCACAGTGAGCCCCGTCTTCATATGCATCATACATTGCCATTTATTAGTACCATGCACTAAGTACAGGCCATGTTATTGAATTTGAATATCAGCTCCTAGCCACATTCGCCAGGCCCTGGTAATATATTATATTAAGATGAAGCAATCTCATTTAATAACACCCAAACTAATAAAAGGAAAGCAGATTGGAAATTAAATTTATGAATATTGCTTGGCAGAAGGAATGATCCAAAAAGCCCAGCCTGGTCTGTCATATGCAGACATTTCTCTATAGCTGTATAAGCTCAGGTGTTGAAGACATTTCCGACCGTCTTCCCACGAGTGTCTAGTCAAGATTTCACAGGTACGTAACGCTGCTGTCCTTTTGTGTTTGTCTTTTTGCTGTTCAAAAGTTGCAGAATGTTCTATGGGCTTCTTCAGTCACACTAAGACAGAAGCAGAGTGGGGTTGTGATAGAGTAAATATCAATAATAAATAACTATCAATCAAACATATTTCGTATTGTAATGCTGCTGTGAATGAGCTTATGTTTTGATTATTCAGCAGTAATAATATTGCTGCTACTGTAAATCATCAACCAGAAAAAAACTGGATATCAGCTGAAAGTTTATATCCTGTGTGTAGGGCAAGAAAGCTTACACACCCAGTGATTTAAAATAATATACAAACTCTTAAGAAAATTTCCATGTCCATCATTTTAGAAATGTCTTTTTTTCCCCCCATAAAATGTGAGACATTGGCTCTCTGGTGTGGCGTCGATCCAGCAGCACTCATATCTGCCTGCGCCAGAGCTCAGTATCTCAAATTATGGTCGCCACTTCTTCGCCTTACTGATTCCACTTCACACAAGCCCATAATTTTCCCTCTTGTGTCGTTGATGGACAACATTCTGTCGGTCAGTGTTTCAGTGTTATGTGTGTGTACAGGAGGCTTTTGCCAAGGCGTCCGGCGGGGCCCCGTCCATCTGTGTGTAAATGTTGACTCCCAGTGGAGCTGTGACTGTCACTCACTGCCCGGCCAGCCCAGTGCCAGCCATTGATTGCCGCATATATCTTTGCTCTGTACTTCCCAAACCTTCATCAACAGATGCGGCTGCAGAATTGATTAGCAGCCAGTCAATGACCAAATCTCTTTGGAAACATTTTTATTTATGTGTGTGTTTATGTGGATAGCTTAGAGGGCCATTAGCAGGATTACCTTTGAGGCTTGGCTCAACCACAGATGTTCAAGGACAACTCATTCAATTTGACTTACAAGAGACTGCAGTTGCCGGAAACAAGTAATAAGTCTGTGTGTGTGTGTGTGTGAATGTGTGTGTGTTTGTGTGTGTGTGTGTGTGTGTGTGTGTGTGTGTGTGTGTGTGTGTGCATGCGTGTGTGTGTGGCTGCTAATGGCCTAAGGAGGTATGAGGATGGTACAGCAGAATTAGACCAACAGTATGTCTATTAAAGTGAGAACACTAAAAGAACATAAATTCAGTGAAGTCCATTTAACTGATGATCAGAAAATTCTAACCTCATTTAGCTGTAAGTCATTTTAAATTATTACTTATTGAGCTTAGGGTTATTACTTTGTTACATACAAATATAGGCAATACATATTCATTGAATTAAAGTACACACACACTTATATGCTTTATGGTTTTATTTGAAACCCTGTGATTGATCATGCCTGAACTTTAAAGGCTGAGTCATGCACAATGCAAATCAGCAACTTCATTTTAGAAATACATATAGTATAACACAGTTATTAAATGGAATACAGCCCAAGCACAATTGTGTGTAAGTATAAGTGCAACATTTTCTATATAATAAAGCACCATCCTCCAGAAAGGCCCATTTTAATTTGTACAGTGTAGTGCATTCAATTAAACCAGACTCTATGTTGAACTCTAATTAATGTCTGATACTGGTGTTTATTATTTAAATAATCTCAATTCAGCATAAAATGTATTTTTTCTCTCACATTATCATGTTCTTTCATATTTTTTTTTCAATTCTCTTCTCATGAACCAGAGTGAATGAGTGTCTTGCTGGGACTCACGATCTGCCTTTCAAGTCCATGCTTATGCTTTCTTATCTACAAACTTATTAAAATTAAGTCAGAATGCTAAATGGTATTTCAAAAGTTTAAGTGAAACAATTTGCATTGGGAGTGTGTGAAAATGCTAATGCATTCTTTCACTAAGCCTCACAATCACTGTCATCCATTTTCAGCTCTGATTGTTTTCCACATGGATGCCTTCATTCATTATTGCAAAATTATAAACATAAAGAATATCTCTGTATTAATTTTTCTGCTTTTTGTAAAAGCTCAATCAAGCATAATGTCCTAATTTTTTCTCTGTGAACCTCATTTTATATTATCTCACGACTCAAGCAATGGATGTCCCAAAAGGGATTTATTTCATTTATCTGGATTATTGAATTAAATTAAAGTAGACACTTAGTGGAAGCTGAACAGAGGTACCTTATCCACTTAAAGGTAGGCCTGCTCCTCACTGCTATTTAGGCAAACACATTAGGCAGCAAATGCCTTTTGTTGGCTGAGCCTTAGTTCCTGCATAATTCATTCATTCATTAAGGAAGAGCACCGAAAGTGCTTGAGGTAAGCGGAAAAGGTCATGTATTGAATGGGTCTTTAATTAAGCTACTTTACAACCACAGTTACACGACTGATGACATACGCATCATGTTTGTTTACAAGTAGAATTACTGTGCAAAGAGACAATAAGTAGAAATGATGAGGAAAACACAAGTGCACACAAGTAACACACGAGTTTTATATTTGACCCACTTCTCTGAAAGTAAATATGAAATTAAAGCTGTGAAGATGTTAATAAGTTCATAGTCTTTATTATAGGTCAACATACATAACATTGAATTTCCAGTTGCTTTTTTTACATTCAAATACCTTATTTCTGCCGTAAAATGGTTCACATCTGAGACGACTCCGTGTTATGTTTGGTTTTAAAGGCTCGTCTGTGTTATACTGTCACCCAGCAGCAGATGGCAGGCTGTTTCCACTGATGGACCGTCTCCTGACACACGCACATGCTGAACTCCTGTGCCCTGATGCTGTGATGTTGGCGTCCCAGACCCTTGCTGCTCTTGCTTGTGAAATTCATTCCCATTAAAAAGGCATTTTTAAAGCCAACACCAGTGCTATAACGATCATCTCCCTGAATCCAAGCCTCCACACCGGGAGCTGGGCTCTGCTACAAATGCCACAAATAAAGGCCTCGTATACGCTCATCCCTCAGCCTCGCATGGGTACAGGCCCAGTATGAGACCCCCATCATGCTCTCTTTATCACATACACACACACTCACATAAACATTCTGTCCCCTCTCCCATTTCAACCAACACACCTCTCTCCCTCCTTCTCTCTCTCTCCCTCTCTATCTCTTCAGTCGCCGTCTCACTCTGACACGTTCTGAAATTACAACACATTTTGAGGGGCTGTGGAATGTTTATTGCGTTTTTTTGTTGCAACAAAAATAGCAGCGACAATCACGCTGTCCGGCGTTCCTGTCTCACTCCGCTCTGTGTCACCAGGTTCAGGACTTTGTCTCGGTGACGTTGGTGCAGACATATTACGCATGCACAGACGAGGTGAAATAACAGAGAATACACAGGACACGAGTTTAAGAGAAAGTCACATTAAAACAGAAGGAAAGTTGACCCACATTGTGAAACATTCCAGTAAGGTGCATATGAGGTTTGCTGATTTAATTTGCTGTTGCATCTGAAACGTTCACGTTGCCAATAAGGACGTGTATATTATACCTTTTATCTGGCGCAGGCAATCTGCACAGACTGAATGGCGAGAGAAACCGTAGCCATGTATGATACAGCCGTCAATACCCATGAGGCCGTGTGTCATATGCCGAGTTGCCTGAACAGAGGTTTGCGTAGCTCCTATGATACTTCAGCGTGAGCCCGTCCTTCATGCATACAGAATGCCGATGTGGCAGCTTACTAAATAATTTGTGTTTTCTTTATCGGGGTCATTGGATAGAGAATCTGGACGTTGAATAATTAATTACGAGTCAATCTAAGCAGCTGACTTCAGTTTCCTCCTGGCCTCGGCCAGATTCTCTGCTGGTGTCCAAACATTGACGCTGATTTGCCATCTTCATCTGGATTGGAAGCCTGGTCTTAGTAACGCTGTAAACAGGCTGGTATTAGGAGGAGTGTGTCCCGAATATGACCTACAGGATTTAGAAAAAGAAAACCACACACAGCTGTGGAATCTATTTTCATTCTGAGGATAAAAATAAAACAAAAGCCTATTACTGCCATCGCTTTGTTTAGCTACATAATTGCTTTTCATTATTCAGTGCACAATTGATACTCACAGTGTAGGCTGAAAGAGGCGTAGTTGCTGGAGTGAGGCTGGAAATGAGATCTTTTATTGATACTGCTGTGACTCAGATCCGATTCTTACAAATGCTAAGTGATAAAAAGTGGAGCCTGATCGTCTGTCTGTCTGCGCGAACGCTAACGTCACTCCACTCGGCTGGAGAGGGATGATTGGAGAGTGAAAGATTTAACATTTATAATCCGGATGCCGGACTGGAAAGTGGAGGTGGATCAAGTGAACACAGATGATTTCCCTCATCTTGAGTTAGAAAGCAGAAAGTGTTTGGAGGCCGGAAGGACCAAGATCGACAACTGAGGTTCTGGATGCACATGTATGAAACTGTGTGAATGCAAAACAAGTCCTTACTAAACAACGGCAATGGCAACATGTTTCTGGTATGTAATGCATCCCCAACACACACCATAAAATACATCACTTGATACACACCTTTATTCAAAATGCCTTACAGTACATTCAGTGTGTAGGCTGTGAGTACGGGTGGTCTCAGCCTGTATCACACTTCTAATTCAGGCCGTTTTGGTGGCATGCATGCAGGATGGCCACCGATTGCCAGCCGCATATCTACAAGGCCTAGCTGCATTATTTGGTTCTCCGGAGCCAAGCCTCCGATTGGAGCGTGTGGCATTCTTTGAATACTTTCCCATCGCTGCAAATCCCACTCACACTCGCGCTCATCGCTGATACCCCGCCGCATATATTTACGTTCCTACACTGATTTATTCTCATATTTTGTCCTTATTTAGAGGAGACGTGGCGTATGACCAGAGCCCGCACACTCGTAGGATAATACCCAAACATGGCTGTCAGAGGCGTTAGGCATGGGGCTGTAAGTCTGAGGTACAGGGTAAAAAGGACAGTAAGAGATAGAGCTCTTTAAAAAAAATACACCAAGACAGGATGAATGACACTTAGCCCTTAATCATCTCTATGTCTGCAGGGATCCCCTGTACTTTTGTGTCTATTGCAGATAATGGTCTTTCCTTACTTGACAGCATGTCTTTGCCGAGCCGGAGCTCTGTAACCAATGCTTAAGTGTATCAGGGTGACAAAGCGTTGCTAGATTCGGTGGTGTCATGGCTCATCATGTAGTGACACCGCTGACAGCTGTGGTGTTAAGACAGGGAGGCGGCTGAGCGGAGTTAGAATAGATTCGAGTTCACTAGACCCAACTTCCATAACAATGCTTTCCCCGAGGATCACGCTGCGACGCACAGTCCAACAACGCCAGCTGCAATCACTGGAGGACAGGGAGGGGAAGTCATGGAAATATCGGAGCATAAACCCAAAACGCTTCTTCAGTTATTGGAGAGTGTGGATGCTTGTTTCAGGAAGAAAAAACAGAATGACAATGTTTTTTGTGGGATTCGATCTCTCACGCGCAAATAGCGGCTGGCAGCCCGTTCAAGTGATCTGGCTCGTCCCTCTACGAAAAACAGGAAAGGAAAAGTCCCAGCAATCAGATATAACCGCACCATGTTGAATCTGTCCAATCCCATCAGTCCTCTCATATGAGCTTGTCAGGGGAGACACGTCCTTGCCAAAGTCCTCTGCTCCATTTTAGACGACTTCCTGTTTGTTGAAAGCAGCACAGACAAATTTTATAATGACAAATGGTGGCCCAAACATCGTGGGAGTGTGCATTCGCGGACCTCAGACTCAGTTGAAACAAATTTTGCTTCAACTCCAAAACAAGCGGAGCAACATGACAACAAGCAGGCTTTGTCTGGTTCCACGCAGAACGTCTCTGAGGTTTGGCTTGATATGAACAGAGCTGTACTTGTAGTTATCCACTTTCCACTGGACTGTGAATACTTTTTTTGTTTTCAGAATAATTACAATCCAACATGACCCAGAGAGCACATTTTTATTCGATGTTTCGCTTTTACGTAATTTGTACAAACTCAAGCTGAGAACTCATGAGTTTGGTGCCGTGGTGCGTTTGGGGAACATCCCAACTTGTCGGATTCCACTGTTTCTTCTGCTGATCAGAAGCCTGGATCAGATTACTGTCATCATATATTAGAGTGTACGTCATCTTTCCATCCACGCCTGTCAAAAATGAATTCACAGTGTACACTCACTCTCACTGTGTATGGCTGCTCTTTGTTACTTATCCTTTGTTTTCCAATTACCCAAGAGAACAATGGAGAGGTGAGATAAAACCTATTTCTCTTTACTCTCACATCAATTTTTATGTGGCCTCAGCTGATTTTGACTATCTATCGCTGATTTACGCGACTCTTCATTAACTGGCATATTGAAATCAGTTCTCTCTTGCCACCTTGCATGAAAAGACCCCCTGTCTTGCTCAAGGGCACTTCAGTCTGGCATGTTCTGATTAGAAGGAGGGTCTCACCCATTCCTGCCGCCATGCTGTTGCCACACACTATTATCTTGCAAGCAGAAAAATAATTCCCCATAAATCAACATGTCTAAAATGCAATTTAGTGTTTCGATGTTGTCTTCTTCTATTTCTCAATTTGTCTGAATTCAACAAACACAATCGTAGTTGTAGCCCACCGGACAAGCACCTCTTCGTTCCTTTATAAAGCATCTGCTGAGGCGACGGCATCACCGACTGCATGCTTATATTTCGTCATTCAACTTTGTCGCTGAACTGTGATGAATGTTGTGGTAATCTATTTCATCCCTCGGCCATTAGCGGGCTGTGAACATTGGCTAATACCAGCCTGGGCCTCATTTTCCAGGCTTGTGATCGCACCGAGCAGTGGGCACCTAATTCGCTCAATGAAATGGGGCTCGCGATTACTGAGGCAGAGATTTAATATATCACGGAAAATTAGGTCGATTTTAATAAATTACCCGTCCCACTGAATAGTCCACATATGCTTACATTGGAGGAAGGAGCGAGGGGGAAGAGGGGGTGTTTTGCCGGTGGGAAGGACTTGTTGTTTTAATACACGTATTAGTGGATGCGGATGAGCGGCGGTGGGGGAGGCGGTGGGTGGTTTAAGGAAGGGGGGGCGGCTTGGTTCGAGTTAAGAGTCTAGAGTAACCGAGAGAAACCCCCAAACACGCCCGGCGAACAAGCAACCCCCGGATATGTCAGCACTTCTTAGTCGCTGGTGACTTTGGATCCCTCGTAAGCAACAGTGATTAGGCTTTCGGCTTTAACCTCAGTCATCTTCAATGGACCATGTGGGCTATTACCGCCACATGTCGTGTCTATCCATAACTTCCTGGACCTCCCAAAAAGCCGTCGGGCCTTTCCACTGGCACACAGCCACTTGTCACAGAATGCCCATGTAAATAAAATATGAGTTAGTACATTCTCACCATGTAGCACAGGGTGTATTTTACTTTTACGGCGGCATATTTTGCTCATGATGGAGGGCGAGCGAGAAAGGAATCGAAACGCCTCCATAAATCATTCCTTTGCGTTCTACCTCAAAAATAGTGTTCACATGATAAATGCGGGTTTACTGGAAGCATTTTGACTCTCAACAATGAGCCTCTGTGTGTGTGTGTGTGTGTGTCTGTGTGTGACAAATCTGGAAGCATTTTATGGTCAGCCACAGAGGCATATGTGATTGGACAAGCTATGTCACTCCTGGTCTTAAAAGGCTTTGCACAACAGCGAGGGCATCCGCGAGTCATCCCTCCATTTGTGGGATGAGAAATTCCACAGGATTCACCGCACAGTTCATTTCTATCCAAACTGCTTATTCTATCTGCAGGCTCGCGTAGACACATGAAACAGCTCGGTAATTTGTGATTGCGGTCCATAATCAATACCCGTGGACTTCTCTGGAGCTCCACACAGAGTAATCTGGAAATGGATTTGTCACTGTTAGGAACACGGCTCTGAATCACGTCGCTTCCTCTCTGATGTGTGTTTGTCAGTGTGAGTCAAGCAGGCGGCGAGCTACACGCCACATGAACTTTGAACTTTGAACTTTGTCCTGTTGTCGGATTTGAACAAGATGCAGTGGCGCGTCTTGTTGTGCCTCAATTGAAGACTGATGCTAATAGATCAACTGTCCTGTTATGACCACAGCTGAGTCCACTGTCGGGGGGCTGGAGGCAGGTCAGGTCACCAGAGTGTCAAAGGTCAAACACACAGGTCATCATGGCTCAAATTGTAATGTTGCGTTGGAGTGGTATAGGAAATATCAAATTTACAACTTGGAAATTGCAGTTGAAATGGGTACAAAGTCGTATTTTCGAATTAGAAAAATGATTCTTGATGCTACATTTGTTAACCAGTTGTGACGAACGACCTTTTCACCTTTTGGGCTGCGAAAAAAAAGGGCATCCACTCTGATAAATTGGTAATAAACCTGAAAAAACAACAACCCTTGTGCGTTTCTGCTCCCATTGTCACAGAATAAACAATGCCTGAAACTATTCTTTCTATTTCTTTACATAACATAGAACAAAAGCAGTGTGAGGATATCCTGCACCTCCATGTTTTGATAATTTCTTCCAAGAAGCAAGTCATGCCACTTTATAACGGGTTTATTCCACCACACAACAACGTTTCTGCATTTGGTCGCTTGCCGATTTAGAAGTTTAAGATTATTCTGCGCCGACTGTAATTTGGATGAGAGCATGAAGAACAATGAGCGTTAAGGGAAAGCCTCTGATGAATAGAGAATTCCTCACAGCAGCACTGTGCACGTGTTTAATTAGCTGCTACATAATCACACTGTTGTTTGTACCTGAATGAATCACACGCAATCGTTAAAATTCTATCCAAATGGAAGCATTTATTACTGCAAATGAATGGAGTGCGCGTGAAATCAGAAGAATGACTATGAAGGCGTTTCAATTTAAGATGTCGCACAGTCAGCACTGTCAACAATATCAGGAACCAATATCACAGCAGACTGAAGGGTTATTAATAGATTATACAATTGAATTAAGACGCGAATGAGAACGTAAACTAATATGAGTTTTGAAATATAATGCTTGAAAATACACCTGTATAGTTTTAAAATAATAAATCACTACAGTCACTTGTTTACATACACGATGAGGCCAAAAGTATGTGGACACCGCTCGTAATTGTTGAGTTCAGTTGCTTCAGCCAAGCAATCTCCTGTTTATGCCTAATGACCATCACGCCAACAACATATTGGTGTGATAGTCAGGTGTCCACATACTTATGGCCACGCAGTGCATTTATAACCTTTCCGGTCTGATGTCTGAGGGTTTGTTTGTAAGCTCTATGGAAGGCAAGCAGTGCTTTGAGAATTATTTATTTCACCCCATTGCTCCTTCTGTATTTCACAAACTCGTTCCAACCGCACCCCCCACCCCCCCACCCCTCTGCGCACTCCATTCAAGATAAATATGAAAACCAAAAGGAGAAATTCATGCTTGAAGCGAGGGAACTAATCTCCCTCCTGCCTGTTTCACTCCTCTGTGTTTAATTGATAGAAATTGCATGCATCAAAGAAAACGCACAGTGAGATTTAATGGGCATAAAATGGACATTAGCATTTTAAAGAGGTGGATTAACACATTAATCCGGGCAATTTTCATCCAGCACTTTCCAATGAGATCGTCACAGCGCGCAGACTCCTAATGGGGCTTAACTGGCTTTCTGCTTTAGTGCTGCTCACAGGGATAACACCAAACTTTTAGTTTTTGGAGAGGGGAACGAAGGGGCTTAATTTGTGTGACAGCTCTCTCAGAAGTGAACGTTTTTTAGTTTCCAAGTAAACAGACGACACACACGAGACACATTACACAAGTTACAGGGTTTGTGCGGCGATGTTTGCGTTTTCCGATGGTGGAACTGCGTGCGCTTGAGATGAAATAATGAAAGAGGCCGTTGTTGGATGAGCACCATGGAGTTGACTTTTCATCCACGCAGAACATATGTGGTTTTTGCTGAAAGAGGCGCACAGAGTCGTCATGTAAACTTACACATAGAAGGGAAATACATGATTTCTTTTGGTCCCGCGACGTGGCTCGCTGGAGGGCCTGCAAAGTGTTGGATCTTGTTTCACCATCAAAGCATTTCCTCCATGTTCACCATCCAGCCAGACAAACCTCATTTCTGTGAATCGGATGGTAATGCAATGTGCTCTCGTGCACTGATTTCACACACAAGATCACAAACGTGTCAAAGCTGAGGGAGGAAGTGGCTGCTAGGTGTTCCCTGAGGATTGTTAGCAGTTGTATTGTATGTATACAGTCACACACACACACACACACACACGCTCTCTAAACATCTTCACACACGTCGTGCCCACGCGATCCAACATCAATGACATAAACCCTCAGCGGCGGTGTTTAGACTACGCTGAGCTCTCTTGATGCATCGTGTCCCCAACAATGGCGCGCGCACTTTCATTTCCATCCTGGCGCGGTTGCTCCTCCCTTTCTTTCCAGTCATTTACACCCCAGTTTATGCACACACACAACATGTAAGCCTCGCTGTACCTCCATGCAAAGAGAATATAATGTAGGTCTTCAAAAGGAGTCGACTCGGGAGAGCGACGGCGGCGTTGTTTTGCGAGCAGCGAGGCGGCCTCTGGAGTAAAGGGGCGACATGAGAGGAGGGGTGCAAAGAAAAACAGAGACAAAAAAGCAACGGAACAAACAAAAGCTCCTTCGACAAACTGTTAAAACGTAGAGTGCATCTGTTTTGGGTGTTGTCGCTGGTGGATAGAGGTTCAGAAATGTAAGGAACAGCGGCTCCTCTACCTCCTCCTGTCTCCTGCTCTCTGGTGAATAGTTTATGCTCCCTTCTACTCACCTTTCTTGTACTTTCCATCCCATTATCACTCCAACATGAGATTGCACTCAAGACAATGTTGGGAATTTTTGATAACATGGATTGTGAAACCCGAAACACTGTTTTGAATTAATAAGCAACAGAATCTGGGGCTCTTAGGAGTGGAATCCACCTTTTTCCTGTCGCTCTGCATATTATCAGCGATATTACTTTTTCATCCTCGGCTGCCGTCCACTACCATCTGAGTAATATTAGAGAAAGCTCTCAGATGCTGGGATTGGAATGTGGGATGGGTGTTTCCTGAAACAGGCTCTGGCAGGGTGTTGTGATTTGAGTAACCTCTGGATCTGCAGTGACATTTGAAGAGACGGGCTGCACTCAAAGCGCCGTGTCTCCATTCTCTCTGCTGCCTTCGCCTGAGAGCTCGTGACGACTCCACGCGCAGGTGACGGACTGTGAGAGCTCCGAGTCGTGCTCTGGCCCAGATTGGGAGCAGCGAGGATCCGCATTCCCCTCCAGTAAATCAATCGCTGCCACGGATGCAGAAAGAACAGACTTTTTTGCCAGCTTTAAATTTAAAAGCAGTTTAATAAATCCGATTGCATCTTTGCCATAACCTCAACTTCCCCAACAAATACGTTAAATTATTCAGCCTTCCTTTTCCAACACATGTTTACCAGATAAAGATCACTCCGATGAGGAAAGGGCCTTCAGTGACCTCCTCCCTCTCTGTAAGAGATGAATGCTCACATTCCAACGGCAACCGCGCTGTCATGGTCATCAGTTTGTTGCCAGACAATAAAACACACAAATGCCGGAAGGGGAGCCAAAATGTCGATAAAAACAAAATCCTGATCATTGTCTCCAAAAGTACAAATCACTCCTTGATTGTGATCCAGTTTTGTTCCCACCTTGTCCATCATGTTGTCATTAAATGTCTCAATAAATGAAAAACTTCAGGTATGAACAATAAAACAGTGGCTTCTCTTTCTAACTGTCTGAGATGTCTGCTTTTCTCTCCTTCTTTTGAGAGTAATCTGAGTTTTCTGCTGTTCAGTCTGATTCGTGTTAGCAGCCTGAGCAACAGCCAAGGCACTTGTGGACAAAAAGGACAGAAATTTATAGCGGAACGCTTGTCTGATTTGACTTGGCCGGGGTTTGACAGCCTGAAAAGCTGGTAAGCTTCGATTCTTTGAACCTTGCGATAAGAATCTGCTCCAGTCAGACACACGCTAAGCTAAGAAGAATCCAATTTTACATAACAACGTTCAAAAGAACTGTGACAACCGTAATTGAATATAAAGCACCCTGATAAAATGATCAAAGCCAACTTGCAAAGTCAGTGAAAATAAATCTAAAATAAATAAAGCTAAAAACTGCATTTCTCTTTAGTGACAGAGGAGTTTAAAGGAATGCGGCTTTATCCCGCAGACGAGTCCTGTCTTTTAATAATGATCATAATGAGGGGAATCCTCTCTCAAAAAAATAAAATCACAAGCCTGCGAACAGGACGGAATGTGATGGGGACGTCCCGCTCCGCACAGTGTGTACGTGCGCATGTGGACGAGTGTGTGTGAGTGTGGGGAATAGATCCATCCGCTCCTGATGCGGGTCCCAGCAGTCGACAGCTCTGCCAACCGTTGTCATTTTCTGGCAGCCAGATTACTCTTGGGGTGGCATTTTCACAGTTGTCAAGTGAGGATTTAATGGCCAATTATCCTCAGATAAATATATCTCTGCTGAGGAGAGGGAGCCGTCGTAGGAGTGGGAGACGCTTCTAATTGTGGGCTAAAGAAAGAGAAAAACATGTCTGGTCAAAGCCTCCAGAGACTGGCCTACTTCCTATACCCCGGCACTGCCACTTCATCATCACCCTAGAAGGCAGTCGGATCCCTTAAAATAAATCCACTCTACTGTAAATCACGTGCTTACAGCACCAGATACACGCTGTCGTTAAACAGGGTGTCGCCATCCGTGCTTTGACCGTGGCGTGCTGTCAATTGTTTTTTTTCCACCTATTGGTGTTCATGACAGCAGAGGAGATTACTCACAGAAGAGACTCTTTAGGCCAGCGGGACGACGGAAACACGGGAAGGAGGGAATCATGGAGCAAAAACATGGAAAATCTAATTTAGCACCTTGAAAGCAGCCTCTGAGGTCATAAAAACTTCACAAACAGATTCCCTTTGTTACATAAGAGCCACGTGTCAACGATTCAACAAATCCTACACAACAAACTAAGAACCACAGTAACCCCAAGGTCAACAAAGACAATCAGTTAAACCTGTAATCAGGTTCATTTCAATCATTTGCTGCAGGTTTAAAACTATTCCAGTGCAAACTCCATCATGGCACCTCCATGGCCTCGCACTGAGATCATCAGCTGTAAGTTCTATACTGTCTTGCCTATACTGTAAAGTTTGCAAGAAAACGATGGCAATGACAGAAACAGGATGGTTTTAGACCCCAAGCATTTTTACAGACATATTATACAGACATATGTCTGTGTTGCTGGCAGGTTAGCAGTGTGTAGATGTCAATGGGGATCGCGCCTAACAGGCTGAGCGGCCTGCACCGACGTCACCTCAGGTTAATGACAGTGGCAGTCTCAATTGCTGGGGTGGAGGAGAGGATTTAATGCTTCCCCTTTGGCACCAGGAAGTGCTGATAATGATGCCGGGTGGCATGGAACGAGTCCCTTCTGACATCAGCAATGATTTAAACTCCTACGGTGAGCGAGTTCATATACGCACACACACACACACACACACAAGCAGGCAGGCGCACACACACACACACACACACACACACACACACACACACACACACACGTGCACGGTTATTATGTCCAGATGACACCTCATGTGGAATATTGGTGCGGTTTTCCATTAAAATGATGAATGCCAACAAACAACAATTTAAGGCCCCATATATTACTAAACCCACTACTCACAAAAACAACTCCACTATAATCTAACCTGCACTCATTTCTAGCATTGATGTCGCCTAATAATGACAATAACATTATAGTAATCAGTTTGTTATTAGTATTCAATTACTGAGGAGACATTTTGTAATAACTAGCTAAAGTGTATAAAGAATTAGAATGAAAAGAACGATGCATTTTTCTTTCTCATTCATTCATTTGACAGCTGTGTGACGCTGAGCGAGGCAGTCAACACGCTGTACATTTATTCAGCTTGTTTATAATGTATGTGGATCCAGAGTTACACCAGCAAAGGTGAGGAGTAGACGAGGAGTTGAACATGAACTGTCTACGGGTTCAACTTTCACCTAAACCTGACACTGAAAGTTTGCCACCAAAAAAGTTTGAATGTAAAATGTCACATAATTCTCCCCGTTATGTCCCGGGTGTGATGTGTGTGATCTCCCCACCACCTGACGCAATGTAACCCATCAAAATTCAGCCAAACGATTATCTTCCCCCATTGTCATATTGTTCTGGCTCGCAATCACTGTTTCCACTCCCTAAGTCGAGACTTTTACCCGTCATTCCCCTGCTCTTCCTCTTCCTTCCTGCTCCTACTCTTTATATTTACATGATCGCCATTGACACTGTAATGATCGGTGTGATTATGCATGCGGACGGGGCTGTGAACGGGTGTGTTGACACGGTGTTGACAGGCTGCCGCGGTCACATCTCCTCCACTGTCTCAGGTGGGAGCTCTGGTTATGCACAGGCTTCATTTAGATTCGATTACAGTGATGCACGCCTTATGGGTGTCACTTCTCTTCCGCTTCACAATTTAGGGGAGAGAGGATGGGCAGTAATTGTGCTACCTGGGCGCCGAAGCCCTGGTGGCAAATCAAGCAGCGGGTGCGCGGTGGCATATCGCCTGGCTGCCTTTTCCTCAGCTCATTTATTTGCCTCCAGTTGTCAACGCGGGAATATCACTGTGTGCAAATTAGCTTGCCGGGCCTTCAAGGAGCCGGCGCTGCCTCTGCCCGCCCACCCTGCTCGAGTGACGCCTGTTATGTCCAATTACACACCCGGTAGCTGTGATTAGCATGCGTAACTAGCAGTTCCAGCGCTCGCAGCGTACACGCAGGCACGTGCACGGAGACGTGAGCAAACACAGATGTGCGTGTGTGTATTATATCCTCATCAGCACCTGTTTCATTAGCTTTGCTGCCAATGTCTAAACTAGGAGCAGTGTTTCTTCTGGTTGCTGCTCCTAATTTTAGCCTCCTGCATTCTGCTCTCCTATAGGCCGATAGAAGCCGTCTACTCATGAATCTCCTCTCCAGGGATACTCTCAAGTATACTGCATGTGTACATTTTCACCTCATCGTTTCTTAAAAGACAAGGCAGGTGAGTATAGATATCTTACAAACAATTATTATTATTACAGTAAGTGACACACATACAGTATGTTCACAAAGTAAAGAATCTGAAGAGAGAGACGACAGAGCGAAGTCTCGTCTTAGCAGCTCTAAAGCCTTTGGGTATTGCATATTGCAAATAGCCTACAGCAGTGCAGTTATGTGGAACAGAATAGAAAAGCACGCTGGTTTTGGGTTGGTTAGAAATGAAATGTTAGATCTGCAGCGTTTACTGTCGTACAGTTGTTGTTATTTCAGTCGCTGGGTATTTGCGGTGCGTCTCTTGACATGGCCTGACCGAAGCAGCAGCATTACTCAGGCTCTGGCCACATGTGAGCCGCACATTACGCCGAGCTGCACCAGCCTCTGACCACCCCCGCTCTATAAACGCAAGCCAAAACAAAAGGCGACGGGGAGAGTTCAAAGTGGTGTCTGTTTTGTGTGTAGTCATGGTGGCCTGCCGTCGGACGCTTTCATCATATCTCTCGGCGATGCCACAGAACCCTGAGGGGGTGATGTCACGGCGAGGTCACTGTCGGATATGAAAGAGGGAGCCGCGGCTTGTGGGGAGAGACAAATTTAACCAGAAGTGTCCCGAGATGGGAGGCGAGGAGGCACCATGTGGCACCGTCGCCTACGCGCCTGCACATCAGGCCTGTAGCGCTGTCAGCCAATTGGAGGCCTGGAGGTCTGAGGATGCATATAGACAACCACATGCTTCCGTTTATGTCTCTGTCACTCTGTTTCTTCTCTCAGTCGATCTGGAACACAGTCAAATGGACAAAGTGCGCCGCGAACAAAGAGAGCATTGCTATCCTCAGTGCGACGCTGGCTGCTCAGAGCAGCTGTGGAAATGTCAAACAGGGCCGAGATGAGAGAAGTGTGGAGAGTGGGATGAAACTGCTGACACCTCATTTCCCTTTTATTCCCCGTTCTGAAGCTACTTTTGTCACAGAATGTTTTATATATCTGTAGGTCCTATCTCCCGTCACTTGTGCTTTTCACCCGACATCAACTGGAAACACAACACATGCAATCACGCAAACTGCTCCTTGAAAGCCATTTGTTCTGCTATGGTAGCGCCGTGCTCTTTGTTTGAACCGGTGGCGTCTGTTTCTCCCCCAAATCTGCGTTTGAGAGCAAGCACAGAGGGGAGGCGCTGATATCCAGACCGGCTGAAGGTTCTGTGTGTGTGTGTGTGTGGGTGTGTGTGTGAGTAAGTGTGTTGTGATTTCTGTCTCTACTATAGCTATTCTTTTCTCCCTGAAATGTAAATCTCATGTTTTAAAGATTCCTTTAATGGGAATCAAAGTCTAAATATTTCAATACAGCTATTTTATTATTCAGTAGACTCACAGGCATTTCCAGCCATCTGACTGCAAGAAATCCATGTGCCTCACGTCTCCGCTGTGCAGGTACATGGCTTCAGCTGGCAATATTACAAGGATTAGCATGGTATATGAAATATTTAGTGGATTTCTTCTCCCCTCCCTCTAAAACCTAATAAATCAAATGACTGCCAAATGTCATTAAAGTGATGGTCTTTGACTGGGTAAGAGAGAGAGAGTCGCTTTTCATATTCAAATTCGTGCGTGGAAGAAATGAAAGAGCAGAAAGGTTACTTAGTTTAGCTGACAACCCCCAGTGGTGGGTGAAGAGCAGAGGAGGGGCAGATGGAAGGAGGAAGGAGTACAGGGAGGTACAGCCAGGGGAAGTATTGTCTGATGTGCCAGCCGGGCGTCCTGGTGCCACTGGTCTCCAGTTGGCTCAGGCAGGCAGGCAGGGCGTCTGGCCTGCTGGTTTGATTAGTCAAAGATGTTTTTTCCCCTTTTCCTTTTCATTTTTCAGGGGGGCCGAGGTGTCACGTCGCAGCGGATCACAGGCCGGGGCGAGCGGGACAACCAGCTGTCTCTGTCACCAACTGTCACCGGCATTGTCTCTCCTCCCTCACTGGCTGAACAGATGACAGGACATTTGAATGGCAGGCACCATTCTCTGGCCCACACCCAGCATACAGACCGATCATCGATATTCATCCCCTCGCCCGCCACCAAACCCCCTTTCTGTGTTTTTACTCATTCATATGTAAACGCAGAGATAAAACATATGCCGCTAATTAGCAACAAATCAACAGTGACCCAGGCTGAGCATCTACAGATATTCATAGCGAGAGCTCGAAGACGCCCAGCACCTGTCTATATTTGAAGCATCGCCTTATTCATTACCAAAGCGTGTTGGCAAAGAGAATCAACTAAAGCACAGCAGGCTTTCGTTGATTTGCATTCTTCCTACAAGTTGACATAATGATGTAAATTATCAAAGAAAACTGATTTTATGTGACGCGGAGGTTGTTGTAATGCCATTGGCATTGGTCTCACGAGACTATTTGAAAAGGAAATTATAATAGATACACGAGGCGCTGTTTGTTACCTTAAACCCAAAGGGAAATCATCCTCACATGAATGGCAGCTGTCCTTGAGTCGACACCTCATCAGAAATGACAGCGTTGATGTAAGAGTGATACAATGAGCCAAACAAACTTTGATTTCACTTCACTTACATCATTAGAGCGACTCTTAAGGTCACCGGGTTGGAAAGCAGATTGAGGAAACATTATGAACATATCTGGATTAAAAGCAAACAGTGTTGACAAAGTTAATATCCATTACACATCAAATTGGTGGTGTTAATTTTGAATCAGTCAAAGGTCGGAAATATTCATGTGGAGCTGTCCAAAGTTTTTTTTCCCCCTTCTTCCTCTTCTTCTTCTTCTTCTTGTTCTTCTTCTTCTCTTCACGTTGACTTGACTTTCTTCTCCATTAATTATCATGCCCAGGAGGTTTTTCAGGGAGAGGAGCAGCCATCAGCCTGAATCATCTTGACAAGGCGGCATGGCCCAATTACAACAGAGCTCCGCTGGGCTTTGATGTGGCGGAAAAGCAGAGAGATAGGGGCAAATCGCACAGCCATATTATGGTAATGATCTGATTTAATCCTGCCACTAAACTTTATGTAGCTTGTTTAAAGAAGATGCTAACGCTAATTACAGAGGTGCAGAGAGGTGCTGGGTGGGATCGGGTGCAGAGGGCGGCGCCGGGGGGCCCGTGGCGGTGGCGGCGGTGGCGGTGGCGCAGAGGCTGTTGGGAGTTTCACGTCTACAAAGTGCAGCTCATAAATGTTGTAAATGAAAATGAGACAAAGTGGACTTATTTCTGTTTAATTATACATCCAGCACAGGTGAAAAGGTGAGGGGCACAGGAGGGCGTGTGTGTGTAAGCGTAAAACCTGTTGGGCTACGCTGCTGTTAATTAACACATCTGAGGACGGGAGGGAGAGCAGGTTCGAGAGAGTGCGGAATGAGACTTAGACAGGAGGAAAGGGAGAAGTAAGGAGGGGGTAAAAGAGGGATGTTACTGGGAACGCACGATAATATCAGCCTGTAATTAACTTGTCACTTCAATTACAGCCCCTCCGATTGGAATTGTCTTGGGTTGTGGCGCCGGGCCCTGTCTGTATGGTTAATTAGTCTGACGAGTAGCCACCGTGCTCCTCTCCGCTCTCCATGCCGTCACGCCTGCAGCGCATTGGTTTATTGTTCTAAATGATTGACTAGCATGGAGCTGGAGAGCAGATCAAACTCAAGAGAAGGAGCGTGACCGATCAGCCATCAGAGGTAAACCGACTCCATACTGCTCTCATTGTCCCGTGCTATATTCTAATGGTTGTTATTACTTTAACCTTTTTGCTTGCTTTTCTCTATCAATTATTAATGCCTGTTTGAAATGTATTATGACCAGGGTTACTTCAAATGATATCAAGTTGATTTCTCTTCAAACATAAGGAGGCAGACAATGTGGCAGCATCACTGATGGGCGGTTAAACTTGGATGATGGAGAATGCGTAGCATTTAAAGAATTAATAGGTAATCATTCACAGCTTGGAGTTCCGTACACGAGGTCAGGCTGGTTTGATGACCTTGTGAACCCACCCGTCAACCATTTCCAACTTTAAGACACAAGAAAAAAGGAAGCGATCTGCATTGGAAGTTTCTTTTATCCTTGTTTATGAGACCCCCAAGCCCTCGACGTGAGTGAAGATATGGAAGCAAATATAAATATCACACTAACAAATTGCAGACTAGAGAGCAGTGACAACATTTCCTTGATACTTCCTTTTATATTCAGAAGGAAAACATTGCTTAGTTGCACCAACATCAATAAACACATAGTCAAGATAATTATGTTTTTGCATTTTGTTCAAAAGGGGAGAAAGGATATTAAGCATTAAACTTTTAATATGCAAGCGAAGTGTTATAAATAAACATTAGAGCAATAGTTCCAGCCGCTGGTATGGTTTGTCCTCTGTGTTACCTTTCTCTCCGTGAAGAAGAGGACACCTCCTGGGACGCTGAAGGCCTCTTTGTATGGATTCATCACTTACACAGGCAGTCGGCTGTATTATCACAGCTCTCGGTGTTACTCTTTGAAATCTCACTGTTATGCAGAACTTACACATGTGAAGATATGACGAGCGTTTTGACACAGGTATAATCCGCACTGGGCCCGAGTGGAACCGTGTGATTTTCCTTTTTTTTTTTTCTCCCTGAGGAAAGAGAGGACATTTTGACAGTCCTTGTTAGAAAAATATTGGCGTGTGGGTTCTACTTTGATGCCAGCAATGATTTTGTCAGAGTAAATGCTGGACATGATTTCTTTAGCAGTTAACATGTCGCTCATCCAAGTCATTCTTTAGCATGTCTCAATCAATACATCCACATCTAAACTACCTAACTTTATAGGTGAGCCCACTTGGTTAGTCTGTTGTTTCATCCTGCGTTGTTTCATCATGTGCAGCGTTAACTATCTTTGATGCATGAACGAGGAAAATGACTAGTTTCCATTGACAACATTGAGAGAGAGAGAGAGATTTTACATTTAGAGAAGAAGCTATATTGAATGAAATTAATAATTACTGTAGTTTTCAATTTTTTCTAGATGACCTGTGTGTGTAAAATCACCCAACCATACATATGACACATTATTTGTGATGGATGTAGGTCTGAGGGATCTCCCCTCCCCTCACTCGGTCACCTCAATGTGAGCTCCGAAGGCCGGCTGGGATGGACTCATCTTTACAAGGGGCCTGAACCTGAGCAACCTGATCTCCTGCATCAAAAACAAACATTTGAATTATAGTTTTGCAACTTTGACCATTTTTTGCAACCCTACATTACATTATAATAAGAATATGCACTTAACTATCAATGAAATTTCATTCAAATTTGTGTATTTGTGCTGATGGAATGAGAGTAACACTGAGGGTTATTCAGCATAATCGTCAAGCCTCATTGATCGCTGATAATCATTGTGTTATTGTTGGTCTTAAAAAGTTACACCCTTGTATAAAAACATTGTTTTTCTGCAAGTGTCTGCCATCAAGTGTCTGCCGTCATCCAGTTGAGGTTAGGCTCTCCCGGTCAGTGAAGCAGTCTTGGCTTTGAGGGGCCTGGGTGGTGGTTGCACACAGTCATGATGAGGCTTCGTCCCTGACTTGTGCTTCTACAACGTATCTGTCAGCCTGTGGCCTTCAGAACTCGAGCTGAGAAAAACCCTCTGGGGCCCATTTCCTTCTGACTCTGTCATTACTGGACAACACACAAATGCTGTGGTTTACAAGGCTGAAAACAAAAAGAAATTGTGTTCGCTATTTCATAGAGGCAGAGTGATTGTGCACATATTTACTGGAAGAGAAATCATCTTTGAAATGTGTTAGAAGACGGCATATAGCATCAAATGGGGTAAGTGCTCATTGTTTCTGGTAGAGTGGCAGTCATCTGTATGAAAGGCACCTGACCAGCAGCGACAGCAGCAATGGAGAATGCACACCTCTTGAATACGCTTGCATGCAAAAGCTGTTTCAAAAAGAGGGTGAATTTGAATGAGCTGTTATCAAGCTGCAACATGGTGGCTTGCCAATAGCTGGACTGCAAGCATGGCCATTATCCAGTATAACACAAACCCCTTTGATCAGCAAAAGCCAATAGCAGCACCGTGTGTCTCATTCAGAATCGTACTATTCCTTCCCATTCTGCAACTTGTTTACAAGTTTGTAAGGTTCTCTCTTTGAAGCAGTCATTCTGTATAATTATCTGTGACAGCTGGGTTTGGACGACAACATTTGGGACGCGCCTAAACACTACAAGAAATTGATTTAAAAGCCTAAATGACTCAGTCTTAGTAACGTTGCTGTCCGTGCACAAAAATAAAAGGTATTGAAAAGATTAACATGCTTTTCTTCTACTGTGTTTGGATCAAAAACAGAAGTCGACGCCAACGTCTTCTAGTGCGGCCATAAAAGTGTCACTCGCAAGATATGATGTGAGAGCTTCAGAAGTGGAATCCCTCGTATTGTTTATAGCTGATCTTTATCCGAATGCATCAAACAGTGCAGGATCAGTGTTGCGGACCATTTGTTAAAATAGGAAATAAATTTGTTTGTGCCATTGTGGTGCTGCAGCTGGTGGTCAAACATTTCAGCATTGCCAAGTGATGTCACAGTCAGGTGGGCCCAGCTATGAAGTCACTCCACAGCTGCTCACTTGTGATTTATTACGACATTCAGTACCATTGTGATATTATTACCATAACAATGTGAAAACAAAAGACATGATCGGAAAACAATGCACATATTTGTTTCATTGAGCTTCTGTTTTGAGCCAAACAGAAAGAGTTTATCCAGAACCTCTGCCATTGAATGTGAGTCCCTGAGCATTACAAACACAACAGCCTGTGGACGCAGCACCGCAGCTCCACATGGCTTATTGTCTGCTCGTTAACTTCGTGCACTAGCCGCACTGACACGCAACAATGATCGCCCGGCTTAACAAACCAAATTACCAAAACTCAGCTCCACATTTCAGCCAAATACCACACGCTGGAAGCTTTTCTTAGCAGGAACCAATTATGTGCACTACACAACACAACAAGACAAAAAAGTCAAGTTGGGTCCAGCTTCTTTACTTTGAAATGCTGCCTACTGATTGATTCTTACACACAATTCTGCCTACTTTTTATTCTCTGCTTCCTTGTCCGCACAGAAATCCGTTCATGGGACCGAGTGGACATTGGGACCATTGTGATAAGACGTTCTAGGCGAGGTGAAGTCGGTGTGAAGCGCACGTCCTTATTGTTAATAGGATTTCAACATGCAAGTCGGCTGGCGTCCTCCTGCTCTGAGACAGAGGACAGAGCAGAGACACTCCAGAAGATAAAGGGAGGATACAATATTTATAATGTATTTAACTCGTTTTTTACTGGTACCTACTTTGAATTATCCGTCTTGTGCTATTTTGTTGGTAGGAGATAAAAAATATGCATTTTAGTGACGCATCATTAAATATTAATTCTCCCCTTTGACCGGGGTGGGGTGGGTGCTGGGGTTTAATATGCTGCACCATCTACTATACTAATACTGCTCAGTACTTTGTCATGGGGTGGCTTAATGCGTTCATATTAAAAAGAAAGTTCTGTTAAAGTGAATAAAATACAATCATAGAGTCGTCACAGTTCACAAATTGTGCCGAGCTGCTTTATGAAATGACGCCACAAATACCATAACTGTCTGTTATTGCAAGTGACATTGTCATTATGCACTGACACAGCATCCCTGCTCTAGCGAGGCATAAAAATGTCCTACTAAACCAGCAACATAAACACATTGATAAATTACATTTATATGCCATCAAGCTTCGATATTTGCTGACACCAAAAATGTTTCTCCAGATCTGCCGAGGCAATGGTTCTCATTATCCAGCTGAGGAGTGAGCAGTGCGGGGATGTTAATGAAAAATACACAGACAGTGACCTTTGTAAAGTCTCTCGGCAAATGACAACGAGTTAACGAACTCCAGTCAGGGTGCAGTGAAAGCTGTAAGAGAGGGAGAAGGTCTTTAATGTTCAGGATACCGTATCTATCTGAATCTGCACATTGTTGTGTTGGATGGCCGCTGACAGGGTCAGAGAGGTCACAATGGTTGGACCCGTGTCCCAGTTCCAATAATCACAGCTGCAGAAGGGGAAAACCTCAGACCTGAGCCCTGCCCAGGCACTGGAGGAGTTGGACCGAGTCAAAAGACGAGCTTTGACTCCGCAAAGAGAGAGGAGGAATTTCTGTAATGGCTAATGTCTTAATTAGCCTATAAGAAATAATAGAGCACAGGACTGAAAGCAGCCAAATCATGACAAAATGGCAACAACGGTTGACTTGTATTCTTAGGAAATATGCAACTCATTAAGCATCGGGATAACAAACTAATACCTTATTTTGCAGACAAGGTTTATAGGACCAAATCACATGCACATTTCTATTAAACATAGGTGTGTCCAGCAGACAGCACATAAAAAAATGATATTTTGTTTCCTTTTATGTATCCAAATATGCAAGCTAGTATTCTTGTGGTATTATTGTACAACTGTAAAGGCACACTGAACAACAATTAAAGGATTGTCCCAGATTTACTGCCAAGTATCAAATTAAACCGCCTGTGACCTCTGCTTTCACTCAGTCATTTTCATAAATCTTCGCTTGGACTGATTTATGGAAGATCTTAAGAAGAGTTACCAGACGATCTGCAAATTTGCTGAGTTGATGATGGCACCGTGTTTTCATACCACAGCCTATTAGGCTCCTTTGGAGCTTAGCTGATCGCTGCTGATGAAAGGGTCAACACAATGACAGTTGCTATATGAGACGCAATCAGCCCTGGAACCATTAATGCAGGGGTAATCATCCTCCAGAGTGGTACCAGTTTCTAAAAGACATGCACAGCAATACTAATAGGAGCAACTGTAACCAGTCAAGAATTCAAGTTGTTTCTAATGTGTTGTCAATCACAGGCAAGATCCTGAATTTGCTCTTAAATTGTCTAAACGTACAGGCACTCATGACATTGTTCTCTTTGATCAATTCCATCCAGCAGAAACTCAAAGCAGGTGAAATCTAAAGTTAAAAATGATTTTCAGATCGGGCTGACCTGGGCCTGTGTGCCGATACCTCGCCTCAGAAGTTTTGGGGAAATGTTTCAGTACTTTGCTGAGTTGTTCTCTGCTTTATGACAGGTGCCCTTTCTCACGCTCTGGCTGAGACCATATGGGCCCGTCTGAACCTCAGCCGGAGTCTCCACCAGGCTCGCTGTCTGCCAAAGCCCTGTCACACCTGAGTACAGAAGATCAAAGAGGCCTGTAGTGCCTACAACCACACAGCTGCTGCACGTGCCAAATTTCCTTCACTGCTCCAGTTCCTTTGCTTTCAGCACATGTGTTTCCAAGGTTGACCACTAATCCTCCATTTATGTACATTATCGCATCTCTAGAACTCACTAGAGTGACAGTTCTGGAAACTCTCACCCATGTCTTTGTGTCTTTGGCAATCTGATCTTCTCTAGTTTGATAAACCTTTGGCCTATTTTTCCTGTTTGTGTGTTTGTTTGTCTGTTTGTTCGGCTTAAGCATGGGAAGCCACATGAGGAGAGATGCAGCATGAGGAGAAAGTGTTTGCCATCTCACCAGTCCAAACCGTGACCAGTAAAGCGTAATTATCGTTGGGGTTTCCACTTGTAAAACAACGGCTTTGGCGAGCGATGGCAGCTTTTCATAGCGGCAAGCTGAAGAGAGGAGTGTTTCTGTTCAGCACTGAATTAGAGCTCCAAATTGGGACTGTCATTAGAGAATTCCAGAGGGACTGGTAACGATGCAAAACGCTGACTCAAGCCAAAGTGGAAAAAACCTCTGGGACAAATAAATGCTCTCCACACAGCCATGTATCTGAGCAACAAACACACAAACAAATTATAAATATCACCATCTGATTAAACCGAGGAGAGACGGCTATTGATTAACACTTGGCTAGGGAAGTTTTCCAAAATCCATCTAGTACTTATGGAGGGACAAGTTGAGATTAAGCTCATGTCTTCTGCAACTCAACCGTCATCTAGCGAGCAGTGTTTAAGTGTTCTTATTGACTTCTGCAGACACACTCAATCTAAGTAAACCTTTTTAGCAAGGATTGATTTGGAAGAAATCACCAGGGGTCTCTTTAAAGCTCTAAGCCACATTAATTTCCACTGGGAAATCCATCTTTGTCCTTTTACATCAAGTGGAATGAGGATGTACTTGTACTTTGCTATCCCCTTAATGAAACAAACCCCAAAGAACATTCTGAGGCGTGTATGAAGTATGTCGTCGCTGCTGCCATCCTCTGGTGAAGGAATGGAGGATTTTTTTTGTGACAATTCACATCATGTCAGGTGAGAAATATCATTTATGGTTGCAGTGTGACTGTAATTATAGTCGTAATGCACTCATCATCACACATAAAACATAGAAACCCATGACACAGCTCACTCAATCTGTACCCAATATACTGTATCAGATGCAGCTGTACGCTTCAAATAAACACGACAATTCT
The DNA here is from genome assembly GCF_046128005.1 of Genypterus blacodes. Classification (NCBI taxonomy): domain Eukaryota; kingdom Metazoa; phylum Chordata; class Actinopteri; order Ophidiiformes; family Ophidiidae; genus Genypterus; species Genypterus blacodes. The sequence goes on from NW_027466879.1 coordinate 13,213,966, forward strand.
GTGAAAAAAGTGCTCGCTCGCATAACTGATATTCATTGCACCATAACGGAGGCGCAAAGGAAGGCGGTTCCTTTTATGATGCAGATGTTTATCAGAAATGAGTCACCACTCCTTGGCACTTAAGAGCAGCGCTGTGATGTATCGGCATTATTATATGACTGCCAGATGCAGCGGCCTCAATTTAATGTTTTCATGACAACTGTTAAATCCTTTGCAAAGCCACAGGGTTAGCGTTTCCACAAGGTCAGATCTGGACCGCCGCTCCACACTTTTCCATACAGCGAGTCGCGTTCAAGATGCGGCAGTTGCGCTTGGGAAATCTGATAGCCGGTATTTGAATGGACGTGCTTGTGTGTTTGCCAGCAACCATGACACGGACAAGAAGCTATAGACAATGGGATGGATGGATGGATGCATGATGGATGATGATGTGTCTTACTTTATGATGACCTTTGAAAGTCACCGTTTCCATGACCCTATTTTCAAATGGAAGATTAAGAATGATGCATCTCCCCTTGATTTATAACTCAACACTAAGATGTCAAAAAGCAGCAGAGTCACTTTTCTTGATGCAGATTGGCAAACTATACCAGCCTGTGTGACTCATAAGGCTGAGCACTTCCATTCAAATACCTCAAACCTGGCTTATAAGAAGGACTTAATGCAATTGTTTAGAGAGAAGTGGGAATCAAACGCAAACACAGTGGGAAAACAACAACCAGAGCTGAAACAGCGATTGAGTTAAATTCAATAACTTTTATTCTGGTACGAGTAAATGTTTTTAAAGATCCTATTGATCATGAAAGAGCCCAACTGAGTCCCTCAATCAGTGAATTCCAAATTTTAATTGTGTCTTTAAAAGCAGAAATGTGTATAAACAATATTTTCATACATCGGACCGTTTCAAAACCACAAATGGTTCTTGGAAGGATGGCGTGAGTTTCTACATGAGGAAAGTGGAACACTGAGGTCATTGTTTCCACACTACACTTTTCAAGGTAAGAGGGATTTCAAACAAATAAGAAAGAGATGAAGATGCTGCTTTTGGGGATACTGGAGGAGTTGTGTATGTTTTGTGAATGTGGGTTTTATTCAAAGCTGGCAATAGAGGGATGGGATGTGAAACCAATAAGAACCAGAAGGGCTTAGGGGTCATTTGAGGAGCAGTGACAACATGCCACTCAGCAAATCATCTCTGGTCTCTCTAATGCAAAAATTAACCATCCCCTTCATGCCGACCACAGTGGATTTGATAGCGGCTGGGCAACATGGTTGTGCAATACTTCCTTCATAATTCAATAAGGATCAGTTTCACTAGAAACAGCTCTGGCGTCAGGAAAGGGAAATTTCTTAGAGCAGCAGAACGCGGGAATGAAGTGCAAATGCTGAAACTTGCCGAAAGGTTTCGATTTTGGTTGTCATGCGCTCCGTGTTAGACTGAGGTTGCGAGCATTTGGTCCGTCGCCTAATGTGTTCTTGTTGGCACTCGCCTTCTCACCAGAATGGGTGCCAGATGTCTTTTCCTTTTTTTTTCTCCCCCGAGCTGCGGACCTGAAGCACGGTGACTCGCCGGGCCCTCGTGCTGCCTCCAAAAAACCGCTAGCAGTGTACACGCAAACAGGCACCATTTAATGAGTCACACAGTTGCTTCAAAGTGAAATTACATCCATTTAAACCTGTCTTACACGTCACCCAAAGAGGCACCGAAAAAAAGTGTCTACCTTCAATTTATAGCCAAATGAAAACCGCAAAGACAAAAGTGGGACATGTGCAAGTTATTATGGACATACTCCGTTCTCAATGATGAGAGCAGCATGTATAAAACGGGGGAAAGGGGAGGGGTGGCATAATCTCTGCCCAACATATTTGTATGATACCAGACTTTGAAATGGGAAAATCAAAGGAAAGCTTTTTAGAACAAAATGTGAACAGTCTTGCCATCTTTTTCCCCCCCCCTCTTTGGACCTTCACAACCAGGCGTAGTACACGATCATCATTTCAGCTGTTGTTTCAGGCCATCAAAGGCTCTGCGCTCGATTAGTGTATCACAGGTGATCACAGGAAAGTCAGCGGACGTGCTCGGTGAGTTGAATGAGAGGAGAGGAAAGTCAGAGCGGCTGACAGAGAACAAAGAGGGCACATTGTTTGGGCCGTGTAAAAGGCTGCGCTCACATATATGTAGATATCAGCCTGTAAAGCCCCAACGCAACACTTTGGGAGTTATGGGAAAGTCAAAAGTGTGGCCCGGAGTTCCAGCAAAGGGGCCACCGTGTTCCTACAGCTACAGCCGTGTTCCTACAGCTGTTCACAGGAGGCCTCCATGTGGGTGGCTGGAACAGTGGCGACAGAGATCTCACCCACACTGATATTGGACTTAAGTTGTTTTGTTTTATTTATCCGACATGGTTGTCAGAGCCAAAACACAGAAGTATACAGCCATGGCACTGTCAGAAGCCAACATTCTTGGGTGTGTATGTGTGTGTGGTGGCAGGCCTTGTAACCAGTCAATGACACTTCACAGTCAACACGCTGCATGTATTTCTGTTATTACCAACAGCAGAACTAACATGAGAGAGCAGCAGCAGCTGGTACCAAGGAGTCAATCAAATCATTTATTATGGCCCCATAATAAAATATAGTGACAAGAATAGAAAGGGGACAAAAAGTGAAGAGTGCCAGTTTTTATGTTGACACAAATCACACTTTGTCTGTTTTGGGGGTGAGCTGCCTACGTGGCCTGTTTCTGACAGAGGAAATGGGGCCTAATAAATGTGCTGCTATGCTTTTCATATGACTTGTCGTTTCCTGGTTTCGCCGCGCTCTCATGTTAAGCAGCTGGGTAAATCGCTTCAGTTTCAGGCCTTCGCCGGAGCCTTAATGCCTTCCATCCCTCCGGCCAGACGCGCCGCCTTCATCGTCCGGGAGAAAGAGCCGAAAGGAAGTAACACCTGGTTCCCCTGAGCCCCATCCAGGCCCCCCTGGGTGAGAGTAGCCCGTGCGGTACCAGTCTGATCGGACGCGGAGGTGCTCGGCTGAGGATTAAAGGAAGTTTAAAGGAACGATTGGGAATAACCCGCCGAGTCGAGAGGGACTAAGCAACGTTGTTTTAATATGAATGTGAGATGTAGGCGAACAGGGGAAATGTGTGTGTATCAATGGAGAGGTAGCAGGGTGAAATCAGGTAGCCTGTGTCACCAGCAGAGGCTGAGCAGGAAGCAACGTCCAGCAGCCACATCCACTGGAACACACACACTCACGGACTTGACATTGGATTTGAGGGATTTGATCATGAAGGTAGGACATCTCTCTGCTCCCCTTCCCCTCCCCTCCTACGCCTTTCTATCTCTCTCACACACACACACACATACACACACACGCACAAACACCCATTGGACGTGGTGCATTGACTTCACATGCTGTGTTCATCTCCCACCGCGTTTAAAGTGGAACCACACAGGGTTGTGGCCCCCGTCCACACATCTGGAGGCGCTGCTGCCGAAGGCCGCAGTTCCCCCCCCCCATCCTCCTCCTCCTCTTCCTCCTCCTCTACAGTCTTCATCATCCTCATCCCCTATTATAAATCCCATCACACTTTGTCCATAATTATTCCACACACATGCTTATGCAACAAAGCAGTAGCCAAGTCAAATGACAAACAGACCGTAGCTATAAATTAAGACTTATTTCTTTCTTTAATGGCTCGCACTCTCATAATGTTTGCCACTAATTCCGCACGGCGAAAATGGCAACACTGCACTTTTCTTTCTTGTGCATCTCTCTCATTAACAATAAGCATTTAAGCAACCAAGCCAATATGGCATGTGTGGAAATGTGTGAGAAAAATAAAATCTTCTATAAATCATTTCAGCAAAGGGATTAAATGCTGCAATGGTTTTAAAGGCATAAATGCCCTTGTTATATTGTTATAATTAGTGCTGTGAATCCCAAAACACAAATAACCAAAAAAAACTGTCATCTCAGCTAAAACTTGAACATTTCTGCGGTTAAGTCGAACTATAAATCCTCACAAAGTGTCAACAACTTTCTCGGTTGCGTTAAGTAACAGAGCAACACATCAAATCCCATCTAATCTCCATGTTTTAACAATTCTCTTCCCCCTGCCATGAGACAGCCCTGACCTCTGACCCTAATGACTCTCATATCAACCCCGCTTCTGCTCCGGTTTCACCCCTTTATTTGACGTAATAGAGAAGAAAGAGTGGGGCAGCGGTGGAAGGAGGAGCGAGAGAGAGAGAGGGAAGCGTTTTCTTCCCCGAGTCCCGAGGCTTGTCACTCAACCGTACCCAGCGCTCACTTAATCAAGCAGGCATGTGGCATGGTGTGGCAACTGCCTGGGTGCATAAGTACATGTCTTGTGGTTTACGCTGGTTTAAGACAGGACGGATGTGGCACTGGTGGCAGCCCGTCTCAACTTGTTCCTGGTATGTTTGTTTTGACAGTCAGCTCAGACCCCATGGGCAGAAAGGCAGGCAGGCAGGCAGGCAGGCAGGCAGGCAGGCAGGCAAGCAGGCAAGCAGGCCTCTCTCTCTCTCTCTCTCTCTCTCTCTCTCTCTCTCTCTCCCTCTCTCTGTCTCCCTCTCTCGCCCCGGCTCATCCCAAAAACACACATTTAGTTTTCCGAAACAGAAATAGAAGCCACATTATTCTGCAAATATGGAAAGCTGTTGCCCAGAGAGATATTATAAAAGTCATTTAATTTCTCCCCCCTCCCACCCCCGCACCCCCTTCTCTTTGCCTTCTGGCTCTTTTGAGAACAGAACAAAAATACTTGCACCCAGCCAGTACGTCCCAGCGAACCATATGTATGAGTATTAATCAAATGTTCTTGGGCTTCGCCTTTAGTATCCAATTCATAATATAACAAACGTCCCTCCAAGCAGCACATCTGTAGAGGATGTCAATAAAGGACTTTGAAATGTACACCAACGCCAACACTCGGCAGACAAGAAAAAGGGGCTTTGAAACGGCTCGTAACGTCGGAGGTGCTCGCAGAAAAGACGACCGGCGGCGGCGTATTGAAAAGATGTCCGTTTTCCCCGAAGTTTTTTTTTCCTCTTTCTTCCATATGTAAATCCACATTCCCCCACGGCTTCTGTTTCTCAGCGAGGTATCTATATATGGAGCCACTTTATTACGGACAAATCCTCTTTAATGTTCTTGTCGGTGGAGGAACAGCTGGAGCGGAGATAAAAATGAGGAAGCAATCTGCAGCAGCTGTTGAAGTATTAATACAAAAATTAACTACTGTGTGTTGGTTAATTGCTTTCTGCTTAATGTGCTTTCAAAAGCCTTGATTCCTCTTTTCTGTTACACAATCACAACTGCGGCGGGGATATCAAGAGGCCTGTGAAATTAAAGATTCCATTTAAAGGAGCAGCCCTCTTCCTCCTCCTCCCCCTCCTCCACCCCCCCGTACTATTCTTCTCACGGCTCAGCGACCATAATGGACTCATGTGTTGAATAACCAAAATGGTCACATTAGACACCTGCTACTGTGGTCTTGGTAGGCGCAGATAGGGAACTCTCTCAGACTGCGGCAAACACAAGCGCCGCTCATCCGTCAAGAGCTCACGCAAACATTTCCATAAGTGAGGCTGTAAGTTTATCACACTCCACTCTGTCCCATTCCAGCGATCACACGCCTTCGCAACCCACTGAGTGACGACGAAAGATTTCAAACGGCGCAGCTGCTATATTTGCTTTAACTGCCATGCGTTTTATTTGCGTTATTATCTGTTGCCACCTCGCTCCTCAGATCCATACTGAGTGAGGCCACATGGAAGCAGTTAGGAGCGACGTGTCCCTTACAGAAAACAAAGAGAATTTTTTTTCCCCCTTCCCTCCCTCCTCTGGGGCCCATACACGGATGGGTCGTGTCTCCAGCACATTTAATTCCACGCCGTAAAAAGCATTAATCAGAGCCAGATGAAGAGGGAGTGGGAGAATTGCGAGGCATTATGTTTTTATGGATAATTTGAGGTTATTTACGCGGGATAACTAAGAAAATAATGAGCACCAGACAGCAAAGGAGACTGGTTGCTGTGGATAGATAGATAGATAGATAGATAGATAGATAGATAGATAGATAGATAGATAGATAGATAGATAGATAGATAGATAGATAGATAGATAGATAGATTGATGCGGGATCACTGGGTGTACATGTTTTGTGTGGCTCTGTGGCGCAATGGATAGCGCACTGGACTTCTAGTCAAACATGAGATAAGTCATTCAAAGGTTGTGGGTTCGAGTCCCACCAGAGTCGAGGATTTTGGGCAGCACCGTACAGCAAGACACTCCTTATATCAAGTCACTTTATTTGTATAGCCCAATATCACAGTCCGTAAAAATACATAGACAGAACCTTCATGCAGGGATTGTTTCCGTTGCTGTCCATTAGGTGGCTTACTTGTGCTGCAAACTCGCGGCGTGTTTCTGAGTTTGGGGGCTCGTAGTTCATGATCCGGCCATGGTCGGCGTCTTCCAGGAAAACAATGCTGGAAAGGAGCGCCGTGTGACACACGAGAGGTCAGAGAGAGGGCTGCCACCACAGAGCAAAAGACGAAGAAGAGGGGGCACGCCACAAACACTACGATCACAAATACCATCTAATGTTTCCCTGTCAAAGTCTATATTGTATGGGACGTAATAGGAAGTGACAGCAAGCTAAAGTGTTGTGTTTACTGCTTTATCTTACTTATAAGCTGCCTTGCTTATTGAATTTCTGCAGCTTATGTTATGAATCAACAGTCAGATGTTTGTGCAGGAGTTTGGGCTAATAACTTCCCTGCAAAGACAGCCGATTTTAACACTACAATAATAATAAGAGAGCGTTACAAAGAGGGAGAATACACTTTACTGTGAGGGTGAACGCCTAACAATCCACGAGGGAGCTCAGTCACTGACATGAGGGCAAATAGGTGGACAAACAGAGCAGCTTGTAAGGTGGGAAACATTCCAATTATTTCCGCGTGTGTTGGTATCTACACGGCGACGCGATGGCTCAAAAGGAGACGACGAGAGAAGACTCATTACCTGATTTTGCAGCAAGAAGTTTCATGAGGAGAAGTCCCCTCCTCCCCTCTGCTTTGATATTGCATGTGTTGTGAACATGCACGCCTGTATCTCTGTTCCGGCGGCACCACCTCAAACTGTCATTAAAGCACATGTCCTCAGGTGGAAAATGACTTCTGCGGGGGAGCTTCTCCCAATGATAACATGGATTTGCTCTAAAATACGCTGCTTTTCTCGGAGCGTCATGAATAAGTAAACGTTGACGAAAACCCTTTGCATTTTCAGTATCATTCCTAATGCTTTTTTGCTTTTAAGATGCACATTGAAGCATGCATAAAACATCCTTTTCTCCTCTCTGCACTCGCAATAAATGATGGAGGAAAGGCGCGGGCAAAAAACCTCTTCATGGCAAAGAAAGAAACAGATGAACAAACAAAACAAGTAAGTCTAAATATGTCCTAAGCGTAATGCCAAGGCCTAAGATTACATGACTTCCTTCCCATTTTGTTGAGCGTTTCTAGTATGAATTCTGCTGGCGTCACCGGAATTTACTTTGGATGAATGAACTTCATGTGATCTTTTAATTCATCGAATTGTCGCTGTTGCCCTGGAAAAGGGGGCTGTAATTTTGGCCCAGGCATTGACAAGTTTTTCACTTAGCATAGAGAGGATTAAATCAATTATGTTGATTCTGTATTTACTGCTTGCATGCCCACAGTCGTTTGTAATTAGCTTATTGCTTTTGATCTGATGTAATGTGATGAAATGTCGGGAAGCAGCCAGCATGGGAGCCCGCTTGGCTGAAGCGACTGGGGTGGGCGCCGCTTCCAGGCCCCTACTGAAGCCCATCCGATTGTCCAAGCATTTGGAGAGAAGGGGACCAAGGGGGCATCTAGGGGGGGGGGGACCCGGGGCCGACTCGCGTGAGCGGCCGCAGACAGAGAGGTAGGGGGATCGCTGTCGAAGCGGAGGGAGGGACCACCCGCTGAGATGGCGGCATCCTCCAAACCTCATTACCCTCAGAGGCCTTTCTTTCACATGCATGTGTAATTACACCCCACCCTGTTTCACCCCACCCCCACATAAGCTACCACAACACCTGATACCCACAGGTAGAAGGACCGCTCCACAGATAGGCCTGCCATGCCCAAGGGCCCTCTTAGATTGACTAGCATTCAACTCTGACCACCCACATCAATCAAAGACCCCATAAACACAGAAGCTAATCATCTGTTTCTAGAGAAAAAGAGCTGTTCATTCAAGGAGAGCTAATTGTTCTATCTCGCCACTGTTCCCTGTCCAAGACTCCAGAGGGGACAAAGGAGGACTGGATTTGAAACAGTCCCATTTCTTTGGACTTGTGTGAAGGTTTGGCTCCTTCCTAACAGTTTGAGGACATGGAAGTCCTTTCAAATATATCCTGTCAACCTTCTGGTGAACAGAAGGACGCAGTCTTTGGCTTAACTAATACAAGAATGAGCTGGACCTCAGTCAAAAGCAGAGTTTCAACTTGTGCCCATCTTTCCTCAAAGGGAAGCGGCTCTGGTACGGCTTCCACATAAACTTGCCCAGCAGAACCCCTCCCAAGCACCCTTTTACCACCTCTTTCTCTTCCTCTCTCAAACTGGCGAAACAGACCCACGGTGCTCTGCAGACTGTTCTGTTTATGGAAGAGGTCAGGGTGCCACATATGGCCAGCGCGTTAAAATACACACGGCTCCTGCCACGGCTGCTAAAAATGTATTGCGGCTGTCTGTACATGCAGGAATAAAATAAACTCAGAGTGTTTCAGCAAGCAGCGCTGAGAATTTAATGATTGAGTGTTTGAAACTATGGTCAGATTTGTACACGAAAAAGCAGAAAAAGGCACACATCTTTAAAAGTCCAAAGATATTGGGTTAGACGTCAGCAATATACAGAGAGCTGTTTGACTTGGCAGGATGGGACGGGCAGATTTGCCTGGGATAAGTGTGTGTCACACGCCATCTGAGAGGGGAGCAGGGCAACAGTAAGCCATAGGAAACTAGCGGTGAAACTAAACACATGCAACGACAGCCACAGGCAGTCGACGCCAGCCAAGGAGTCTTAGCTCCCCCCCCCGAAAAACTGGCCTGGGGTGGGAGAGAGCGTAGCTACTGATAAAGTGAATAAAGAGAAGAAAATATGAATACCTTCCCCTTCAAAGCAAACCATTATACGCCACTACAGTCTGATTATTTTCCTGCTATTCTGTCGTTTATTTCTCCTGGCTGTCATTCATTCGGCTCTGTAACACATTTGTGGTTCCGCGTCTCACCTAACCAGAAAATAGGCCCCGCGCTTAAAATGAGAGAGAGAGAGAGATGGAGGCGTAGATTGCTCGTGCATTTAGGAGCGACGCTTCTCTCGTGGGTTTTTAAGATTGTGGTGCCATCAATAAAACCGCCGCTCGCACCCAAAGACAAAATCTTTTGACACCCGAGTAGCACAGAGGCGCCAGTAAATGTGGAAAGAAGGTCAATAAGGGATCGTGTTATGTCAGTGGGTGTTGTTCTTGCATATTTACAGTACATGGATATGTGTGTATCCAAGAACTATTCAAAGGAGCTTAAATTTAATTACACTGTGTGATTGATGTGCGCTAAATTTCTCAAATCCCACTTTCTTAAATCTTTGTCACCCCAGACACCAAAAATACATATTATATGACGCAGTTACGAGGCGTCAGTAAGTGTGAATATGAGTTCAACAGGGCATCATGGAGCAGCGCTGGGTGTTGCTCACTGACGCTCTGGTCTTTTACGACATCCAGGCTGGTTTTCGGGGGTAATCAGATGTGACCTGTGGCCGGAAGAGTGTGTCCACCTCTCAGCACGGTGCGATCCTTCCTTACACCTCGCGGTTCTGGGTAATAACCGACTATAATTCCATCTCCTGCTGGGCAATGAAAAAACCTCCCCTGCTGCTGCCTTTGGGTTTTTAAAAAAAGCTCCAGGGTCATATGCTAGCAAAGCATTGTGGGAAGGGAAGGGTGACTGAGGGTGGAGGAGGGAGGGGGGGAAGGGTTTGGGGGGTGTGGGATAGGGGGGGTTGGCGAATATTAAAAAAAAAGGAATAAAAACATTTGTAATGAGAAAACATGTGGTGTGTAACTATTGGAAGTCATCAACAACAGAAAATAATAATTAAATTGTAGGATAAAGAGAGAAAAAAGTGAAGCTGTCTTTTCGTGGCTAGGAGACCACTGTCATCATGTCTCAGGAATTAGGCAAACATATGCTGGTCTGCTGCTGTTGAAACCAAGGCGCCTCGCTCAGGCTGCGGTTTGGGAACATGAAAGGCTTTGTGGGATGAGCAGGAGGACTGGCCCTAATTCAGGGCCTCATTGCCAGGGAAGCTGGCAGCAAACTCCGATTGTGGGACAGGGAAAGGAATTTGGTTACATATTCCAGCGAGGACCGCAGCTCCAAACAAACCCAAGCAACAGGCTGCTGAGCAAACCATTCTGTCCGCATTCGAGCCCCCCCCCTCGCTCCTTCACTCCCCACCTCTCTCGCGCTGCTGCTGCTGTTGCTTGTCGGCGCGAAGGACCCACTCCTACCTGACTGGCCTCCCCGTCCTGAGGAGGCGGTGGAATATGGAGAACAGGAATGCAGAAGGTCAGGCCCAAATGTGAACTCATAGCCTCTCTGGCCTGGTGAGATACAGTCTCAGGCCCACGATCCTGGCAGCGAACTCCCCTATTTGGAAAACAAAGTCGGCTTTGTGTTGTTTTATTGCAGCCAATTAAACTGTTAAATTTGATCTATCTTTGAGAGGATGCACAGGGGTCACGCTGAAATGTGCAAGGGAAATGGAGAAGACGCGGCAGTTAACAGGTCTCAATAATCCCCAGGCTGTAGCTTCTGATGGGTTAAACGCAGCATGCCTTCATTGTAACCTGATCATCTTAGCAAATTGGATAAAACTCTCTCGCTTCTATCTTTTTCGCAGCCGTTACAATGTATATCCACAGGGCAAGCCCGCGTTGATTGCTTTCCAGAGGAGAGAGAGAGGTTTTCTGGCATTTTCAGACAAGCAGGGATTAGATTAATCATGTCTTCTTTTCGGGTACATATGATTATGGTCGACTGTTTACAAGTTTTCTCAGATATGCTTTTCCATGCCAGGACATGGTGGTAGAGCTCAGAGCCTGAAACTCATTTGCTGGCGTGGTGGTCTTATTTTAGTGCAAGCTGCAGTGAAAAAATATTCATTTGTTGACATGGCAAAATACAGACGTTTGGTCGGATTGGATTTGCATCCATTGCTTATAATTTATGTAACTCTTTTGAGTTCCAATGGGAGGAAAATATATCTTTCATGTGTATGGGAATGAATTTTAATGACCCACAAAACCTTATTTTAGAATTAAGTGGGTATTCCAGCATTTGCAAAAAAATAATCAAATTTATAAAATAATGTCAGGATTGATTTGGGAAGAAAAGTGCATGAAGAGACACACAAGTAATACAGATATGATGGTGTAGCTATAAAAACTAACAGATCAGAGAGTGTTGCAGAGGGGAATTGAAAGAAACTTCAGAGAAATATAGAGCAGTGTATGTAAATGGTCTTAAACAGAGAGTTTTAAGAGTCAGTGTCATACCCAACCAGTGGGAGGCAGCATAGACTGGAGGATAATCCAGGATGCAGACATGCTCAGACACACACACACACGCACACACGCACACACGCACAAGGAGGGAGTCACTTGAGTGGTTGAAGGTGACCATATCACACATCTGGATTGCAGACCCAAAATGGCCAGTGGCAGAGGAGCCGTGCTCAGTGGCCAGAGAAAGCGGTGACATGTGGCACGCAGAGCACAAACGCAGACCACGTTTAGTTTCTGCCTGTAATCCTCCTCCCTCTGCCTTACAGAAATGTTTGCTTATGGTTAAAGGCGACGTTGTCCCGCAGTTTCATCCACTCCTAATTACAACATAGCTGAGGCTCAGTGGCAGCCAGCGTAACTGTTGTTGTTGTTGTTTGTTGACATTACGTAGTTCTCCCCGCCGCCCCTCCGCCCCCACCAAGCACTTGTCACACAGGCATTCAACACACATACAATCAAGAGCTAATCATTTAGTGCTCGCACACACACACATCTGTCCGCAGTCATCAACATACAGTGTGCCGACACCACTGCCAAGCCCAAACATAGAAGACACAGATCTGTTCGGTGCAACTAGATTACTGCAGCCACGAATAATAACAAGAATAATGTCGACAGCAATTTAGCGCAGCAGATATCACAACTTGTTTGTAGGCGAGGGGGATTTGGTACGGTAAAATAACACAAATTAAGTAAATAATAGGAGAGGTCTGTTATATTTGATATATGTAACATTCTGTACAGCATAAGAGGATGTAATACATGCAGATATCTAGAGTTTGTGCATGAAAATAGATCCGTAGCAGCAGGCAGACGAGGAGATTTCCTGTAGTTAAAGGATTTGAACAAAAAACTAAAAGAGGCCCAAAAGTGCATATTTATTTTAAAAACCATGTTATTTTATGTAAAGTCAACCTAAAAAAGATAGCCATATGCTCAGAGGTAACAGTTTCGACGAAGACGATTTCTAAGAGACGGAGGGTTTCAGACAACACAAACCATGAACAAGTAGATGTCTTGATGTCTCCTGGCACTCATGACCAAAAGTGCAGCTGTGAGTCTGTCTTTGCTAAATACACACAGTACACACCGCAGTATCTCAGTCTGTAATTTAATGTTTGCAATTAAAAACTCCTGCGCTGTCTCTCAGAACACGTAATTTACCGAATCAACGCCTTTAAATCAAGCGTTTCCTCCTGTGACAGACTTGTGTCTCCCCGAGGAATTTGCGATTCCAAACCGCAGTCTGCAATCCCCACGTTGTTTTCACTCCCAATCACATGCTTTATCTCCAATTGCTGACTAATTACCAAGTGCTAAGGGTTATGGGAAAGGCCCCAAAATGGCAGTCTGATGATTGTGCGGTTCAGTTTTGGCGATTGTTGCTTTTCTTGTTCAAAACTGTGAAACCGGGGTCAGATGTGATCTCGGGTCACGATAAAAGCTCTTCTCTCCACATCTGATGTACATTGGGTACAGCTGACTGCCAGCCTGCCGTGCAAAGCAAAAGCTCATTCCTGTTTTATTGTCTGTCGTCAGTGGAGGCTGCCAAATATGTGAACATTTACATGGATGAAATCATGACACATCAAGCATTCACCTATAAAAAAAATAGACATAGGAGTTGTGGTTCTGAGTGTGAATCTTTTGAGCTGCGAGACCAGATCGTACATAGCAATCATGGTTTACACTGAAATGTGGTGTTTCAATATAATGTAATGGATCGTACATCTGTAGAGCAGCATTGGAAAGAAATGCAAAGAACTCTCCATTGAAATATAATTGTGGGAATTTAGAGGAAAGAGCTTAAGGCAACGTGCCCATTCCACCTTTTTAGTTGTAAGGGGAAACTCTCCTACAAAGTAAAGCACAATTGATTGGCATTATCAATCACATTTTTCCTCTGTGATCCCAGCTGCCGTGGATGAAGTAATCTGACGACATGCCAAGCCTCCATTGATGTGCATGCGAAACACCTGAGGTGACTGACTCATAGAGAGGCACTGTGCGGTGTGACATGTACGATTCTCCAGAGAGAAAAAAGGCGGACGATTAATGCCTCTGTTCACCATGAAGCAACGAATTATGAAGACAGGGTGTGTCATCTCATTCTCTGCTCCTTTCATCATAATCTCCCCCACTACGTTCAGAGACAAGCTCACTGGAGGCCATCGTCTTACACCGCAGCACAGAACCTTGCAGTGATCTACCTATGACCCATTTCACTTTCACTGTATACAGCCGGTATGTACAACTTCTGTCTTGCGTGTACTCGTGTGTGTATAATAGATCAGAAGTACATGTACAGTAGAGGCGCCTGCATGTGTACTGCAACAGCATGAGTACACTTTGTATCTGAAATCCCCAAAAACATCACTTAAAATCTTACTGAGAATGGGAGCATATTTGTGTGTATCTATAGAGGATTTAAAATCAAAACAAAACATAGCAGTAATGTTATTTTTGTTGTATCAGCAGTATACAGTGAAAAGTTGACACTGCTGAGCGAAACAGGAAGTAGTTTTGATCCTGGTCACTTTCCGACTGAAGAAGAGTAATATTTTGGTCCTCACATCGCTTCCTGGTGGACATAATATCTAATCTCCCAGATAAAATCAAGCATTATCCCATCGTATGTGCATTAATTGATCCTGACATGCTGTACCGTCATTTCTGCCATACGATGTAAGGACTCTGTTTTCTATCTCTCTGTCTTCTTTTTCCACGTGTGTGTGTCTGTGTGTGTGTGTGTGTTTGTGTGTGTGTGTGTGTGTGTTTGTGTGTGTGTGTGTGTAAATAGTTTTATCATTGAGTTCTGTTCAGCATGAAACTTGGATGCTATCCATCACGACCAAATTATTGCCTGCTTTTTACATAATTATATTTCTGTTGCTTTGATTCCAGTCTGAAGTAATAAAACACTTCTAATTCAAACCCCAAAAACCTATCCACAACTACAATTAAAGTTAAAAGTGCAGTTATTTTATGATAAGAGCTGCAGTCTGTGTAGCCACCAAGCTTAACCACCTGCTTCTGATTGGCTAGTGGCATGTTATTTTCCCCTCACACATACCCCAGCATGCACTGGGGTTTATTTATTAGAAATAAAAAAAAGAGGGAGTCACTAATCTGTGTTCGGTTCAGACAGCGGGCTCCCCCTACACACACACGCATACACATACACACACACATCTGCGTACCAGCTGAGCAGGGAGCAGTCCCACTGCTGGGCCTTCACATATCAAAGAGCCTGGGGTGCTTTGGCACTGACTGGATAGTTGTCCTTTTTTACAAAAGACAAACAAGCAAAGAGCTCGGGATGCGGTCCAGAGCCGCCTTTGACACAATGTTGAAATAGGGACTTGGCTCTGTGACATATATGATCTACATGTGTAAAAAAGCTGTGGCGGTGTTTTCGACAGCAGCACTGGCATGGCTTGTCCTCAGCACAGTAAGGCAGCCCACATTCTTTATTAATCTGGCTCAACTGTATACCGCAAAACAACATAATTTGCAAAACCACTCAATAGCTTCAAACAATGGCTGGAGGCTGCTTTGGTGTCAGAGAACCAGCAGTGGATGGAAAGTATTACCTCAAGGTGTGTGGTACTTCTCTGATGTATGTTATACACACTTTCAAAGGTCGGGCTGTTAGTCTGACACGGTGACGTCACCAAAACATCAGTAATTACACAAATAGTGTGTCGTGATTCAGTATCTGAGAGATGATCAATTGACAGGCACTGTAATTTATCCTTCCACAGCCATCAGAGACAAATGTTTCCACCACATATTATTGTGATCTATCATACTTGAGGGAAAAAAATCAGTAATTGATGACGGTAGTAATGACGATGAGAACATGAAGAAAGATGATGATGATGATGATGAAACCAATCCTGTGTATTACAAACCATCATATCCCGCGCATGCATACAAGCTAATCACATGAGGTCCAATCCATCCGTTTACCGCAGCACAAACACTGAACACTATTTTCAGTAAATGGAAACAAGGCCTATTTGGGATCAAAGCATTTAACAGGCTCTGGATAACCAGAAGCTGCTGTCAATTTCTGGCCAAACCAAACAGACATGCAAACACATGTGGCAATGCGTCCAAAAGATTTTCAATACTGTTCACAGAATTATAAGTACATTACATTTAATCTGATTGTTCACCCTTCACTAACATGGAGTAACATGGCGGGAGGCTCATCTCGGTCAGAACTGTTGACACAACCGGTCAAACAGTTAAATTCTTGAGAAATGACTTGACCAGATGTAATTGCGGAGTGAAAGATGTCTGTATTGTTGAAACGTTGTCATTTTTTATTGCTGAATGAAAACAGTTTAACTGTTTTTGTGGCAATGAGGGATGTTTTTCAAAGATGTCCATTTTACAGTCTCGTGCGTCTCGCTGCAGCTGTGGATGGACAGGAAGTACTGATGGAAACTGTATTTAAAAGAGAAGTAAGAAAAAGCATGATGCAGAGATTGAATCAGAGGAAACTGGAATTTATGGATTTTGTAACCAAAACAGATCACATGTGTGTGAGCCTGGTGATTCGGGATTTGATTTTTTTGGGTGCATTTTTCATTCTTACTGTAAACTTTGAGGCGTTTTCGTACTTTGTATCAAAACGGTTCCACAAAATCTTAACCTTTAATCACAGGTTGGGGAGAGCTGTATGGAAGAAACTCTGTACATTCTAATTTACAGAATTCCTGTCAACCCGTGTTCCATATTCCTGTCACCATCAGCACTCCTTAGCAACGTCTTCCAATGTGGGAAAGAGAAGAGAAGAGGAGAGGAGAGGAGAGGAGAGAAGAAATCTGTGTTAATACTGAGGGGATTTGCACTTGAAAAGCCTTGGCTATTGTTCCTCCAAAATACTACCAAACATGTCCTGAGTGTGTACAAACAACCGCTGACATATATACGCCGCATGTTGCTCCTCTACTGAATCCCCTGACTGGTCACACACACAAAAAAAACAAGCTAAACCTGCTAACACTGACTCAGGGGGAAAACATGCACATTAAAGAGCAGAAAAGCCCTAATAAAAGCCTCTAATGTAAAACAGTCCCCATCAAAGATATCCCTGGCAATATTTGTTGAACTCTTACATATCATATTAGTGCCATTGCAGCCATTGTTCACTCGGGCTGCGTTTGATCTGCGGGGGCCGCAATAACTCTGGGGAAATAGGAGCACTAATGAGAGGAGTTGGCACTTTATAAACACTGTCAAAGAACAGGTGGAGCTACGGGTCACACAGGGCCATTGTGTCCACCTCAGCTGGTCCCATTCAAAAGTACTTATTTTCTTAGATCATTGAGTATTTCAGCAAATCAGCACAGTTCGGTCCAGACCTCTTTGTTAAAAGTTAAGCCCAGTCTTGGCGAATGTGTTCCTGCCTGAACAAATGTGTGATTAATCTGCAGCTCGGTGCGGAGTGATAGGCTACATTCTCCCTCAGAAAAAGGGGGTCATCTCTGCTTGCACAAAAGGAGATTTCCTCTTGATGGTGCACGAGGCATGGATACCCACCCACCCACCCACACACACACACACACACACACACACACACACACACACATGGGATGTATGCTTCCGTATATACAGCAGAGTTTTATAATGTATTTCAGCCTGACATTGTGCGTGAGATTTAAACAGGGGCTCTTTTGTATGTCAAAACCTCACTTTTAATGGGTTTCCTATAAAACTGCTCGCCGATCATGGTATTCAAATCACAGCAATAGCAAAGCGCTTCCTCATTTCGGTGTCTGGAAGTGATCCCAGGCGAGGAGGTGTACCACATCTTAGACTAAGGCTGTGCGCTCCCTCTGTTCGCTAACCAAAGGGCTTTTTCCTGCGGTGCTATGTGATCATTTATTGAGTCTTAATCAACATGTACTGAATGGTGTATGTACTTTTTGAATCATTTTAAAGGGCCCTCTGTGCACTTTAAGCCTTAGCCCCGGGGTTCCGATGGTTTTATCGATATTCAAAGCAGCGAAGGGCTAGAAGCATTATAAAATGTCCCTGCAGAGCACTCAGCAGCTTTAAAAATCACTTTTTTCATGTGGAATTGAGGAATGTAGGTTGTGATACTGTTCAGAGTTCAGAGAATGCATTACCTTGTTAATATTCAGAAGAAGAAGAAGAAGAAGTAGTTGGCTCTCTGTCCTGGTACTTCAGTTGCACTTTAAACACTTTAACATTTAATAATTCTAATAGATCAACTGGACTAAAGGGCAATTTCAAGTTAGTTGTACTCTTCTTTAGTATTTTATTCTCTATTACTTGTACTGTATTACCTTCTACTCCGTCACCTTTAGTTTTGCAGATTAAGGCTTTAACACTTTTTCTATGGTTACTTGCGTCCATTTTACAGGTTTACTTTCTGAATGTACAATTGTGGTTATTGTATTGATATGTAGGAATTGTATAATGATATAACAGTAGAAACATTACTGATATTAATAATAATACTTCCTGGGTTTGTTTCTAGCTTGGGCCTTTCTGTTTGAAGTCCATGTGTCACAGTGGTTTTCCTCTGGGTGCACTGGTTTCCTTTCATAATCCAAAGACTTGCAGCGTTGGTAAACTGGAAACTCTGCATTGCCCGTCAGTGTGATTGAACTTGTCTGCTTTTATGTATAATAAAGCTATATGCTGCCTCTCGCCTGATGAATGCTCAGACAGGTTCAAACCCCCCCCAACGACCCTGCAAGTAACATCAGCCCAACACATTTTACTTCATATGCAATCTTATTCAAAGGGATATCAGTACATGCTTTAGAGTTGCTGAACAGCTACACCTGGAACTATTAATGTCAAAGGCTACCCACTTAACTCCACAAAACTTTTAATCATAGTGTAGTGGCACTTTTTATGCCCGGTAATTAATAGGCCACCGGGTGTGTGCTGCACAGGTACCCTGCTGGTACAAAGCCAGTGCAACAGGGGCGATGTGGGGGTGCTTCAAAGAAATGGGGCAATGGCAGCGGAGTAGATGGAATGGAAAAAGTCAGCAAGAAAAGAGGACATAATCGTTTGGTGGACTCCAGCACATAACCTAAATAATACATTTCAGGTTTTGATATAACTATTACTGCCTGTGAAGAGCTCTTTGATGTTAATTGAAACCACTGGGCAGCAATCTGCTTTATAGCACTGACAAATAACAGTTTCCTAAGGCTAAGCTGAAGGTTAGCAAGCAGAGGAGGCACATACTTGGTCCATATGCTCATTCGATATAAATAAAAATCAAAAAAAGAGGTTGCCTTGGTGGGGGGAGAACAATATGCTGACAACAGTTCCTGGCCGAAGTTGTGGTGAGTAAAACATGCAGTTTACCTTCAGCAGAGTCCTGTGAGGTAGAGGACGAACCTCCAAACCAACTTTATTGTTTTCAATTTCCCCAGTAGTTTGCTTCCCCCTTTCATAGAAACCACTGCTTAACTTGATAACGCAATAAGAACGTCTAGGTGGCCCAATAGGAACTCATGCACAGGGGAGGTATTCACAATGCAGCCTGTCTCTTGTATTTCAAAATTTTGAGGCTGTACAATAGTTTGAATGGTGGGGGAGAAATGATTGCAGGGCTTTGAGCTCTGGTTTTAATATAGACACTACACAATGGTCTCTGTCTTCCTTTACTGTGCTTTGCTGCATTCTGGCACTGCACTCTCCTCATCTTTTATTCCTCCCCGATTTTTTATACGCTCATTATATCACAAAAAAGAAGCCTTGTCAGAGGGTCGTCCGGAGCTGATGCAATGCACAATAACAGAAAACATACCCTGGCTATGAGCGCAAAAACAGGCCAGCCAAGCAGAAAAAGGACTATATGATGAGCACGAGAAGTTCAAAGTACTTTTCCTTCCTCTTTCCCATATTACACCACATCAGAATGTGTACAGGAGTGGCCTTGCCTTGCATCGAACCCCACAGGTCAGACATGAAAGGAGAGGTGCCTGCTTCAGAGGCTGATTTGCTGAAGGACAAATGACAGGCAATGCTGAAGAAGGTAATTGGCTTGTCTCTCTGTAAAAGGCGATACAGTATGATTGCTCACAGAGCCACAGATCGGACCATCCAGTGGAAAGAAGACGCAGAGCACTTTCTCCTCTTTGGCGTGTAACTTGCAGAGATCAGTGACGGTGGAAGCGTGTGAACGATTGACGCATTAAAGGAACCTACTGTGATGGATTGGGATTATTCATTGTAAAGAGTGAGATGGATTAAAAACAATCACTGAGTTAAGCATTCACAACATTGCAGGGAATGAAACCTTTAAGAACATTACATATTCATAACATTAAAGATGATTTGATTTGAATGGCTTAGATACTTTGTGAATTATTCAGTAGTGCCCACAGTCATCGTTATTCTTCATCAGTGAAGGTTATGAGGACTTTTATGCTCTTCCAGCAACAGGCCGCTGATGGGATTAGAATTTAGCTTCTGTACTGCAAAAGTGCTTGCAGGAACTACTGGACAAGGTAACAGTCTGCTTGTCTGTCATTAAAGAGTCTGCACGTTGTGATCAGTCACAGAGCACCAGAGCTGACAAACATCAGCCAAAAATCATGTTGGAGATTTTCCCTGAAACGGTCTTCATAAAGATGACTGACAGTGGGAAAATATGAAGCATAGTCTGACTGTTAAAAGGAAAACAGGAAATGATGGATTGAGGTGATGGAGGTTGGATGAAGGCAGATTTTGACATTAAAAGATACAGAATATATTATTTGCAACACCCTCAGACCTTTTCTTTGGAAGTAGCTCTTAAAGGGCACTATATGCTTCCATATGTTCATGTGCAAATGTACATATATGAACACATGGATTTAATTTTCACAAAATGTTTCCAAGCATGTTTTTTGAAACATATTCTCCCCAGGAAATGTAGGTTATAATAGGTATCAAAAGACCTCCTCTGTTTATTGCTAAGGGATGGAAGAGATGTCGACATCTTTGAAAGTGGGAGAGCTTTTGAGCATTTTACAAGGCAGGTGAAAGAAACGTGTGTTAAATCACTGTACTCGGCCGACTTGGGTCAGCTCTACCATAAAAGAAAAGAGATTACAAAGGAAACTAATGAAGACACTGATCAAAGTCTGTAATGGTAATATGTAGCAGGTGTCTCAGACCCCTGCAATCTGCCCCTGCATCACCCTCCCACCACCACTGCTCTATTCGTGAAACTCTCTCATGTTTCTCACATGTGCTTTGATAAGAACAATGGCCAGAGTACATTTCAGCACTATTCAAAACATGTTATGAGCAATCTGGATGAACTCGAGAGGGCACTCACTTTAACTCATATGATACATGAAGGCAGCGCTGTAGACTTTCACTTTCATGACTGGTAGTGAATTGAAAAAGGCTGACATGGATAAAGCCCACACGGGCAGAAAAGCACCTGGATTTAAGACGCATGCAAGAGTTGAAAGAAGGTTGGCGGGATTTGAACTGGAGCACGTTCAAAGCATGATTGCTATTTTTACACATAGTCCAAGATCAAAGTGGCACTGCTTTTGATTTAGCAAAGACGGAAACATATGGAATACCCATGTTCAAGACGAGCTCATTCTGAAAAAAGTCAAAATATTCTGCACAAATCCACAGTTATAATAACGATAACTATTATTATAATAATTATTATTATTATTATACAGCTGCTCAGACTACTACTATTAATGGGCCTACAACTAATCATACGACTACTACTAGTTTTACCAGTAATACTACTAATACAAATAATAAATAAAATCTTTATAGCAATCTATTGTGTTCTATAATCTACACTTGACATTTATAATACTCTGCATAATACATATGATATAAACTCTATAAATAGGGTGTAGTTCTACTAATAATAATCAGCATCAGAATTATTATTATCACAACAAAGCTGATGATAATGATGGTACTACTGCCATTATTTGTACTGCTACAAAAACAACTTTTTACATTTTTTACATGTTATTTATTTTTGTAAGCGATAATTATGTTAACATTGACAGATTTAGCACCATGTCTCAGTTTTTATTTCCAGTACGTAAACCTGTACCTGCGTCGAATCTGCGCAGTGCAACAGCTAGCGCGCGCAGGAGCTGTTTCCGCCCCCTGCACAGAGGCACCATGGGAGTTGTGGTTTTCATGAATCTTTATGTATCACCACTTTTTACAGTATGAGCGCCATAAATACTTTCCCGCGACTAATATCGCTACATGAGATCTATGTGAATTATTACGGACGGTTATCTCTGTATATATGTTCACATACATATAGTGGGGCCGGATGTTTGATCTTCGTGGACTTCAACACCCAGCGTTGCCCGCAGTGAGAGCAAGGCAGTGTAAACACAACAGCAGGAACATGAAAAGATCGGGTGACAGTGAGGGGGAGAAGAGAAGAAAGGTATTGATAGCGTTTTTCTCCGTTAGCTCTGGCTTTCTCTCTCAGCCCTGTCGTGCATTAAATGTCTAACGCTCCTTATGCGATGATGCTGGCTGCATTTTGAAGCCTACAGAGCCGCGAGTGTCAACGCAGACCTCACCTTGCCTGTTTCCTTTATTGTGTTTTCCATGTTCCCCATTCTACCTCAAAGAAGAATAATGCACTCAGACGATGTTTTATAACGCAAATAAAGTACTGGGAAGTTGTTGTAGCCTGCAGAATGACGTACTGGCGACGTTCCATCATCAGCTAGCGACACATGCAGCTCAGTTTGCAAGATGTTTTGTGAGAGGCGCATCATATTATTCTATATATACATTAATTACTATCTTTTTCAGAACAATAGCGTATATAGGTCGAGAAGAAGAAGTATATATTCTGTTAAGAGAGTCTAGCAATGAAACGAAGTGTTTATTGTGTACAGTAAGGAAACGGAATTCTTAAAGATAAAAAAAAGTTTACATCAATAATGCCTATGTCAGATTTGGCAAGACGCCAAGCCAGCAGTGAACAGCTGTTGAAAGCTTAGGTGTCAGTATAAACTGTTGCTCTGATGTATGGTAGAAATAATCACCGGTAGGATAATATTTAATTTCAACTCTAAAACAAAGCCTCTCACCAGCTGCTACATGTACAGCTGCTATACCTGCAACATGCATTAAACTGTGTGAGCAGAGGTGAAACTAGTATGCACATGCTGTTGTATTGTGTTGTAATGCAGGTATGGACTTTACAAGACTTTCATCTGTCATACTTCCTCTAACAAGATGATTATGTATAGGCTCTTTCACTTCATGTTTTGAAACTAAAGTCGAAGCTACTTAACCTAAAACTATCCAAAGTATGAACTCTGTGGTGCCTAGACAGAGTTGCATGCTGGCATTTGCTCAGTACATTGAATGCTATGGAAATGGCAGCATGTACCTGTCCCGTCTAACTAATACTTCATGGTGCTCTTGTTGTTCTGTCCTGACTAGATCCTTGCTTGTGTTGTATTGAAATCTCTTTGGATAAATGTGTCCACCCAAATGAGTAAATGTAAATCTAAGTGACATCTGCACTGCTGGAGCCACAGCATTTCCATGACACGGACACACGGCTTACATTTTTGTGACAAGTCCATGTCCTGAGGGGCCTGTTGTTGTATAATTTTGGAGTACGGCGGTTAGTGTCTCATTGTGTTTGAATGTATGCTCACTGCTCAGTCTGTCTTAGGACATTTAGATCAGTCCGATTATTGTTTGTCTTATTGATAGATTTTGATCTTCTTGGCACCGCCTCCTCTTGTAATTCACAGTGCTGGAAAACGGTGCAAGATTTTTCTTTCACATTGTACACAACAATTTAAACATGAGTGTGGCGGGATTATTGCTGCGTAAGCTTGTGTCTGTCTGTGACCAGTCTAGCCAGGAGTTCCTGAACCACTGGAGAGCACTAAAGAGCGATAGTTCCTAAACTAAAATGGTCCCCGTTCCTGCCGTCTGAAAGTGCGTAACATTTGTGAGTTCCTGAATAGGTTCCTGAAATATTCCCTGTAATGTAAATGCACCCTATTTCAACAAATTTCTTCTTACTCCATGTTTTTGCCTCAGTCCCAGTACAGACTAAGATCAGACTTAAGTGTGCATGTGAACGTACTGAATGTACCTTTGCTGCTTGTGGTTTCTGGAGATTTCTGTGGTAGGAAGGAAAAGGGCTTTGCTGTGCTCAAGGCATCCTCAGCTGTACTTTGTCTCCTTGTGCGTCTGTCTGTCTGTCTCTCCTCTTATCTCCTGACTTGGACGCCGTCTGCCGTGGCACATGTGTTTGGATCATGTTAGACAGCAATGAAACTATGTAGGACGTGGTTCCTCCTGTTTATGAAAGCAGCCATGGCGGCCAGATGAGCGGCTCAGAGAGAGAACTCATTCCAGCTGGCCCTCAGGCAACATAAGACCTAATGGCTTAGCTTCTTTTCTCTTTAGACAAATAATAGGATGAACGAGAGAAATTGTAATTGCAAAATGACTATATAGCCGAAGAGCAGCCAAGGACAGAGCTGCATGCATTTTGGTCACTTGTAATACCCCTGTGGATGGATGATGGCACAGTTGTCTTGGTTGCATTATCACTAAGTGAGTGTGTTTGCAATGCTACACATGTGAGAGATCTACTATGATGGGTGTGCTGTCATATTGAGTTTGCGATTGCAAGTGCAATCGGATGGCAGCCAGTGTAATATACAGTCTGCTCAGAAAGTCTCCACACTGACAGTTTGTTAGTATAAGACTGTATAGGCTGTATATTTTATTAAATAGAATGGTGTAGAACACGTCATGGTACAATTATCCACATTCCATCCACATTAATTCATGTTTAAGTGATATGAATTTTTCTGCTGCTGTTTGAAATGATTCATAGAATGGCTCACCTATAAGTTTTCCATGCTGTCCTTTTTCTTTGTTGTTTAAACTGGTTAAGTCTTGTTTGTGCTTTTGTCCATTGCAGTGTGTTCACAAATAGGGTTCCTGTGATCCCATGGCGGCGTTCAACTCACCTTGTGCCCTGATGTCCCCCGTACCTGATTGAAAACGTTATACTTTTTGAGTGTCGTCATCACATGCTTCATTTCCACTCGTGCTTTGGAAAGTGTGAAAACAGCCCTGACCCTATCCCCTAACCCCAATGTTCTAATACTGTCTTTGATGCAAGCTGGCCATTTGGCCAGTGTTGACAAGTATAAAGTGTAGTGTCGAAACAGGAAGTGTGTGTGAGCAGCAGGCTAAGTAATGATCACACAGGGTCACCAGATGTTGTGAGGGCCAGAGCTCAGCCCAGCCCATTGCTCAGATCAGCCTCATTGGTTTGCTATGGTTGTGGCAGCTAGTCCAAGCTGTTTAGGGTATTTAATTTCTGAACACTCATTAAAATGGTTTGTGTTTCCCCTGGCAATTCTGTTAAATTAACAACTACTGAGGTAAAAGCTGATTATGTGGCCACACATCCAGACATGGTTAATCAATTCTCCCCCACAAAATGTTAGCTGGTGAATTAGTGTAAACGAAACGATTTATGGCGACTAATGCCGACGTCCTGTCATGTCAGGCCCGGTGTTTTAGCAAGAGGGGGGTGTCAGATTCAGCACATTCAGCAGTTTTCTGCTCAGCCGGCCATCTTTTTCTCTCTCTTAACCCAAGTTACATGCTGCTTGCCCTATTAATGAGCCTATAATGGAGAAATAGTGTTGGGTGCTCACATAAAACATTTGGTATGGATACCTAAGGCAGGATTGCACACAAGCTCCAACAAAGGTAGATTTACACCTCTGTTGGAATGGTGCAATGGCGGAAAGGGGAATGCTCGGCATGGGGGCTCTCACAGCTTCATCAGACCCCCGCCGGTCAAACCATGGAAAAGCCAGGGCGCAGAAAAATACGGCTGTGGCAGATAATGATACCATTACACTAATGGAGCTGGCAAATGAAGGAGAACCCAGACGCCGTGCTTTATTACCGGAGGGGGGCATTTCCTCACTGCATTCCTAATGGCCTGAGCACCCAGTATTGATCAGGCTATCATGCTGCTAATCCTCTACAGAATTACTTATCGCCGGTGAGGTGTCGATCCAACGCCTGCCCTGCTCTGGCCTTGCCGCTGGGCGGCCACTGGGTGTCCAGCAGGGACCCACTGGGCTGTTTATCCAGTCATGATTTAGGGCCAAGCTGGGATGGAGTCTGGGAGGTCTTCATCGGTGGGCTGGCCAGTTCACCGTGTAGAAAAAGGAGGCAAATGAACCTAACAGCTTCCATTTAATTAAGGAGCAGCCAGTGATGTGGTTCCTCCCTCTTTATGGCCCCGTTGGCTGTATAGAAGCAGGGGGAAGCTGTGAGTTTGGTTGTTGTCCTCAGTAATTGAGTTGTGCTGTAAATAAGACTAGCAGCTCTTGTGCCATCAGTAGCAGCAGCAGGATGCAGGATTTCCACTGCTGTCAACCTGGTCTGATTATAGTGTTTTACAGCTTGTGCTGTCTGCTTCCTATGTCTAAAGATTGAAGAGTACCTCATGCGTGATTTTGTAAATTATGCATGATATATTTTGTTTGAACCTGACTGAGAGTCAGTCAGCCTGGCTCATCATCATTACAAATGAATAGGAGGGTCAGGTAGCATGGAGTGCTTGGCCCTGGGCTTGTGACCTGTCATATCCTTGGCCCCTTTACTGGGCCCCTGTGTGCATTAGTCTCCTCAGGCTATTGGGAGTGTGGCATCTTAGCATCAGTAGTCCCCTCTTGTCACCTCTGGCCTTAGCTAATCAAAGAGTTTACCTTAAGGGGGGCATTTAGCCCTCTTCGTTACAGCCACTCCAGTAGCCATAAAGATGTATTTATATATTTCCATCTGGAACAACATGTCATGGCTAGGAAAACTAGCTATTGATCCAGATATTTAGTCATTTCTTTCTGCGTGTGCCATCAATATTGTGCAAACATCCGTCCACGCGAGTCTTGACCTCAGCCCTAGCCTCTATTTTTCGCTCCCATCGGAGTTCAATGATATACTATTCTGAAAAGTAAAATCAATGAATGAATATGAAGTTTTGGTGTGTAATATAGCGCAGGCTCAGGGCCCCAGGTCTTTCATTGATCCACTATGTGAGCATCGGTGGGGGCTGATTAGTCTGCTGCTGAGCTTTTCCTACAAGTCTTTACCTTGTCTTGCCTGTTTGATCTTTGGCTCATATATTTGGACTGACGTGTTTACAGATCAGCTTGGTTAGTCAAGCTCCTCTTTAACCTAACACAACCGCTGCACTGAATCTGTAATACATTCATGTATCTTATGTCCTAATTTGTATTGAGATGAAACTGATATTTGTGGGCAATGATCAGAAAATAAGGATTTTGAAAAGTGTATGTAAGGTGTAGGTGTACATTTTCTGTGCATCTGCAAGGTTGTCGCCATTTACTGCATCTGAGCCGTAGGTGTTGAATGATAGAAATAGCAATATGCCAACTGGTATCTAATTGTGGCTATATTTCAATTTCTCACATAATTACATATGCTCTCAAATGTTAACAGATGTCATTATATTCCCTCTGACTTGCAGTTGTGTTCAATTAATCGTCTCCAGACTGGATGGAGGCAGCGTTCCTCAAACTGCAGACATAGAGAACCACTGTCACCAGAGCCGTAGACTGCCGCCACAGTTTTTAAACCAGCAATTTTAGGCTGTTTAACTTTGACATCGATGCACACATAAAAAAGCACAACATATCCACGTTGGTGACCAGTTTCAGATAATGCTATATTGGGTGGTTGTGATAGAAACCTGGTGTTTTGTCAGTGGAAACACACCCTACTCTAACCCTGACCCTCAGCAACATTCTCTATGATGAAGTGATAATTTGACACAGGATCTCACAGTCTCCACCCATTAAATGATGTGAAAGAAGGTATTTTGAGCTGAAGGAAAACACTTGCTTTGACATCAGTGATTGGTGTGTGCTGAGAAGTGACACAGTTGACGGTTTCTTGAAAGTTTCAGCGTTAAATGATCCTGCAAGAATATTTCTGCCAATGGAAAGTACCACTTGAGGCACAAAACAGTTTGCGTGTTGCTACTGTATGTTTAGCATTCGTCAACCAGATGGTTTTGCCCCGTGGAAGCAGTTACCAGGACTGTCCAAACAGCCTGTGACAGCCCTTGACAGCCTTTATGTGTCTGACAGCGCCTAGCAAGCGCCTCGTATTAGTGTTGAGGCATTAGCCACTGATGTCAGCGTTTTCGTAAACAAGGTCGCAATGTGGATCATGCAAACCGGACGACCAGATCAGCCGTCAGTTTCAATGAGATTATCTTTAGTGTGACCTGCCCAAGTAGAGTTCATCTGTCACCAACGTGTCCCGTCACAAGAGCGACATAGAATAATCAGTCCAATCAATACATGGTGGTGGCTCATTGGGCTGGTGCTGAATAAACATGGGGATGACCCTCTCACCTCCTACACAGAGGCTAGAGCCTCCTGGGGGTTCATTAGCCACTCCAGGCTGTGATCCAGGGGAGTTGTTATTTTCCATTTCTGTTTGTTTGGCATCTTGGCTGTCTGTGTGTGTGTGTGTGTGAGTGTCTGTGTGCATACAGCTGTTAATTAGGGTTGCACAATTAATTGAATTCAAGTCAAAATCACAATTTGGTGACATTGCCAAATTGTAAGAAGCTGTGATTTGTTTAGATTTACAATGATGTGAAGAACACTCTACAGCTTCCCCACGGGGGCTCACGAGGAAGCCAACCGCTCCAAAATGCAGCATGTATTTTTCCCGAAGAGATGGTAGATGTGTTGCGCAGTGTGCGTTAGACGGCGTTGGATCCTTGTTATCACTCTTGAAGCGTTTCAATCTTATCTCAACTGATAAAGCGTAAGCAATAATTTACACAGTTTTAATACTACAGTTGCGCACACTGGACCATTGTGTATATATATGTTTCAAATACTACTTTGGGAAATTCAAATCATGACCGCGGTATGAGGTGAGGTTCTATGCACACCCCATGCTGCTGTGAGCACAACAAAGAAGTGGTAAAATTGTTATAAGCTTGTTTAACATCATTCGTCTCGTGGGTTTTGAGAGGATGAACAGTCACGGGGTAGCTAATGGAGCGTGAATCTTATTCAAAGCAAATATGTCCGTAATAACAGCTGCTAACCCTTAATGCACCATCGCTGCCCTGGGTGCTGCTACTTCCAGCCAAGTCCAATAAAAGTGATTGGACTGTGCAAAGCCACCTGCATAGGAGAGCAATTTTGATGCTGTTTATTTGTGAATTTATTTTCCTTTTGTAATGACTCACCTTTCCAATAAAGTGAGAGTGCCTACTGCTACGGTGTTGCCCGACATCTGGTTTGAATAGAGAGTCCAAAACCCTTCATTCACTAAAGCTGCAGGAGACCCTATTCACAAGGCTCTGTAAATGCTAATTGTCAATTTGTACATCATAAGTTCTTTTCCATAAATGTGTGTCGTGAAAGCAGTGTGAAAATACCTGCTATGTAGCGTACTGTTCAAGGGAGACTGAACGTGGGGAATCCAGGCCTTATCCTCATCCACTTTCTCCCGCCTAGTGGTAAAAGACAAATAATCATGACACCGACAAGTGTTTGCGATCACACCAGCCTCCATTTTAGAGTGAATGCCCTGGATATCATGAAGCCAGAGGTCTGCACTTATGGCCGAGGATGCTTTTTTTTTTGCATCAGTCATTCTCAGCTTTGGCTCTGCATTAATTCTTTGAGAAGTGTCTGTTCACCTGAGGTAGACTGTCCATGTCTCAGTGATTCTTGCTCAGAGTTCATGTATTTTTTCTTCATCAGCCTAACTTTTCCTTGCATATGCAAGGGGGCAATGACAGGTTGACTGGCATGCTGTCAGAAGGGCAATGCCTTTCCAATGGCGGAGCATCAGCCTTTTCCGGGAGCTTGTATTTGCGTGTGTTGATCTGTCTGTGTGAGTGTGTGTGTGTGTGTGTGTCTGTGTGAGTGTGTGTGTGTGGGGGGGGTGTTGTCAGGACGCGACCGGCACACTTTGCATGTTCTTCCCAAGACAGGTGCTCCTGGGCGAGCACTGGTGCATGACAGTTGCCTTTCATTGCTGTCTTCTCTACGCTTAACCCTTGACCAGCCCTCCCTCTCTCCTCTTCCTCCTCATCATCCTTCCTCTCTCCTCCCTTCCTCGTAACTTCAGGTCTGGCCTCTTCTCACAGCGCTTCCCTCTGCCGTTCTGAGTGACGGGACTGCGAAGTCGGGCGGGCGGGCGGGTTGCGGGTTGTATGTGGTGGTGGTGGTGTGGTGCAGCAGGCTTGTCACAAGCCCAACTCTGTCAGGGCACAGAAATCCACCTGTCCAGACCAAACCACACACACATAAGCACACACACACTTACAATCCCAGCACAACTTTTTGTTCAACAGCCCGTAATTCCATCCACCGGTGCTGTCAGGCTCTTGATCAAACGTGCATAAAGAAAGGAGCCCCTCAGCTGAATCCTATCTTCTCTCCTCCCATCATAATGTAGGCAGATTTCCCTCCTCTGCCTGTTCCTTCAGCCCTGTTTATTCACATGAGCCTGACTGGGGGGCAGCAGGTCACATCCACTTGCCTGGCGAAAACGGTCCTGAATCGAGGGTTGTCTCCAGTGAGGTGGAGAGAGGGAAAAAAGACAGGGGAAAGGGTTAGGAGGGGCCGGCAAGTGGTCATGTCAGGGCTGTTTGGGGGGCTGTTTATTTATGTGTGCGTATGTGTGTGTGCGGTCTATGTGTGTTTGAGTGTGTGATGGCAGGGGTAAGGGTTAGGGAGTCTGAGGGTTCAGTTGTCAACCCCTGTGTCATGCTTGCCCTGGCCCTGTTTTGTAGAGGGCATCGACTGTCATTTGTTGCAGGACTGTTTGAAGTGGAGTGAGTCACAGAAGCATAAAAGCAGTCGGCACACTGCGAGATCTCAGGTGCCTGAAATATCACACGTTCATTTCAAAGTACAAGCTCATGCTGAACACGAACTGATACCAAACTGGAAGGGCACTCATATGAGCACATACCTCCACCATGGCCAAACAACCCATATGCCTTGTTCTTATAATATGCTGGCCTAAAGAGGAAGCAATGTAAAACAATAATAATAATATTAATAATATATTCTGATTCTGAATCAGCATCATATCAATGTCAGTGTAAAAGCATATATTCTAATCACTTTAACCCCTATCTGTATAAGGTTATTGACCGAATTGCACCTATTTAGTATGAATATGTCTGTTTTTATCATTGAGATCTTTAAATATATATAAACATATTGAAAAATTCCCAAATTTATTTTAAGAAAATTAATAAAATTTCCCGGATTGAAATTTTGTAATCCACCCAAGTTGCAGATAAAAAAAATAACCCTGCTTTAAAAATTGTGGGAAAGCTTTTTGTAGCCTTATCATAGAAATTGTAAAGATGTTTTTACATTTTATTCTTAATTTTGTCAGTTAACTGAGAGAAGACGTATAGGTCACACGGCAGTCATTTTGAACTTCATTCTATGTGTATTTAACTGTGCAGGTGTAGATGCATGTTTGGTCTGACGTATATCTCCCACTATGGAGAAACAGCAATGGTTAAGACTCCTTAAACTTGTTGTCGGAGTGTCAGTGAAGACATAAGCACAGCGTGCTCCACGAGCTTAATCCAACAACAGCCCGTCTGCTACATTGTACACACGATATCTGTGAGTGATTGGACCCCTGCCTCAGCACCATTGTCGTATACGGTGGCATTGTCACATATAAGATGTAAATGCGATGACAGGGCGGTGTCTTGGTTGACTGACAGCACAGAGGGATTGGGCTAATCTGAGTGACTGATTTGTGGCGTGCGGCAGCTCGGCTGTCCCCGTAACTCCTGAGAACTAGACAGCTTCAGCAGAGTTATCTGTGTTTGTAAGTCCTTCTGCTGCACTGGGATGACAATAGGGATTAGTGCCAAGGTTCTTTAAACTGTTTTTTATTTTATTTTATTTTTGGGAGGGGGTGAAGGGGACCTCTTATCGGGGCCTTAGCAGGATGCTGCAGCAGCCAGTTTTCCTTGCCTGTCAATTAAAGAAGGGATCATTAACTTCAAGGGTATAAATGTTCTAACACTGGTATTATGTTGGGGAGCTAAGTCGCTGACAGATGTTTCAACTTTAATTCACCACTTGTTTTCTGTCCTTTAATTAATTTATGTATCACTATTTGGGTTTAAATATTTTTTTCCTCCTGTCTGCTCTTTGTTAGCCTGTAATCTCTGTTACCATGGCAGTCGCAAAGACGATTGGGCCTTGTCACTTACCGGTGTTTCTTATTAGGTTCAATCGGCTAATGTATTCAATATCACCCGAACTGAGAGGTATAAACTATCTCATGGCTTGTGTGTTTCTTTACTGTCTCAGTATAGCCCGGAGGTGGAGGCGTGAGGAGAAGTGTATGTCTAATTCTAATTCCCGAGGATTTACGGGACCCAATCATTTAGAGAGGTGGTTGGCGAAAACAAAAGGAGTGCACCTGGTATCTGTGTATACGAACTGTATGTTTTTAGGGGGTTACACAATAAAATTATTATTCTCCTTTTGGGAGCTTTGTTGGTGGTTGTGAGGTGTGGGTATGACAGATGTGGCTGAGAGTGGAAGTATCACAGGCATGGAGCCGCCGCAGTGCGATCCAGTCTGAAGTACACTGTAGGTAGCCACATAGACAGAGGAAGACAGTGAGAGGGAGGAGGAAGAGAAGGGGAGTGGGAGAGAGACAGGCGACAGAGACTGCTAATGGGCAAACTCTCTTCATCCTTCCCCCCCCCCGCCCGCCCCCCCCAACCACCGGCACTGCCATCACCACCGCCCTGTTCTCTCATGACAGCTCTTTCCCTTTGTTCTCCCCCTCGGCCCACTCTCTGCCGGGGATTCGTGACAAGTTTTCGCGGGCTGATCAAACGCGGCAGTGACACCTGATTAGGATATAGCGCGTGTTTACAGTCACGCATGCCGAGGACCCCCTTCCCCCCCCCCCCCCCCCCCCCCCGCCCCCCCCCCTCTGCAGACAACAAGGGAGACTTCACCTTGACTAATTAAATTTGCACCTGCAATGCCAGCTGTGACAGCCACTGGAGGGCTGCATTTATTTATGTCACTCCATACATACTTCCTGTGACGTTCAGGGAGGCTGAGCTTTTCTGTCTACCCACAATGTGTGTTTTTCCAATAGCCGTTTTTATTGTGTTTGTGTCTGCCCCTGATGTTGGGAGTAGGAGTATTGCTCCAGCACTGAAAACGATGATAGTGCCTGCAGTCGTGGCGCTGCTCAAGGGGGCACTGTTGAGCAATGACCAGGGGAGTAAAGCAGTTATGAATCACATCCCAATCATGCATGTCCCTGAGCTCGGTTTCATGACTTTCAAAATGTTGTTTTTAACTGAATTGTAGACTGGTTGTTACTGCCAACATCAACTTATTTTTAACAATGCATAAAAATCCATATTTAGCTACTTTTACATGAACTTTGTTTTTGATTGAAATAATATAAACCACAAGATCAAATTAGAATTCACTTATCCAGGGAGGAGGTGTTGGGACTTCTTTGTACAATATATGAGTGCTCATGATAATATATTTTAGGTGCAGAAAAAAACATTACATAAAATGAATGTATTTTTATGGAGTATTTAGTGCTAGCGTTTGGCTTTATTTGGAACAGTATCGCATGCAGATTCAGTAATGTGGTATGTTTTGGAAAGCTGTTTCATTTTGTAAATGTTTGGACCCTTATTCAAAATAAAGTGGTTTCTGTATCACTCAATCGTGAAATATGGACACACACATGTATGCTTCTGCATCTGTGAGTGAATGCGTGTGTATGTATCTATCTAAATCAGTGTTTGGAGTGCAAAGGCCATAGCCGATGTGAGTAGGACATCAGTCACCCAGTAGCAGGAGACAGGATGTGGTAATTTGTGGCTCTCCCCCTTTTCTCTCTCTCTATCTATCCATCTACCTTTCTCTCCGCTGCCCCCCTATCCACCCTCCTGCCACCCCAGCCTCAAATTGACCAGGCTCGACTGCTGGTCATGCTGTATTACATGGGTTAGATGAAGTAATTATTTCTAGGCCACTGACTACAAGCAAGATTAATAGTTTTTGAAACGGCCATAATGGAGGGCTGACCCGCCGTGACATAAGCATTATTTCAAGCTCACCTCCACTCTCATCCCTCTCACCTCTGGGCACTGGCAGGGTGTGATTTATACCTGGGCTAATGAGGGGAGGGAACCCAGGAACCGCCAGCCGAGCTGAACAAACAGCGGGGTCACTCAGGGGAAGTGGAGAGTGTGTGCACTTGATTGGGTTTTGGAAAAGAGATACAAAAGAAACTTAAAACGGCTTCATTTTTTAGTGTCATTTGTTGAAATTTCACATCAAATGTCCTTAATGTAGGCTTGTTCTGACAGAAGGGGTTGATGGTTGTCCTGTCAAAACATGGTGATGATGTTTGATCCATTCTGCCGGTTGTGGAATTATCCACACGGATCCAAACAGAGCAGGCTCCTTCGTGACTCCGGCCTCTTGTCCCGGGTTACTTTATGAATCCACCCCCACCCCATGCTCTGGAGCCTGAAGGACCAGAGAAACAGGAAAGTTGTCACTAGGTGGCACTTGGACATCATGTTATTGGATGCGCTCTCCCCTTTACCCCACTCCACCCCATCCAGCACAGGCTTCCCCTCCCTCTCTTCCTCCTTCCTTTCTCCCCTCCTGTCTGTGCTAAGTATACCTCAGATGTCAGGGTGTTTTATTTTTATTGGATGAGGGCAGTATGTAATGTATTCACCTCCGTTCTTGCCAGCTGTTAAATGCCCCAGAACATGGTCTGGCCAGACTCTGCCCCGTTAACCCCTCTGATTGGCTGTAATAATTAGCAGAAGTGAACAGTAACTATATTGCCTAGTGAGGAGCTTGGACAGCTTGATATGTACGTGATAAAATGCTGGGGCCCAACCTGACCACACCCCCCCCTGTATCACGGGTGTGTGTGTGTTTTTAAAGATTTAATATTAACCCTCAACTTAAAGACATGTATGCAGTGTGCCACTAGCAATTACATTTTCAAATGGCTGGGTTTGTGAACCTCCAGGATGTTAATCTGTCACCATTCAAGCTACTGGGAAGAGCGAAAAGAGGATTAAGCTATTCAAATCCGAGTAGAATATTTGCCTTTGTTCAGAATGAGTAAAGGAAAAATAAATAAACAAATGAGGTGGCTTCTCAAGCAGGACAAGACAAGTTCCTTCTCCTACACCTTAGGATTTAGCTAAATGCCATTAAAACAAATTTAGGTCTTATCTGCTCCGGGATTTCAGGAATACGGGGGTGGCGGTTGCGTCAACATCCACGGATCATATCCAGTCCTTGATTTAATATTAATCAGAGGTCAGATCATAATTCCAATTTTATCTGGGTCAAAGACAATATGAGATGGAATTAGACCTGTCCTAGATGTCCCGTCAGCATCTGTCTTCCACCATATGTTTTTCTTGTGGCTTAGGTGATTGTAAGCTTTCAAATTTAGGCTGCCGGCTTGGTGATTATACCTTATTCTCAAAATCTGTTTCAGCAGGGTCAACAGATAATTCAAGAGGTCAAGTCGCTGTCTATGTCTGTACATGATGAGGTCGATAGCTGGAAATTAAAATATCTTCAGTCACATTTTTGATAGATGGGCAGCTTAGGCCTGTTGTTTTCACAAATGGAAACGGACTGGATCATCTCATTGTTTGATATGATGTATTATTTCACATACAAAAAATGGCTACTTGTATGCGTGGTTTGTAGATGTGAGCTGAATTGTAAATTGATAGAAAAATAGCCATCTATTTTGACAAGGCATCATAGCTTATGTTTAGCATAGGGTTACACTGTATCAAGATAATTGTCATTGCTGTCAGCCAAAACTACCCCTGTCTTACCCCCTCATTTAGACTCCCAACCCTCAGCTCGGATCGCACATCATCTTTATCCCAGATTGCGGTGTAGCACTGCAGTGTCAGAAAATAATCTAATATGGAGCCCTAAAGGACACAGAGCTGGGAAATGAGCATCATTTGAAGAGTCGCTTGTCACATGATGGGTTTGATCAGCCTGTGTTGTGGTACTCAGAGCCGGGTCTTTGCACTGTCTAACAGTGGTACCGGATTAGAGACACCAGGCACTTCTACTGTGATCAGTCACTCACAGACGGAGGCAGACGGCAGGGCTGAAATCCTACTTGCGCACTTCATCCACCTCATCTCCACATCTGCAGGCTTCTTCTAGCCTACTGTATGGAAATGTGGAACACGGCTGTTGACAAAGACTGTATGCCACGTAATCTTTGCACCATGATATTTGACTCTATTTTAGAGGATATACTCGCAAGGAAATGGTGAATTGTTGTTGCAGTGATACAGACATGGTCTCATTGTGAGATACTTCAGTGTGTAGAACTGCCTGACCTGACTGAATTCTTCTGGTCTGTGTCATGTTGAGACAATGGCGCTGTGTGAGCAGTTTGGCTCTACACTCCTCGGACATTGTGTTTGGCTAAGTGCTATTGAGTTGCTTGTCACAAATCACAAACCTTTCAATGACCAGGTGTGACTACTATACACCTGCTCATCCATCCATCCATCCAGCTGCTCTGCCCCGAGCGATGTGTCGGTCTGCTGGGCTCTGAGGAGCGTAACGTCGGCCTTTGGAGCCGAGGATTTTAAACGCTCCACCTGCTTATCGATCTCTTCTGCCCCGTTGAGCCAGCCAAGCCCAGGCAGCAGAGAGAAAGAAGAGGAGATGCAGAGGGGCAGGGCAATACGGTGGCCTTAGTCCTCGGGTCTGTCCTTGACACTGCCTATGGGACGGGGCTGGAGGACACCTCTTGTCCTCCCTGTAAGCCCCGCATCTAGCCCCTCTAGCTAGCCAGCCCTCCCCCATGGGCCAAGCTGCACTTTGCACAGCCATATTGATTTTTTTGGAGGGGCAGGAAAGTGTGGCTGTTGAAAGAGAATAAGAGCGGGAGGGGGAAATGGAGTCAAGTCAAGGGAGCTTTCTAAAGCACTGACTTCTCCTTGACTGCACCTCCAGACGCGACAACCCTGTTAGAAGAACTCAGTGGCTCTGGTGCCCTGCTGAAAACTGCTAATCACAGTCTTTCAATCAACTCTCACTTTTCGCTCTTCTCGTTCCCCCGGCTGTCCCAGTCGCTCGCTCATTCTCTCGCTCTTTCGCCGACTTTCCCCTTGCCGTACCGGCCCCGCCTGAATACCAAGGGACTGCGTCTGCATTAAAACCAGCCATTCCACATGGAAAACAGCTGACCTCGTGAAAGCATGTAGTAATTTGAAGGTGAAAACTAAAAAGCTTTTCTCCATCGACATAATCTTAATGGAAACATTACGGCCTGCCCACAAACTAACAATTAAGGCAAAACGGCAAACGGCTCTCGCATATCAGCAGCAGTAGCCAAGAGGATAAAAAAACGTGATTGTGATGGCAAGGGTGCTAGTTCGGATCCTGGAAAGTCTGCCAGTCTGAAAGCTGTCATTAACAAGTAGAAGACTGGTTATCATAGGCAACCCCTGTATGTGAAACTGTGTAGGTATGAGAGTTAAGAAGCGGCTAGTATGTTTTTTTATAAAGAGCATGCATGGTCAGTCAATCTTTGTTGGATAAATATAAAGGTTATGTAAGGCATACATCCACAGATCTCTTGAAAATCACCCTTGGTTCCTCCTCTCCCTGTCTCTTCTCTCCAGATTTGACACTTGCTAAAGGTCACAGAAACATCTTTTTCCCCCTTTGAGGTGTAGATAAGTGTGAAATAGATGTTGACACCATAGACACATTGAAAAGCACTTAAACAGAGTGGCCATGTGCCAACCTGCCTGTGTCTGGCTTTGTGCATTTGTAAATACTTTTGAATGATTGATCTGGAAGCCTGGGTCTCTCTGTAAGCCTGTCAGGTGGAGCGAGAGAGACGGAGAGTGGGAGAGTTCAAAAAACAGATGAAGTACGATATGTTTTTCTTCATCTTCTTCTCTTCGCTCACACGCATGCAACCACACTCCGCCTGACAGAATTACACCTACCCTGGGATGTCTGTCAGAGCAGCCTCGCTTTAAGTGAGTGTGTGCATGTGTGTGTGTGTGTGTGTGTGAGAAAACCCAGCATAGAGAAAAGAGAATCCAACCGGACCTTTGATTTTCTCTTGAAGTGGCACAACCGGGTGTGTGTTAGTGTGTCATATCTTGGTTGTGTGACATTTTCCAAATGTGACTAGCTGCCAATAAAGGTGGTCACATTGTGTGTGTGTGTGTGAACGTAATTAATGACTTGTGGTGGTCCCCCACAGCTCTGGTAATGTGCTTAGATCAGTGTTATAAACAGGGTGCGAAAGGTCTGCCCAGCGCCAGCCCTTTAAATGACTGTTGCTTGTTCAGGTAGATGGATGGAAATGTTCTAATATTAATGATCGCATCCCCTGCCGACCTGTCGCTAAGTGAAATGAACAACACAGCCTTCAGACCCCAAAGACAATTACCGGGTCAGAGCCAGCCTGTCTGCCATTTTTCATCACTTACCCCACCTGTGGACAACTTCAGAACACATGGTATGCTGTGTGTGTGTGTGTGTGTGTGTGTGTGTGTGTGTGTGTGTGTGTGTGTGTGTGTGTGTGTGTGTGTGTGTGTGTGTGTGTGTGTGTGTGTGTGTGTGTGTGTGTGTGTGTGTGTGTGTGTGTGTGTGTGTGTGTGTGTGTGTGTGTGTGTGTGTGTGTGTGTGTGTTGTATATGCATATAATGAATTTTCAGTGTACAATTGACTCTGATGTATTGTTTCTATAGAGATATCACTAAGACCCCGACCTTAGTGATAGGAAACGTTCTCACTTTTGACATCAACTCCTGGTCTATTTTTGCTGAAACATGAATTGGCATTGTAAGCTACACACACACTTAACACACGCACAGGAAAGATGCCGTAATCCAACTTTATTTATAGATGTTCCTGGCAACATGACACACTGGCAAGTGATTGTTCAAGTTTCATGACGGGGCTTAGTACAGCCGAGCGTGATACAGACCAGACTTCAGCTCCCACAGTCCAATCCATATGCATGTGCAGGTTCCGTTCAGGGGTATGTGGACACGGGGTTACACATTACTGACATCCTCTTGGTCAGATTAACTCCCACGCATTCCAGTCAGCAATTCACCAGTTAGCCAGTTAGCTATTACTCAGAGCCACAATACTGCTAATGAATGCCATAACTGGTAGAAGGCTGAGAATGTTGTTGTTTTTCAGTGTTGCATGTTTGAAATGGAGCGCAATCTGTTCAAATGTTCCCTTTGTCGGGGAAGAAACTGGAACGACTGTGGAAAATCTGTTCTGGTGTGTGTGTTTTTGTGCCTATTTGTGTGCGATGGCACCTATGTGCTGTGTTATCTCACCGTAGTTTGACTCAGAGACATGCCCTGTGGATGAGGTAGACGCAGCCCTGTATAGACCCATATGGCACACACTACTGAGGCCTTGTGGGTGGGGGGCAGATTCTCATAAAAAGCCTGTTTAGTCAGGTGTGAAGTCTATGACACACACATACAGGCACGAGGTCAGTCCGTACACAGTCAGTCCCTAAACGCTTTGTTTTCCCTGAATCTCCTTTATTTGCGGCAGCAAACTTGTGAAAGATAAATATGAATTATTTGACTTTGTTTACTGAACATCCTAAAACTGTATGTATCAAAAACCTTTATTCCGGTCTAATCTGTTAGGGGTGTGTATTACCTGCCCTCCACTCTGCCCCGTGTCACTTCACACCAGCTCCCTACATTCAGCAATCCGGTGCCAAATGGACTCGGACGGAAGCGCCTTTGATGTGCACGGGTAGTCTGTCTGTTTGAGTCTGACGCTTTACAGGCAACTTGTCAAAACTGTTGATTCACCATCACTTTTGCACAAGGGGCGACCAGTTTGAAATGGGTGTCACACAAGTACCAATAGTTTGCTGTTTAAACAAGGAGCTCTATTACACGACTATCTCTCATCACGTCATCCACCAAACTTGTTTGTATGAAGCGCCCGGCCGTGATTGAAGTGCTGCCCTCTTTTGGTAGGAGGTCTCAAAGAAGATTTGGTATACCACCTCTGGGATAGACTCCAGCCAGTTCCAGCCAGTGGAATATCTAGGTGACATCGTCCTTTATGCTTTTATTTGTCCTTCATTAGCTGTCATACCACGGCAGATTGTAACAAACAGAGAGAACTTATGAGAGGCCCAGTTCTTATCCCTGAAGTCGGCGAGTTCCGTGGCTATTTTGAGCTATTGGCGCTAAACACCGGACATTAATCTGTTCTCCCAAAGGAAAGCTTAGAGAAAGTGTCTGTTGAAATGTCACAGATGGAAAATAAATACGGTATATGCTACACAGGTTGATATCGCACATGACCAAGATCAAAGCAAATCAATTCAACCTAATATGCTGCTTGTGATAAACAGCCAAACTTTAAAGGAATAATCCCATCAAGGAAGAGAGATTAAAATAGAAAAAAAAACAGCACAGATGGTTGGCACGGCTAACATGAAGCGTCCGTATTATTATGGGATTGGTAATCTTGTTTCTTGGGTCCGGGTCTTCTTATGTGCCTTGTGGTTTTCTTTCTCCACGATCAGGTACAGACAGGGAGACAGAAAGACAGACACAGCGGTCCTCTGATACAGTGAGACTCCTTCTCCTTCAGAGGGCACCGGTAACTTCTTGTCTTTCTTTTTTTCTGTGGAATTTCTGAGTAGCTTGATGTATTTGACATGTGTGTGACAGCCCCGGTTGTGTGTGATCGGGGCTGAGGCATCGTACTCGCTACCCCAGCTGTGCATGTTTTAGGATGGGCATGTATGTGTGTGTGTGTGTGTGTGTGTATCTATGGGAGACCGCTCGCTAGGGTCGAGTTGGCAGTAGTGTATCAAAAGCCTTACACACACATATAAATTCAGACTCCATGCCCCCGTGCACCATATTCGCTTGTTCTTTTTTGAATAAAAGCACAGTGTAAGGATCTTGCGCAAGTATGCATCTGCACAGCTACGATAGATGCATGCCAATCTGTGCATCTATGGACACAAAGCAGCACGTAGGCCGACACACAGCACAAGCCCAGAGTCTCACCTTGATGTCTTGAGATTCTGTCATGAGTTGGAATTTGATACCAATGAATATGTGTCAGGTTGTCAATTCCTTCCCAACACCCATTGAATGGAGTCTGTCCATGAATAGTGCATGTTGTTTTGTTTTGTTACATTCCAACTGTCTGCCAGTCTGTTTTTGTTTGTTCCAGAATAACTTGGAAGGCCTGTACACTCATGTGCATCCTTAAAGAAAACTTTCAGCAGGTGTTGTGTTGTTTTAGCCTAAGGTAAAGATGCATCCCCGAAGGCAAATTCGCCAAACTGCTCAGATCTGATGCCAACCTATTTCTTTTCGCCTCCATTTTTGTGATCTGTGTTCATTCCACTTGTCTTAAATCCACATATTTTCTCTGCTTGCCCTCTATTTTATTTGGTACCCTTCCGTGTCACAACGTACATCTGTTTATACCCGGGCTTTAATGTTATTAACAGGACATTTTATTTCAGTCTTAAAAGTCAGGACATATTTTGGCAGCCTGTTCCCATATTCCCTGTAGCGTGCTGCATGAGGTCGTTGGCATTAGGGCGATAGAAATGTGAGACGTGTGCTGTAAATGTCTCTGAGATATATATATATATACATATATATAAATGTATACGGGCCCATTCTCCTTAAACAATCACAGACGTTTGGTAGTTGATGCAAGGGCCACTCAGGTGAAACTTTTAAAGCTCGAAAAAAAAGGCAGCGGCATGTTGGTGACATTTCTCATGCTCCTGCTGCTGTGTGCACCTGTGCACCACACACACACACACACACACACACACACACACACACACACACACACACACACACACACACACACACACACACACACACAGATAACATCCACTTCCACACTACATTTGTACAAACACACACTGCAAGGGAAGAACTGGCAGGGTGGTGATACAGTTGTGAAATTTATTTGGACGTATAGTTTTTATGCTGGTTGCCTTTGGATTTACAGGTTGGAATGGAATGTGGCCCAAGGAGAGGCACTTTGATGTTCCGTCAGGCAGATTTTTTTATTGTAGAAGCTTTGTATGGCACAGGGCATCTTTTATAAGGTTGTGAGGAACCCCCAGGGCAGCTTGCACAAAATCATAAAAATGTGTGATGTCAATGAAAATGACCAAGCTCCTGGAATATCTCAGCTCAATTTGAATAGTTTAATTTATCTGTTTTCATTCATTCAGGTCAGCTACAAATTAATTCGGATACTCTGCAAAATATCTATGCACTGAAATCAGATATTGTTGTGTGTTTGTCCAGGTCAGCAAGGTCAGACAGTTATTTGCAGTTTGTCTTTTTCAGTACAAAGTGAGAGTATTGGGTGCAAAGGACGAGCTCCTAATTCTAATTAGAGGTGGATTGGTTAGAAGGTTCATTATCGAATAATGCTGTTGCTCACAGCATTTCTAGCAATTAATGAAAGCTGCACAGAGCCCCAATAGCAGGACACACACACCCATATTGATAATCAGTAGATTCTCATCCTATCCTATTTAGCTTGATGCCCAAGTAAAGGTATACATTTGTACGGTACAGTTCAGTCATGTTTGCCACCTGCCCCATTCCTGCATGCTGGAATCTGAAGAAAATGTGCAGTGAATGTGTTTCAAATGGAGAGGCATCAGCGTGAGAATGTAAGAAAACACACTGCAGCTACTTATCAGCCTCTTTGACTTGGTTTTGTTCCACAGAGGCGGAGGTTACTGCAGGAGTTAGGCGATCAGAAGATTCCCTTTCTAGGACCATCAGACCAAGGCTTTCAGCAACTGGTGAGTGAGTCATTTAATGCTGATGATGTCCAGACCTGTACTTTAAACAAAGGCCTTCTGCCTATAGTCACATACTTCTGCAGCCATTGTGCAGCGAGGTGACGTGACTCTTTGACATACCCAAAGAATTTAATGTGAATGTCCTATGAACCATATAAACAAATATTAACTTAATATATGTTTACTTTTTTACTATTCTTGTTGTCTTTCTTTTCATACCTTTATATACCTTATCCCATAATTAGGAGTGAATTTAGCTTTATTTAAACAAAAGAAGTTAAGGATTATCACTTCAATGTCACCTTGATGTCTCTGAAGATCGATCGTCATTTCATGATAAGAATGTCTTGTGTTCACCAGTGGGACTCCAGTTATTCTGGCCTGGTTCTGAGGAGATCCTGCTCTCTGCCTGCTGAGCTCCATAACCGAGTGGAGGCAGCTCTGCTCACCCTGAGAAGGAAGGGCTGCCTCCTGAGGGATTTGGTTCGCATCCGTGACCGAGATGTATTCACTGCAGTGTCACGGGCTCTGCTGGGGGAGCCGGGCCACACAT
Source organism: Genypterus blacodes (assembly GCF_046128005.1). Classification (NCBI taxonomy): domain Eukaryota; kingdom Metazoa; phylum Chordata; class Actinopteri; order Ophidiiformes; family Ophidiidae; genus Genypterus; species Genypterus blacodes. The sequence continues at coordinate 13,257,189 of NW_027466879.1, forward strand.
ATCGCTACCTGGATACACGACTGTTTGCCATCCCCTGGCACAGTGAGGACAGTGAAGTAAAATGTCAAAACTGTTGTGACCCGGATTTGAGGGCAGCTTGCAAAGCTTTGTGGGAGCTGAACTCCTTCTTCTGCGCTGATGTGTTACAGTTGAAGGAAGGGGACACGGTGACACAGTGCATAAAGGCCGGGGAGGTAGAGGCCAAGGTGAAGTGTGAAGAGGGGGACACAGAGTCTAAACACAGTGAAGACTCTAAGAACAGTGAAGGAGGTGACTCCGGTGAATCCAAGCAAAGTGAAGAAGGGGACACAGAGTCCAAGCACAGTGAGGAATGGGATATTGATTCAAAACATAGCGAAGAAGGCTGCTCTGGGGCAAAACCAGAAGGGGAGTTGGAGACAGTTTCCAAACATAGCAGTGAGGATGAAGAGTCCTGCCAGGTCAGACCAAGTGAAGTAAGGGCTCTCGGTTCAGAACACAGTGAAGCAAAATGCAGCAGCACAGCAGGCACTCAGCCTGTGGCTCAGCTGAAGGACAGCTTGTCAGGTTACCACATTGAGGATGAAGAGGAACCGGCAAGCAAGCAGGGCTGTTCTCAGCCTAGTCCTCTGCAGGTTTGCACTGGTCCAGTCCAGTTTAATGTCACCCTCCTCAACTACATGGACCCAGCAGCTATGAGCCAACTTAAAGAGGAGCCTTACTATGGCATGGGGAAAATGGCTGTCGGGTGGCACCATGATGAGAACCTGGTCAGTCATTCACCAGTGGCTGTGTACAGCTATAGCTGCCAGGATAACAAAGGTAAGCGTCAAAGTTGAAATTGCTCACAAAGAAACTGTGCTTAATGGATAAGTGGATATCTATAGATTTAACATTCACAAATACACTCATTGACTATATTATTAAACAAATTGACTATTTTGGGGTTTGAAAATTTTGGTTTCCTCTTATACTTTGACTGGTGGATCAGACGCAGCTAACCTTGTGTGTTATGGCCTCACCGCAGTCGTGCAGCAGCTGTACACATGGCCTCTGGTGAGGCAGCCATCAGATTCATCTATGTGATACTGTCAGGGCATTATCAAATGTCATCACAGGATTGCTGCTGACAGTCTTATCTATGACCATGCATGGGGAGATCAGAGACACTTGGAACTCTTTACACACGTTCAATGGCACAGTCTGACAAACAGGCCTTATCACACAAGCGCACACACAATCTCATCTAAACCATTTCCCCCAGAAATGATCAATGTGCAATTATCTGATATGGAATAACGAGCCCCACTTTGATAAGTGTTGCTTGACTCTACTGTATGGATATGTTGTCTTCTAATTATGGGCTTTGGATTCTTTCGAGAGCTGATAGCAAACGTTTGCTGATTGAGATGATAACGCTTCTCAGTGAAATTAGATCTTTGCTTTCTAATACATATTGCAAAACAACTACAGAGAGTGCTGTTGTATCAAAAACACTCGAAATCGAAACACAAACACAAGCCTGAGAATGGTCCTTGTTGATTTTCATGGCAAATAGAGCAGTTACATTTTCCAGTATATTATTTGAACAAAACAAATTTGCTTGCTCAACCTTTGCTTTAGTACCCTTCTAGGTAGTGTCGTGAAATTATGGTTTATGAGTGATTTAAGTCCCCACTTGTGTCTGGACCACTGGCTAGGCAGTTCCGTGTGCCTCCACAAAGGCTGCATAGAGAGTAAAACAGGCTTTCTTGATGGGGACGATGACGCGTGCAGCTGTAGGTTACAAAGCACACGATTAAAGCGAAGACTATCCTACAGTTACAAAGCCAGCTGCTCTGATATTCCAACACATTTTGTCGCTGAGCTTTTTTATTTTACAAACCCATCTGCTCCAGAGGTCTGCTTCAGTGATTTGTTCTAGGCCATTTCAACTCTGACCCCACGGTCGCGGGCTTCAAACACTGTGGTACAACACCTTGCCGTGCTCAGCAGCTGTGTGTTTTCCAGTTCTGAGCGACCCCACGGCTCCAAGAGTTAAGAGTCTGATCACAGCTCTATACAGCTATTCCCATGGCACATTACCTATTCCCAAATGTACCATTCACTTTGGCCTGATGGCTCTGAGGACTCCCAGACACAAGCTAATGGAGTTTTTACCTCCAGGAATGTTGCACTTTTATGAGAGGTTCATGTTTCTAACATTATCCCTGAGAAGAAAGAATCTGCTCTAGTCATAACATAATTGACACATTCGATCTCTTAGATGTACATAGACTCGATGTTTTGCACAGCACCTGCTTCCTTTGACATGTTGTTTCCATTTGAACCGCCTCACCTTGTTTCTCACTTCAGCCAGAGCAGCGTTTTTTTCTCACCGTGGTGATCCGAAGGAATCTTCCACGACTTAGTATTTTCCAGTTATGGGGGATGATCTTCCACCATTCCCGAGGCCTTGGGGAGTGGTGTCATTAGCTGGCTCTCTGAGCACAATGGCTGGAAATTAAGTTACTATTTATCCGTGCTGAGCAAAGGAAAAGGCAGCTGTGGGGCAGAGAGGCCCAGGAAGACTTTAGTATTGATTTTGCTGAGGGGTGTTGGCCAGCCAAGCCAAATCTTGTTTTCTTAGTATGCTGTGTAAGGATGCAGGGAGAGAGGAGAACAGGGAAGGTAGTCGCAGTGAATGGATTCGGAACCAGGATTATTATCGGATAGTGATTGTCCAATAACTACACACACTAGACAACACCAGGGGCATTGGTAATACATTGACAATACATGTAATTACTTTTATTTAGACTTAATTAATTATCACGTAAACTATGCACAAGATAGATTCCTTCCTTTTTCAATCCTCGGGGGATTTATGAATCAGTGCCTTAAGATCCATTGTAGCAACCTACTGTTTTAATATAAAGGATTATTTTACTTCCCTTAACATTTTTTAAATGTACAGCATGATGTCATACAGATTTTCCCAAAATGCATGACATGCCTGACATATTTGGTGTCTTTTATTGGAAGCTTTGGCTCAGGTGCAACCAATTAAAATCAGTGGGTTTGCAAAACCAGAGATTGATAATTTATGAGATAAGAATTTACACATTTTTTTTAATACTCAAGTTCAATCAGGTATAATTGATGTAAAATGCTTAAATCCCTATTCTGTCTGTCAATAATACATAATTAAATACATGCCTTTATATCAAAATATCAGGGATTTCATGTTTAGCATGTTGCACTTTTGCCCTCGGTGTAGATCACACTGGGCGAAACTGTCAGCTCAATGCCTAAAATGTGAATATAAATGTAAAATGCAAATGTTCCAGTGATGTGAAGTGAGTTGGGCTGTGTGTGACTGACAGGTGAGAGCGGCGAGGGAAGCAGCAGAGAGAAGACATGCTGGAGGATCGGGCTGAAGGTAGCATGGGACATCCACACCCCCGGCATGACGCTGCCACTGGAGTCTGGAGACTGCTATTACATGAGAGGTACACACACACTTTCACACTCTTACTTACACACACACACTTGACTTGACCACTAAGTCGCAAAGTGTGTTTCCATTACAGTTTTAGGGATGACGTCTTTATCAACTCACACACAAAAAACACCATATTTGGGGTGAAATTTGAGGGTGTTCACCATAATTGAGTGCTAACATGACACATTTTTCAATTTGAAACTTACTAACGAAACACACCCCAATGTAATTCCCCTCCTCTAACCCACTGTCCATTAGAGTGGAGGTCTACATGGGGCGGGGGAGCTTGCTTGGCTTGAACACAAGACGTTAAGGTTCCATGAAATTATGTGCAATACAGACGTTAGGAAAACCAAATGTTATTTTTCTGAAGTACTGCGAGCCAGCGGCCAGTACGTCTCTACGGAGAGGACAGACAACGAAGCATAGGGATGTAAATCATAGCTTAAGATGCTAATGGTTGCAGCAGGCACCCCATCCTCCGCTTCTCAGCCCCTTAGGCCCTTTCAAGATTCCTCATATGGTCGCTCTGCTGTACTGTGCGTGAGGACTTATGTTCACATCACAGCAGAAGCCTGCATGTATATGTACAAGAGGTTAGGACTCCTGCTTGTACGAATGGGGATTTATCATTTTTTGTTGGTGTCTTGTAGTATACAAATGTAGTGATGATGTTTATTGAAGCATTGAGGACTTATGTGTATTTATTTAGTTTGCCTTAGTACAGCATAAGAGACTTTAACTGATATATGTCACTGTTACTTATAAAATGTCTTAAAGTCACCATCAGGCAGGCCTTTTTACTCTTTAACCATAATATTTCCATGGTTACAATGTATGACATCATTAAATTTTACGTAGTATGACAGAACAAATTTACAATGTTTTCTGCTCCTTTATATCTTTTCCAAGACTCAGAATGCGTTATGTGGAGCACAAATCATTTTGGTAACGGAGCTGTTGTACCTGAAGAAATACTTTTTATTTGGTTTGCTTTTGTACACCATGAAACAACAATTAGATTTGATTTTCTTTGAGAGGACAAATAAGCTCTAGATTGATTTCTTCATCTACTCGAAATGAAAAAAAACATGAGAAAATGATTTTGATGATTTTTAGTGATCTTATACTGTAACTCTGAATACTCATACGCTCCTTACACAAAGCAGTACATAACACTTTAAACACATTGTACATGACTATTAAAAAACAAATATATATCAAAGACCACAGTAATGAAACTTTAAATCTGCAAGCACCCTGGTAAGAACAATGTCATGTTCCATTTTTCGAAAGAGAAACAAATACCCATGTCTTTTTGTAGTAAATGTATGTAGAATCAGCTGTTAATGATATTGTCCAATTATTAATAAGCAAATATTTTAAGGAATTAATAGGAATCTTTCAATCAATTCCTGAAGTCGACTCTCTGAAGCTACTGTTTTCATTCAAGAGCCGCCGTGTCTGCACCTAATATTCAGCTTGACAGGGCTTGGATCTGACCCCCCTTTAGCTGGATAAGATTTACAATAGAACAGTCAGTTTCGGGCCAGCCATGATAATAGAGTGATGGGCTGTTGTGCAGACCATTCTAATGGGACTTGACTGTCGCGGATCAGAGGGGATTTATGCTCCACTTGGTGAGTACGCCCTTGAGAGGCCAACTGCTGCACAACGATAGCAGCTCGCACAGCCCTTGGCCGTCTGTCGCTTTGTCAGTCTACCTGAATTAAATACTTGGCACGACGTACGAACATATGCACGCACCTATAAATTTGCTTAACTCCCATGCACAAACGTACACACTCGCACACATGCTGTCTCTTGCAAAGAATTCAGTCCTATGCTTGTTCATTAGAGAAATCAGACATTTCCTCACCCAAACACACACACACACACACACACACACACACACACACACACACACACACACACACACACACACACACACACACACACACACACACACAAGGCTGCCACTATTAAATCAAGTGTTAAATATAGCGTTCCAGTGTTTGAGTGGCACATTGTGGCGTTTAAAGAAAACTACAGTGGTGTATAACCACAGACACCATAATGTCTTTTCAGCACCATTTGTCGCTGGCTGGCCCTTTTGAACTGCTAATGTCTGAGCCGCTGGAGGCAAATTGAATCACCGTCATTTCCACCCAAATGGAATTTCAGCGGTTAAAAAAGAACAATGCAAGTCTTGACACCAGGCCTGTTCAATAATCAGATTTCCAGCTCCCAATGCACAGGGGGACTGGAGAAAAGAGTTGACCCAATATATTTAAAAGCCTGCTTCCTGGAAAAGAAGGACAAGTGGCAGCAGGCGTAGGGGTTGAAAGAAAGATAAATATTTATTACAGTTATCGAGTTTGCTGCTGCTCCCTCCTGATCCCACTGACGCTTCAGACGCGCCAAGAAAAGAGCAGATTGATGGAGATAATTTGTTATTGGATATAAACAGTTTTAAAGACGCAGAGTAATTCTGCCCAGAGACCTAATCCTTCACAATCTCATCAGGGGGAAGAAAACACCGGCAAGTTGTTTTGTTTGTCACCATCTTCTTTTTTTTCTCTCCCACCAAACAATAATATCTTCCTCCCAAAGCATTTGGCTGTTTGACTTTCAAATCATAGGCATTAGCTGGTGTACTCTTGCTCAAGGCGGGTGTAAATATGCACATGTGCTGTGAATGACAGCTCTGTCACGGCTAAATTAATTATTGGTGTGAGGCAAATAATGGCAGAGCTGAGAAACATCTATACACACAAAGAAACACATGGAGGGATACACAGGAAACAGCAGTAAGGCCTCTTTGCGGAGCTCCCATGATATTGGACAAATGTTTGTTGGTATGGCTCTTCCATCTTGACAGATTGAGTGTGATCCACTTTTGTTTGGTAATTAAAATTATAGTACAGTGCTTCTCATTCTATTTGATTCAGTGCTGGACTGTGTGCAATCTGTCAGAGAGTACAACATGATTTAGTTGTCATGTTCGCTCACACCCTCCTTTTCATCTGCTTTTTTGTTGTAATTGGTCCTCTTCTTTTAGTGCCTCTTCTGTTGGTTATTGGGTCCGTTTTAACATAAATCAATATCTATTCTATTCTATTCTACTGTAAAACCTCATGGTCACATGCAAAGATACAGATGACACACCTGCTGGGCATCTGTTTTGTCATCTGTTGCGTTCTCTTTTCCTTTTCTCATTGTTCTGTCTTAGTAGATATTTTAGGCCGGGGGAATATTCTGCTGTTGTTTACTTTTTAAACTCTGCTCTCTTCATGATTACTGATGCGTTGGTACCATTCTGACCCTCTCCTTTTCTTTGTACCTACCAGATGACCTGAACAGCTCCCACCAGCACTGCGTCCTGGCTGGAGAGTCCGCACGCTTCAGCTCCACACACAGAGTGGCCGAGGTGAGCAGCTACTGTCACTGTGGAGAAATAGGGCAAAAACATGGCCATTTAACAATAACATAAGGTGATCTAATTATAACCTTGTGTATTATACTTTCCAAACAGTGTTCCAGTGGGACCCTGAAGTACATCCAGTCCCGATGCCAGCAGGCCCTGTCCAACCTGCGCACAGACCCAGAAACGGGATCCCACAGCCTGCTGGGCCTGCTGCCGACCACACTACGGCACTGTGAAGAGATCCATAACGAGGTGGGGACTTGTGTTTGTGTGTGTTAGAAGTTCCTGTATCGTCTTTCGTGTTTCTTTGTGGACTGACTATTTATTTATTATTACTCATGCCACAGTTCTTCTGTCCATAATTTAGTTACAATAAATAGAGTCCTAAATTTTGTGTAAACTGGCAGTGTAAACACCATTAAATCTAATAAGTATATTTTGTGTTTCACCTGTTGTTTCCCTGGTTTTCAATATGTGAGGTTGAGACATTGAAGTACCAGATGAATGAGAACGGCCACATGGTACAACTAAAAATAACAGATAATAGTACATCACACAGTCTTACTATATTACACACCTGAGGGTCCTGTATCCTGTCCTGAATATGTGCATTGCCTAATTTCTGCTGTTGTATAAGAAAGAAGAGGAAAATAAAGCAGATGTCACACACACACACACACACACACACACACACACACACGCACACACGCACACACACACACACACACACACACACACACACACACACACACACACACACACAGAGCAATATCCTATTTAACAGTTTGTTTTCATATTACACTGACATTATTATGAAATGACCATGACCATGCTCCTTCCAGGTGTCGGGTCAGTCTGGTCAATGCTGCCGTTTGTAACTAGTTTTGTATCCTGATTAGCAGAAAACCAAGGGATACTTTTAGTCTTTTCCATTCCCGCTGCATCATGAGAGTTGCTGATCTCTCTGAGTGTCCTCTGATCACACGCTAAAGCTAACGGGAGCCTGCCAGCCATCTACCTTCCGCTTGCCCGGTTGTGTCTACTCAGGGAAATGCTTCCAATATGAAATCCAGGTTGTTCTCATTTGTCTCGGGTCTGTGATGGATCGTAAGGCAACAGCCTCTCCATATGTTATCTAAAGATGGAGTCATGCCCCTCTCCCTTCACTCCCCCCTTCTCTCACACTAAACAATGAGTGATGCTGGCTTGGGGTGTTGAGGGATAGAGCGAGGTCACAAAACAGGAACATGAGGGGCCTTCCGCCGTGCTACTGGCGCCCCGTGTTAGCTTGCCGCGGGCCAACAGTTAATATAGCACTTCACCTCTCCCCCCTTCACACCCCAGGGCTCAACGTGCACGTCCTAGCCCATGCTACCATCCAGCACCCCCCTCCTCAGCAGGACGCCATGACAGATGAGCCTGACGTAAGGTTGTTTAAAGGTTGTAGGCAATATTAATTATTCAGCACTGCCAAACAATAGCGGCTGTCTGTGTGCGGAGGAGCAGTGCGCTAGTTGAGCGAGCAACACCTGCTAGCTTGCCGCATAGCGCCACAGGATTACCAAGCGTAGGCCCCCAGCAGGAGGGCAAAACACGTTAATTTAGGAAAACAGGATGCTATTTATAAAAGAGCAGGTGTGTATGTACTGTATGTATGTATGTATGCGTGCTTAAGTAAGGGGGGGTGCTCTCGGGGGCTCTGGCCTGCCCTACCTGGCACTCGCAATGATCGATGTAGCCATTTGTTTGGAGTTGCCCACGAGAGCAGAACACCCACTTAAATGATGTATTGTTAGCAGCGTTATTTATGATGGCGGTCCACTTCAGTGCTTGGCGGGTGCGTAGTTCGCAGGTACTTGTTTGACATGGACGACCGAGGAGCGAACAAGCCTGAGACGCACAGGCAGCCTGACCCTAGCGTGGCCTCGCGGGGGCCTTTCCTTAAAAAGTGCTAAACACAAGGGGCTACACCCGGCTGACGTGCCTCGGATCTTGTGCAGTGCGGAGCAACCTAGGGGGGAAGCGGAGGTTGACGCTTGTCAGAGGGCGCAAGCGGGTCTGATGAAGCAGAGCGTCTGCTGTCCGAGTGTGTTGCATTGTCACAGGAGCTGATGGGAGAGAGGGAATGACATAGACAGAAATGAAGAAAACTGAAGTTACACCCGTTTGTTAAGCTTGGTCCTTCTCGCTGGCTTGTTTTAAAAAATCGTACCTGCTGTCTTGGATGGAGCTGGCAGTAGCGGAGGGCGGGGGGAGGGGGGCAGTCTTACATTGGTTCACCACACAGCCCATGTGTGCACATTTGGCTTTGATATGCTAATCCCAGACACAAATGTCTTGTCTCATTTAAAGCCACTGTGTCACTTCCCAGGTGGGTTTGTGACAGAGTGCCCGGGGGGATCCCCTCTAATGATGCTCGCACCCCCCACAGTAAATATTGAAGGGAGGGACAAGGTCTTCACACATGTTTTTGCAGAAAGTAAACTTGGCGTGAAAGAAGATGTGCGTGACCTTCCAGTCTGAAGTTATCCAGGCCAAAACTTCTCTCCAACTCTCTCAAGCCTTTGGAACAATTGAACTGAAGTACTGATGCTGGCAATGTCAGTGTAAACTTTGATGTCACTTCTCAAAGCACATTTCTTCTGGCAGGTCTGTGTTGTTCCTGCGTAATTTGGTCTTAATCTTGGTAAAACACTCTGTAAATTTAGAATATTCTGTACAAATAAAGATTTGCATACTCCTGACAAAATTGTGCTCAGAAAGCAATTGTGGATCTGCTGTTTTTCATGACATTTCTTTGGAGTTTAATGAAATGATTTAAGTGTAATTTAATGATATTAGTCACACTAATCTGGAGGATCTCTTCCCCAATAAAAGTAGAGATTACAAGAACACATGGGACCCTAGGAAGAAGAAAGGTATTGATCACTGCCATTTCATGGTTTCAGATGGAAATGGAAATGTATCGGGCAATATGTGTATGTACAGTGTGCCCTAGTTTCTGTGAAACCACACTGGCGAGAGTGTGATGAGTGTAAATTGTGTGCCTGGTCGCTCACAGAGAGCTGGGGGAGCAGGCTTTCCTGGCTGATGTGTGAGAAGGCCAGGAAAGGTAAACAGAGGACGGCGGAGTGGGATCGATCCCACTCTCATCAGCTCCCACCCCAGGGCCCTGGTCCGGAAATTGATTGGACCCGCTCAGGGAATACCGTGAAGGTGTGGAAAAATTGCGCCTCATTAAATGGGAAGAAAGGGGCTACTTTCTCTTTAACTCCCGAGTTGCCATGGTGGGCGGCCAGTCCACTAATGTGGGGCTAATGTGTAGTTAGTGTGTCCATCACCTGGAGAGATGACAGCCACTGCCGCGGGGGAGCCACTAGCTCCTCTCTCAGTCCCCCGCCACGTCTAAGAGAAAAACTAGCCCTAACAACCCCTCTCTCTTTCACACACACTTTCGATCTGTCTGCCTGGATAGGTGGCATTTAGTCAGAGTTCCCCTCTTGGTAACTCACAGCTGGTTGGCCGGACTCCAAATGCCACATACCCAGCTTTCCTTAGTTGCTTTATACGGCCCGCTTTGTGGCCGCCACTGGCCTGCACAGTGGGGGACAGGGAGCAGTGTCGGCTCAAAGTGAAGACACAGGTTGTCTCCTTCGCACTAAAGGACAGGCAGACAATCATATGGAGAGATCAGATGGAAGTAGGGACAGACAGAGAGAAAAGGACACCCGATATCGGCGCCCGGTCGCTTTGTTGTGCGTTTGAGCCGTAGTGATCGAAGGGGAGTGGATTTGGAGAGTGTTGAAGAGACCATAAAGGATGACATTTCTTTGAAGAGTGGGTTGTATGGAGTGGCTATGGGGCTGCTGAGCAGGGCCGCTGACTGTGTATCCTCCCTGACATGCTCCAATCCTTGCATGTTATCCCCGCTGTGATCAGAGCCTCTTGGAACCAAATGGCAGGCTGATTCTGCGAGCAGCTCTAACTCACGTTGTTGTACCAATAACTTTTGCCCTTTTTGTCATAACTTGCTTGGTGTAATGACCACAAGGACACATTTCAGGCCCCGTTCGACATACTTTTATCTGACACAGTGAGTTGTCTCCTTGGCCTCTCTCACACCTAGCATCAATATCAATTCTCATTATCTGTATAGGTTATTCAGATACTGTTTACACCTTGTATCAACGTGCGTCCTCTTTATCTGGATGCTGTCTGCGTTGTGATCAGATCTCACTACTTGGCAGGTGGAACTCACCGCAGTGTATTCTGGCAGTGTCCAGATCACAATGCGTTCTCTGCCAGCATTTCCGGATTGTATTAACATGTGACCTCGCTATCTGGAATGTATGTTAATTCAAAGGGTAAATAGGGCCGATGAGATAATCCGCACTGCACTGATACCGCCAGATTGAGGGTCGTAAACCTACAAATTCTTTGCAAATGCTATTTGAAGGTATTACAGATGGCCTAGCAGACCAAGCGCTGATGGTTTCTTCATAAACCCACTGCAGTCTGTGATTTGTCATCTTAGCAACCTGCGTCTGTACTCCAACCCATTTCACTACATAGAGTTTAAATTATCTTAAGTAAGGAGACTTCAGGTTTTATGATATATAGTAAGCATCTGGCTGGGTCACCTCAACATTTATCCGCCCAGCACATGTTGTATCAATGAAATCGTTTTACTGGATGAGAGAAAGCGCTATTGAAATATAGAAGATGCTAAAAATGTACATGACATATAGTTGGCATTTTTTGGTAGATACTAAAACAATATACCCATTGGTAACAAAATATAGAAGGTCTTTTATTCCTTTTCATCGGACCTTTAGGACAGAAGTCATCTGCTCAAACTGTGTCGTGATTTTAAACTCTTAACAAGGGTCTTCTGTGTGCATTGTGTAATGCTGTGTAAGAAGAACAATACATTCGCTGGAACAATGCAGCAACAATAACGCTCTCAGTCCCATTTGATTTGTGACTCCTTTGTATGAAGCTGCATTTTGTGTTGTACAGTTGTCTGTGTCAAAATGAAAGTGGGATGCATTGTTTTGGCTGGATGATGCTTGGTAGGATGTTTTGGGGGAGGGCAACTTATGGCTCCTTTCATTGACGTTGGCGGCAATTGGGGCAATCTCTAACATATGCACCCACACTGGCAAATGTGTGAAACCTAATAAAGCTTCTCACACACACACACACACACACACCTGTGCAGATAGACACACAAGGGTGTGTGCTGGTGTACAAGTGCACACAAACAAAAACATGCACACACTTAGAAATACATAGGCTTTACCTGGCTACACCAAGCATCATTGAGAGGATTAAATCAGCACTTCAAAAGAGCAGGAAACAAACTCCACTCCCAGTGGAGGAGAGGGGAGCGGCTCAGCAGCTGAGACTGTCATCCCAAAACAGAGCCAGGGAGAGAGAGAGTAGGGGAAGGAGACAGGAGAAGGAGGAGAGGAGGAAGAGGGTGGAGTTTTCAGCTGTGCTGACTGGAAGGTGAATGTGTATACACACGCAACTGTGCATCTTTGTGTTTAAAGGGTGTGGTTGTTCTCTCCTCTTTTGAGTATTTTTCACATCCAGTAACTCAATAATAAATTTGGTTTACTGTATGGTATTCTTTACAAGGAATAAAAATGAGAAAATGTTATTTTAAATAATTCAGCAGCACCAAACGCAAAGAACTTAGTGCATGAATAATCTATAGAAGGAAGAATCATTTTCTCCACTGGCAAATGATGAAATCAGTTGTAGTCATTTGGGAATGAGGTTTGGGAAATGTTAGTCAAGGCCTTGGCAAAAGGCCTTGTGAACAAATTCCCAATTTCATAACCAGGAAAAGACAAATATTTAGACCAAATAGGGAAACGTGACAATTCCGCTCACTACATAGACACACATAATACAGGACAGATTTTATATGCTTTCATGTGTACTTGTTTTCCATGATCATGCATAATTTACAATGACATTAAAATGTTAAAAACAGTTAATTCATGTTTTGCTTCAAGCTTTGGAAGAAGGAGCTTTGAAAACAGAACAGGCATTTTCTAATCCCTGAGAAAGAAAAACATGTTTTTTCATTTTCTCAAGTTAGAGAGAGTTGTTGGAAAATCTGTTCTGTGGTGACTTTTGCTCTTTGTGTGTGTTTGTTTGTATGTGTGTGGGCAGGTGGAGTTTGAGTGGCTGCGGCAGTACTGGTTTCAGGGCCAACGCTACGCCCGTTTCTGCAGCTGGTGGACCAGACCCATGGAGCAGCTGGAGAAGGACTGGCGACTCATGGAGACCATGGTAAGACCGCTCTGCTGTTAGTGTGTGTAGCTCCACCAAGATCAAACAAGCCGCGACAACATTGATCCAATACTCATTGTGGTTATTTGTTTCAGTAGTTAGTATAAATATATTCTCAATTTTGTAAGCAGGGTTTTTGAGGCTTACACACACTGTTTTTGACTGGCCCTTGTTTCAAAAAACGCAATGGAAAGCACCCAAGAACAATCTTCTTATCATTTAGATCATATTTTCGGAAAATGAATGACAGCTGAAAGGCATCAGCAACTTTACAACTCGCTTAGTCACTCGTGTTAGGCAACAATAGAGTTTCCACCTTTTTCATTGCCTGACACGCCTCAGCTCGTGCTTCCCAATAAAAAGCACACGATCTGCTGTCCAAAAGTGCTCCTCATAATAGAGGGTGTGCATGAAATTACATGATGGATTGTCTTACATCTCGCTGTGCTGAATTATTAAGGATGCCGCCTGTGTTTAATCACAACCTCACAGAAGTTTCATTAGAGAGGAATGTGGGCACGCTGCTATTACTTAGACACCATCACAGAGAAATCACTTTGTAATGTCACACTCATAAACTGAACCCGGTGTGTCACAATTAAGACACCGTAGGCACAGCTTTTGTACTTTGCACACACACACACACACACACACACACACACACACACACACACACACACACACACACACACACACACACACACACACACACACACACAAACACACAAACACACACACAAACACACACACACACACACACACACACACACACACACACACACACACACACGTCCCACGCAAAGAAAGAAACACACTCTGTGCACATACAGATACAGCAGATATATGCTTGCTGTCTCTCTTTCTCTCTCTCATACAGGTTCTATGGCATTCTCTCTCTTTATTGATTTCAAAGAGAGTGTGTTTGTATGTACTGTGCATGCTCCTGTGTTTGTGTGGTTGTGTGTGTGTGTGTGTGTTTGTGTGTGTGTGTGTGTGTGTGTGTGTGTGTGTTAACAACCAGATACCAGAAGCAGCAGGGGGCACTCTTGTATCACTGTAGCAGCGGCAGAAGGGATGAAAGAGCTGTGTTCCTCTTACACTATCCGCTCCCCCACCCGCCTCTCTCTCTCTTTCTCTCTCACCCTCTCCCTTTATATGTCTCTCTCCCACTCCCACTGTCTCTGGGAGCTCTCTGTCTCTGTCAGTGTCGAGCGCTGAGCAGTAATCACATCTAATGCTCAGGCGGGGATAAAGGCAGGGGCTGCAAGAGAACAGTGCTGCTGCTGCCTCCCTCTCTCTCCCTATCCCTCTCTCTCTCTCTCTCTCTCGCTCTCGCTCTCGCTCTCTCTGACATAGTTGAGCAGCCTGGCAGTGGGTAAGTGGGGGGGAGATGGGGGGTTAGTAGACAGGGCTAAACTCATCTAGAGCTCCACCTCCGGGCCTAGATGAAGTGTGTGATTTGGACCTGTATTTAGAAAAGGACATCAGTGAAATGTGAGGTCTCTCTCTCTCTCTCTCTTTCCCTCTCTCTCTTGCTCTCTCTCTCTCTCGTGCTCTCTCTTGTCTTCATGCAGTTGGACTATAATAGCGCTCATTTCTTGATAAACTAAAAGTCTTGAAAATACAGTAAATAAATAAAATAAAATTGAAATGAGTATAAATGCAAACGTGCAAATGCATACCAATTTATAAATATGATGTTCTTAAAAAAGTCTTTAATGTTCTTTTTTTTTCTCCAAATTATTACAATTATCTATCTGAAATTACTTTGTTGCAACATTTTTTTTTATAGATTGACTTCTTGGAATACATTTTCACTATTTACCCTCACACACACAAGCATGTGCACTAGAGGAGCACATATTGGATCTTCACCAAAAATCCAGCATGGATTAATGAATAAATGTGTATGATTCACTATTGTGATGAAAGACAACATTATTGCACTAGCATGCAATATTAACATACGCGCATCGACGCGTGATACGCTGATGAAAAGCACTTTATAGATGTGACTTATAGATTTCCTTTCGGTGGTTTTGATAGCTTGGGCTTTTCTGCAGTTATATTAAAATACATTCCTCTAAATTACCCCGGCTTATTTGAATGATGTGTTTCACCCCTACACTCCTTTATTGCTTATATTTTACATTTTGAAACCTGCAAATGACACTACTGTGATTTAGTGAAATATGACTGACCTCCTGTTTGCCAACGCTGTTTATCATTCATTACTTGGATTTCTTTTTTTGTTCTTGTGGCCACAGTATATTTTAATACAAAGACATGTGACATTGCGTATATATTTTTAAAATAACTGAAATATCTCTTTAGAAACTGACACTCTTCTGACACTCTATTGTGTGCTCTAGCAATAAATCATTTGATTGTTTTAGCTTTCTAAAATAGCAATACAAAAAGCCACCCTTCCTCTCTTTATTGTCATATTTAGCTCACTGTGTTGCGGGATACGCCGGCCTATGTATGCGTACGCGCGTCTTAGTTTGTGTGAAGAATCTTACAATATGAGGAGGACTGGCTCCTGTTTATGGGTACTGTCTCTCCCTAGGGCTCACCGCGCTGCTCCTCAGCCTGTTGTCATGCAAATGCTCATCCTTCCATTTGAATGACATTCAGATAAAATACATAAATAAATAAATAAATAAACAAAACAAGTCCACTCGCCTCTTCCTCCTCGCCAAAACTGGCACCTCAATGAATTCATGCGCCTTTCTGAGCGAAACAAAGAGACTGGCTATTGAATAATGTTCAAGTGTAGGTATGTTTATATACATCAAAAGTGTACACTATAGTGTGTGTGTGTGTGGGGGGGGGTTCCTATGTAAAGTAGAGGTCGCTTGCACTCGGACATTTTTAAAGGACATTAAGTTAAAGGCTTTACACTCCCTTGTGATGGAGGGTGCTGAAGTGCGTTTAGACCGGCCTGCTCGCCGCCTGCATTCCCCCAGGACTCTGCTATCGTGGTTATCATACAATACTGACATTTCCTTAAACCAGCAACAATGAATCGCTTCCGTCTGACTGACAATAGACAGAGAGCCTCGGCTTTATGCAGAATATTTTAAATACCGGTGTGTGTCTTTTTTTTTTTATCCCTCCTTTTTCACTGTGGGGGAGAAACGACAGCGACGAGCCCGCAAACCCATCTCCCTTTCATTCCTGTCCTGTGTGTGTTTGCGTGTGTGTGTGAGTGTGTGTGTGTGTGCCATTGATGTTAATGTATGCACTCGGTGTGACTTTAATTGATTTAGCAGCTCTGCTTGCACAGCGCAGCTTTTTCCCTAATTTGTCACTTTCCTGAGTTCTGTGGCTGCTCATCTCGCAACTTCAAAAGCCACCGTGGAGGCAAAGAGATTTCAATGCAGTCTGTCTCTCTCTCTCCCTCTTTCTCTCTCTCTCTCTCTCTCTCGCTGTCTGTTTCTTTATCATGTCCTTACCCTCTGTCGCTCTTTCTACCTTCCTGTATGTGTCTCTCTCTCACACTTTCTCCCTCATTTGACAAGAGAACGAGCCTCGCGGATGGGAAATCTTTTCAAACGCATATCAAGGAAATTAATCTACTTTCATAATAAATGGGATCCACTCAATTGAATACATTTGTATACTTCAAGATGTACAAAACAGGAAGTGCTATCGGGGGCCGTGTCTTCCTCTCGTCTCTTCACCCAGCCTGTCACTCCCTGTTTTCTGTTTGTTTGGTCACACACACAGCACACATTTTCTCTCTTCTCATCGCGCGACAAAAATTAACCTGCTGTGGTTAAAGTGGAGGCGGGTTTTTTGTGTGCGTTTGCGCGTGGGTTTGCGCGCGCGTGTGTGTGCGCGCGCTTGGTGATCATTTCATCTTCTCCTCTCACTTTAATAACAGTCTTCGGAAACAATCTGGTCTGCAGAGGAGGGGTTTGCACTGCAATCATACACAGCCTGGCCCGGTCGCCATCGATAGCTGATTAGGTTATTGACTCGGAGCGGGTGTGCAGGGGCGGGGGTGTACGGACATGTAAGCAGAGCCTGTAGACACAGAGAATGAGAGGAGGCAGGGAGGTGGAAAAAGGGAGGGATGGTGTGTGTGTGTGTGTGTGTGTGTGTGTGTTATAGGGGGGTGGGGGTCAATGTAAATGTTATTGCTCTGTGAGCTCATTTGATCAAAGTCCTGGAAAGGTTAAGCGAATCCAATCTGGTTTTGTATGGCAGAGTGGAGACACAGGCGCTAGGGAAGAAACCCCCAGGACGGAGAATGGATTATCATATTGGCTCTGGAGTAGCAGGGGCCTCCGACGGACAGTTTACCCTGCCTGTAATGCGTTTAGACAGCAATTGGCCTTAATAACCTTTATTGACTTCAGCGGGTCAGTGCCAAGAATCTAATTATCAAAGTGTATCAATTTCATTGGAGTTTAGAGTTGCACCGCTCCAAATAATTATTTTAAGGTCGGGCTGGGGCAATTAATCCCCTCTCCACTTATTTGATGGCTTTGTAAAACATTATAAATGTTATGGTTTTCTGTTGTGCTTTTTTGCCGTAAATAATTTCAGGGAGCAACATTTTGTCGTCCGTTATTCAGAGAGCTTTCACCCCCCCCTCCCCCCCGCCTGTCCGAGCGGCGTGTTTAGACAGCGAGAGGCCACAGCTGAATCATGTTGCAGATGGTTACCAGCACTCTTCTTTCTTTTTTTCTCCTTCTCACGCCGTTTTACTTGCATTGTAGAGCAGAGTTTTATACCCTCTTTATATGCACACATGGAGCCCAGATTAATTATAAGTGTGAACTAAGCAGTAAACTGTTTAAAGAGCATTTTTATTGCTCATTATGACGCCATTTATTATCTCTCACATTAAACATTGCGTTTATGCTTTATATTGTTTTGCATTTTAAGCTCTATAGTGGAAGTGGGTTTAAGAAATTATTAGATTACAATTCTCATGAATAAATGTGTGTGTGTGTGTGTGTGTGTGTGTGTGTGTGTGTGTGTGTGTGTGTGTGTGTGTGTGTGTGTGTGTGTGTGTGTGTGTGTGTGTGTGTGTGTGTGTGTGTGTGTGTGTGTGTGCGCGCGCGTGCGTGTGCGTATTTGCTGTATATGTTTTGGTGTGTGTTTTTGTGTTTTGTTGGTCTGTCTATATACGCTGTGTATACATAGTGTGTGTAAAGGAAGTAAATGTGCTGCTCCACAGTAGTTTATCTGTCATTGACAGTCAATACGAGCACTTACCTGGATAGTAGCAGCTGTTTCTCCTTATCACACAACATAGGCTGGAGGCCTAATCCACACGTTCATTATTGCACAGCCTTGTTTACCCGCGGCTCTAAATTCGCTTGCTCGCTTTGCCCTATTTAGACGGCGCGGCGTAAAAAAGAAATTACTCAAAGATTATTGTTATTATTCATTTAAAGAGGAAATATACGGCCGATAATACATTTTACATCGTGCAGCAGCGTGTGTTTGGAAATTTCAAATGAAAGGAAGCAGGATGAGATGGAGAGGGTGAGATGGAGAAAGGGAGAAGAGAGAAAATGCAGCAGTGCAAAGGTATTTGCAATTCTCTTTGAAGTCCCCATTCAACAGGGTAAGCTGAATTTTCGGCAGCGCCTGATAGTGTTCTGCGTAAATGCTTAAACCCCTTTAGAGAATTTTCATGGGCTGATACGTGGTGGCTTGAAGGGAGCGTTTATGTTACCTGGAGCCAATGCAGCCCCGCAGCTTTGTACCTAAAGATGTACAGTGTTAGTGAATGGAATCCCACAGAGGTTTGTCTATGAGAGAATATCACTGCAACATCGCTGTAAGCTGAAGCTGGGAGAAAGAAGAAAAAGTAGAAGAAGAAGAAGAAGCAGCTACGAACAGCATTTTAACCCCGTCACTCCTCTGCAGCAAGTCAGCACATGCTTTTACATACATGACGACACACACACACGCAAGGACACGTATTTTAGTGTACTCATGTTTGGCACATCTTTTTTTGTAATTCATTCACCCCATTTCAGTGCCATTATTTCAAAGCTTTCCCCGCATTTATTCAGCAGGCAATTTTTTCCCCCTCGCATCTTAAATTGTTGGAACAAAAATGGAGCACTCTTAAGACAAGTCTCTGGTGTCTTCTCAGACTGCTGTTCTACTTACGAGGCCCCCTCCCTGTCACTTCCAATGGCTGGAAACACAGCAAAATGACTCATTCAAACAAATCCCCTTTGTTCAAGAGCAGCGACTCTCTAAATGTTTGAACCAAGCACCACGTCTGACAAAACATTCAATACAGTAAATAAGCGCCGTGAAATAACAGAAAAAGCTCATCTCTACTGTTGAGAAATTGAAAAGTTTAAGAAACAGTTTTCAAAAGTTTTAATCCTAATTAAAAGAGAATGGTAATTAAACTCCAGAAAATACATTACATTCATTTTATCTGTGAAGAAATTGCCACAATAACAGAATTTCCATTTATTTAGATTGTTTCATCTCTTGAGTTATTTCTTTCCAGGCACCTTGCGTACCACCAGGGGGCTCTCCAAGTACCCCCGATTGTACTGGTGCCACAGTTTGAGAACCACTGTGCTGGAGCAAAAAGTAAATCTCAAATAAAAATGAAAGGAAGATAATGCTTATGCAGTCACACAGTCTATACACAAACACATTCATATATACACACACACTTGTCACACACACGCACACACACACGCTCATCAGCCAGCGATAATTGCTCTTGTTGCCTTAGTTCATAATGTTTTACCATGTATCACTCTGTTACCCAACAATACCTGACAAGGGCTCATCTTTTCTTCTTTAAGACAATTTCTGGCGGAGCACCTCCTCATTTAAAACGATTAAAACCAATCCTCATATATCTGTGTAATTATTTCTCAATAACAGGATATACTGTAGCTCATTGTCCTGGAAGCTTAGGTCGGGGAGTGCTGCAGTATTTTCATTCTAACAATAGATTGAAGCCTGAGCCAAGTCGCTTAGCAATGCAGATGACTTAACGTGGAATATGTCACAGGAACTCTGCATTATGTCGCCCATGTAGATCACGTGCCGAACGTAGAAATCGCAAATAAATCAGCGACCATTGTTTTACGCAATTGTCACCGGTGGAAAAATTGAGCTCATAAAAAAAAGAAAATCCTTGCACTTGATTGTTTTTGTACCTGTGTGTGGCTGTTGTCTGCAGTTTGGAACGCTAGGCATCCTCTGCACGCTGCGGGGGGGGGGACATTTTAGATTTTTTGACGCCAGGTTTGGAAAATTTATTTTGTTTATCTGTGAATTGTGATGTTGACAGTGTTTTAACTGTATCAGCAGACTTTGAAGGCGGCTCGTCTCGTCTTCTTAGAAAACAAATGAGCGCTTTACAGAGACTGATCTGTCTTATCCGCTTAGCTGCCGCCTCAATCCCTGCATTTATTTACTTACTTTCCTATTTACTTATTTATCCCTTTACTTACTTCTGTATGTATTTAGTTTGATTTCTTCCCCTCCCTCCCTTACCCAAGCTACCTCCTCCTCCTCCTCGTTTCTCTCCATCTCCTCATCCTTGGCCCCGATCAGCAAGATAAGCCTTCAGAGGAGGGGAGATAACATCCATTAAAGTGGTAAAGAGGAATTATGGGGCAGCCCAGATTAATCACTGCTCAGCCTAATCGCATTCAGCGCAGACGGCAGGGTTGGCTGCAGGGCCCAGCTTTTTCCTGTGTCATACCAATACACAGAGTGAAAGAGAGAGAGAGAGAAATGGAAGGAGTGTGTGTTTATGTGTGTGTGCATAAGAGCCTTCATGGGGGAGAAAGTCAAAAATAAAAAAGATGAAAGCGATATTTCAGAGCATAGCCTTGCAGATTACACCCCTCCTATGACTGACGTTACCTCCTACTAGCTTTTGACGTTTAATTAATCTAGTTCTTTGATGCAGGTGTAATTGTTTACTCCTATGTATTTATGTCAACGCAGTGGAGTAAATGAAATTAGCACAGACACGGTAGCATCTTCTAATGGCAGACTTTCAGAAGGTGTATGTGCAGAGTTAGACTGAATTGTATCTATTTCAGACTCTGTGGTTGATGAACTAATTATTATTTCTCTGCAAGCCACCTTCATGTTCCATTTTAAATCATTTGCGTAGGCTTTAATCACAGTGACAATCTCAGAGGGCTTCACAAATAGAGGCCGATTAATGAACGTGTGAACCCCAACAATGGACCCTCAATGCTTACAAGAACAGCATTAGGGCTAAATATGGAACAAAACTTCCTGGCTTAAGTGGGTAATACATACTACCTTATTTACTACCTTTATGTTAACAAACGTGCTGCTTTTAAAGGGGCAACCACAGACTTTAGCTATGGCACTTAACTTGACAAAATGAAACTCCTTTAAATGCTTTGAAATGCCCATTCTGAATAAACCCACCTTAAGATAAGATAAGATAAAAGTTTATTATCCCGAGGGAAATTACTGTGCAACAGTTACAGTACAGTGCAGAATGAAACGAGAAGGAGAAATCACCAATACTAGTGCAATAAAAACCGTAGACACCACCTTATAACAATCCCCATAACCACAAACTTTGCTTGATGAATGGACAAATGGGATCCAACATCTTCTCAATGGAATTCACTACTTGCAGGGATAACAGACAAAACTATAAAAGTAATAATTATTTAAGTCAGTCAAAAATAGTGCCCAGAAACCCTCCAATAATGTATATATATGCATGTTAACATTTTTATTTCAGTAGTGACTGCACAAGAAAGGTCAGAGTGCAGGAGCAACTCCCCATTTCACAAACGGCGAGCAGTCCAGGTAGTGAAACGCTCCTACTCCCTCTCCTGTAGATAGAACGATCTGGTGGGTAGTGTTAAATGGGTGAGATGTAGGACAGTGTAATTAACGCTAGTCCTTTAGCGGGCCCGCCTCGCTCCGCTGGGAGAGCCCGATATAGCTCTCATTAATTCCTATTTGTGTGTAATGAGAGGGTCATGTTGGATGTAATAAATGGCTCTTTTATTTGGGCGACATCCTCTCCTGGCTAACCATCTCATAAACACCCTTTAGCTGCTCTGATCTACCTGCCTGGGTGGGGAGCAGTCTCTTGTCTCCCTCTCACACACACACACACACACACACACACACACACACACACACACACACACACACACATGGTAACACAGCCCAATGGGGACGGGCAATAGAGTGTATGGATGTGTAGAACATCAGGTATATTTAGAGATACGCAGGTAAGTATAGCGTGATGACATCTGATGACAGATGAGGCCATTAATATCACAATATCAGCACCAGGTTGACTTAGTGAAAAGTTAGAAGTCCTAAAAAAAAAATACTTAACATTTAAAGGACTTTGTATTGTCCATGTTCCATACAGTCCATATACGTTTTCTTACCATTTTCTGTGAAATCTCATAAATTCCTCTAATATTCATAGATTTCTGGCATGCTTGCTACACTTTAAGGAAACACAAATGGCATGAAACTACTTTTTTGAAATATGGCATCTTCTTGGTTGATCCTTACAACTAAACATTGTTAATCTGTAGTGTATTAAATTCACCTTTAGTTCCCTTTCATTTACTTCATAGTATATCTATTATATCTAATTGAAAGGCCATGGTAGAATGTTTACCAATTAAATGTAAACTCTGACAGTGACTTGTATGTCAGATTGGTTAAGACGGCGTCTTATAGGTGAGTGTGTAGATTCTTTTCTTCACCGATTCCTGAGTGACATCCTGAAAAGATCCAGAAAAATATCACAGATAAACAACATTTTGTCATCTTAAGTCATATTGCATCTATTGAAAACAAAACTGCCTAAAATTGCCGTTGCTGCTCTGCCCTAATGGTTGAGCTCTTTTATTGTGGCCTAGATTGGAACAATATATTGTTTATGGAGGGAACTTGTGGAGATCTTTATCTGATCTACTCGAGACATCTCCCACCGTATTCCTATACCTCTGTAGGCCCTTCATAATTTGCCAGAGCGCACATATAAAAAGATCTGATTAGCCTTCCTGAAGCAGCTCTGTGGTTTCCAGCCAGATCCCAAAAAAAGAGAGGAATCGCTACACTTCAGACTGCTTGTAGTCAATCAAAACTTTGTTAGCGGCACATTTCAACCCCGGCAGCCGCATGCCTTCCTCTAAAACAAAATTCTTCTGTGTAAGCGTGCCGAGATGGATGGAAACCATTTTTTATTGGTTTAGCATATTCGCAGACGTGAAGTATGGTGCGGCGTATGTAACACGGTAACTGGGGCTCAGAATGGCTGGCTTTGGCCCCAGTCAGCAAAAAGCTTTTTATTGGCAGGAGAGCGAGGTGCTGATCACAATCTGTTATCTCACTTGAATCTAGCCTCAACTTTCTTACGCTGAGAAGGAAAAGTCAGGGGTTTGAGCAGAGCAGAAGGCGATTGTGAGCAAGTGTCACGCTCGCCGCAAAACATCTCTGTCCAGCTCGGTTCCCCTTTGTTTGAAATTAGTAAAAGCGCCTCTCAAAGCTTTGTTGTGATGGACAGATGATGCATTTCTGCACATCAGGGAGGAGTTTCAGTGTGTGTGTGTGTGGGTGTGTGCGTGTGTGAGTGAGTGAGTGTCCTTGTAATGGGGGCCTGCTGGAGAGCTCATTCAGACCCAAGAACTATGTGGTTTAGCCATTAAGGCAAACTGCATCCACACTCTTAATCGTGGGACGGGGACAAAAGCCTCTAGAGGAAAAGGCCGGTGGATTTTTACGTGATATTTGTGGGCCCGCTGGACGGCGACCCAACAACAGATTTGTCTATTCTTCTCCTTACCAAAAGGGAACACCACAAAAGGCAGTGTGTTCTGCTTCATTTGACCCTGTGGAAAGCATATGTCCTTCCATCGAGGCAGTATTCTCCCCAGAAGATGGACTGCCGTTGGGGCCATAGAAAGCGTCCCTGCCCACTCGAGTGTGTTACAATGCCTTCAAACAAAATCACTTGTCAAGGGTCTTCTCTTTTCGGGAGTGTCTCTATCCCCCGACCACCCTTTGTCACTGCAAACATGTTGCTCTGATGTTTCAGACACATTTTTCTAATGTTTTACACTCCATATAATCCGCTGTGTGTTGGGAAGCCTATTTTAGTGCGTGACATAATTGATGGTGCCTGCGACCTTGCAAGGGTCAATCTGGCAGAAAGGGCTTGGTTTCTATCACCACGGTGATCTCAAGAGCACACTAACACACCCACACAGACACACACACACACAACCTCAGGGTAAAAATTAGAGATTTTCCGTGCTCCTCCAAGATGCTAAGAGAAATTCTTAGCATCTTGTTTTGTCTTCAAAACTCCAGACAGAATTTAAGGAAGAGTCTCATAACTAATTAGAAGAAAACTTTAAAATCCATTCAATGTTGCATGATTTTCCATTCACCAGTTACCACTTTTGTAACCTTTCTTAAATTAAACGCTTGCATGATTTTGATTATAAGAACCCATTCAAGTTGCATGGATAATTTGAAAGACACACACTCATCATGTAATCATTTTCTTTAACTTTATTGTTTTCTTCGGTGTGTTTGGAATGTCAAAGGTTGTGGAACTCTTGAAAATAGGGAGACCTTGATAAGCAATGTTGACACATTTTTGGTTTATCAGAACACACACACCTTATCAGCCAGCCTTAATGGAAACCGAGCAAATCAAATTTGAGAAATGCCGCAATTTTGAGCCATCTGTAATCATGTGACAGCAGGCAGATGGTAGAACAACACACACACACACACATACACACACACACACACACACACACACACACACACACATACACACACACACACACACACTTTTTATGACTGTGAGTGTGATGTCACACAGAAGTGAATGTGGCCCGGTCTTATTTCTTCCTTGGCTAATATAATTTTTTCCACCGGTGCAGAGTTCCCCCCAGGAGCAAAGTAACTTGGTGGTGGCATGCAGCAAACACACACAGATCCCTTGTCCAGACTCGAAGTGGCCCTGGCAGTATCACAGCTCCCCAGTTGTTTATATCAGTGAGCAGAAGCTATCCATTACCCCGAGCAAGGTGCCTGATGCCTTTTTCCAGCAGCAGTCAAAGTGAGATTGGTTTCTTGTATTAGGAGGAAAAGAGAAGGTCAGACAGCTAAGACACCGCTGCCAAACTCCCACTCCACGGGTCTATGAAATCACATGTCGCTGCGGCTGAGCTTAAACTGCCACAGAAGCCAATACAGTAACAGGGATTTAGAGAAAGAGGGCTAAAACATACAACTTGAGCGAGGTTGCTAATGCGTGAGCCATTGAGATGGGCCAGCAGAGGTCAGGGAGGAAGAAGGGTTAACGCTGAGAGAGGAAGATCTGAAGTTTGAGTAGACACCTTTCATAGCAACAAACAAATTTTCTCTGCAATTCCAATTTAAATTTAAAAGGAGTATTGTTTGTTTTAAACCCCTCAGATTAAAATTGTGCCAACGTTTGTTATTTTTTTAGAACAATTAAACAGTGACAGGCTTTTCTTTTCTTCTCACTTTATCGTCTCATCATGGAAATTTGCCAAATGCCTGGAACAGAGATGTCGTTTGCATGAAAAACTGCACGAACAAGTCTCACGAATAAAATGTTTTGTTTTTTTAAAGTTAACCATTTGGAAATGAAGCCACTGACCGCAAATGGAAGGGCTGACAAGAAAAGTTTTTTCCGTTTATGTGTTCTCCCGGCACTTTCATGAAGGTTCCTTTCTTTTTACAGGGCAGGATTTGAACTACTGCACCATCAGACAAGCTAAAATCTTAGACTGTCAGAAGTGGGATAGATAGATATATAGCAGACTGAATGTGTTACTCTTTTCTATGTTATCCCAGTCTGTGGGACTGAAGCTCAACAGGTCCTGCACACAGCTTTAGCAAATCCAGAGATTTATAGCATTTGCTCAACAGTGTATTCACTTACACCAAACACAAGGTAATTTACTGTGATGATGTAGGTGATTGCTGGCAGCCAATCTGGATCAGCCCTCCCAACTTGTGGATAATCTTAATGGTGGCTAACTTGGCTGTTTGAACGGATGAGTTTCAGATGTATTGGCCAGCTGATTTACAATTGCATAATCTATGTCAATTCCTGCACAAATCAGTCTGAACTTAACATTGACTTTTCCTCAATCAGAGCAGAAGTTTTAACATGCATGTAGATGTACTGATTGACTCTAAATCATTGAATTTGTTTGCCAGCTTAATGTCACAAAGTAAATATTAATTTGCAATTGGTATCATGGAATTTTGGACCTTTCGCATGCCATCATTATAATTTAAAGTCCCCAGCAGGGGCTCAACAGTCTCAAACAGGAGGATAGATTTACTAGTAACGGCCATGCTCGCCTCCATATGGGCAAACAGGCTGGTTGGCACATGGAGAGACAGGGGAGTCTGCAGCCGTGTTGTTGGGCCTGTTATACATGCTAGTGCCAGGGAGACCCAGTGTGGTGGCTGCCAGTTTCGACAGACAGAGGTGCACATAGGAGGGGCGGCACCATGGTGGGAAATTAACACCAGCTACCAGCCAAAACATGGCCACTGTTTGGCATTCGCTAGTGTTCACTTTTTGTTGGTATCTAGCCATCTACAGTATTATTTAGGGGTGTAGGCTGGACCGGAAATTGCCCTGGTTTGTTCAAATAGATCATACCTACAGTGAATTTGGGATTCATGTTCTTTTTTGACAATTTATACGTTTTCTGTGAGTGAGAACACCAGTAGAAGTGTTCTGTGCGCCCTTAAAACTTTTTATGGGGTGTTAATAGTTTCTGAGTTGCTCTGGTTGTCAGGTAGTGATGTAAACCTTTCTGCTGCATGCATTTATTTAACCTTATTCCTTCCCAGCGCTCACCTCATATTATACTTTAAGATATTGCTGTATGTACCCCATGGCCGGAATCGGGTGTAGCTTTAACACATGTACAACATATCACATTGTGTGC
This sequence comes from Genypterus blacodes, assembly GCF_046128005.1. NCBI lineage: Eukaryota > Metazoa > Chordata > Actinopteri > Ophidiiformes > Ophidiidae > Genypterus > Genypterus blacodes. The sequence goes on from NW_027466879.1 coordinate 13,284,376, forward strand.
AGTAACAAGCTATCTTTCCAGTTGGTTGAGGTGTGTGGAATGAGTGACAAGTTGCATCTGATAGATTAGACAGATGCTTGTTGGTGTTAAGACGCAGTCCTGGCTCTAGGTGTTAGTGAGGCGCCCCAGGCTGCCCTCCAGCCAGCCTCTGCTTGGAATGCTGTCATCACTCCAACTCTACATGTATTTGTTTACCTTCCCTGCCTCTGGACATGGCCGGAAATGTTTATGGCCATACCCAGCAAGATACACAGGGTTGAGTTCTGGGGTGTAGGGCTAAGCGGGACTGGCGGTACCCAGGTCTTTCTTGTCCTTTCGTTCACCTCGGGATGTGGCCTGGGTTAGAGGGACATCTGTGGTCCACATCAGGCTGAGAGAGGTGGAGGCTGAGGACAGCTACTGTCATCGTGGGGTAAATAGAGAGAAAAAGGGGGCCGGTTAGAGCCAGCACATGCTCAGAGATAAAGGTCTGTGGTGTGGCCGAGGATGACCGAGGCCAAGCTTGACCAGTAAACAACCAGTGGGGTGTCTGAATGGCCTGGGGATCAGCCTTGGGCTAAACCTGAAGGCCTCTCTCAGCACCGGGCCCTCTAAACACATCATCGTACACACAGCCATCACAGAGAACAACACACACACACACACACACACACACACACACACGCGCACACACACTATGCAAACACATTTTCAAGGCTGGGACACTTGTTAATATGCATTCACATCCAAAAACACACTGGCAATTAGTTTCATTTATTTTGACCATGCAGTTTATTTATATATTTCCATAGTTACCATCATTCTTCTAATGGTTGGGTAGTTTTGAGTTTGGCAATACATGAATAGTAACAACAGTACATTTTGTTGATTAAATGTCATAATGACTTCACCTTGTTAAGGACGATCCCTGATAAATGCCCCTTTCACATTATTTGCCAATATATCATATACATTTGATTTTGACATACATTCAGATTCTTCCTGTCTTCATCTTTCTATATCCATCAGATTTACCTTGGTAGGCGACGCTGTCTTCCTGTTCTAGCTACTCGTTCTGTTACCAGGTCAGCCCGTGGAAGAGCTGAAGCAAAACCCCGAAAACACGTCAGTGCAGGTTTTAGATCAACCAGGAATCACTTGTTCTTCAGTGCCGCGTTTGAATCACTGACACAGTTCTACACGGCCAGTATGGCAATACAATGTCTACAGGCTGAGATGATGATGTGCTCTGAATGCACTTTGTGGCAGTTTCTTATCCTGTCAGTCATCCTCAGAGCATAGGGTTTGATCCAAAACGAAGGCTACAGTTTCCATAGGGAGTATAGCCGGCCCTGCTTCCTCCTGGTCACTGTAATCTTTGGTGTCTCCTCTGAGTCAGGTGTAATCAGTCACACACCGCCACATGTTTTGACACCTGTCCTGTGTGGTGTGGAGGCAGTAAGCATATTACTGTGTAAATCGCACCCCTCTCCTTTGGCAACACACACACACACACAGACAATCAAACATGCCTTCACATGAATTAAGACAGACAGGTGGGTTGTCAGGGAGGGATTAAAAAAGCGAGAGGAGAAGAAATGAAGGTTCCCTTACATTGTGGGTTTTTTGAAAAGCGGGTTGGGATGAGTGAGGAGGCGAGTGCCTGTTAATGGGAAGAAATGAACGCGCTTGACTGGTGGATGTGACAGGAAGAGACTGTTCTTAACAAGGCGTCAGAGTCAGTCAGAGTTACAGATCCATCACTTCTCTGAGGCTGGAAGAAGAGCGGGGAGACATTTAAGGATATTCAGAGAGAGTCTGTGAAGGGTAGAGAAGAAGAGGGAGATGGCGAGGGGAAAGAGGGATTTCAGTGTGGCTGACAGCGCTGCATTTAATTTGGGCTGCCAGATCCTTTTTCATTTGACTCCCTCTCAACCAGCTTAGAGGCTGCTGAGGACTTGGAGGCGAAAGCTTGCCAGGATGCCTCAGATTAGCGCTGACATGCTACGTCACACTTTAAGCTGGCCTGTAATTCATGTTCAACAGGGGGATACTCACACATTACACTGTGCTGTGCAGGACGTGATTAATTGACTCACACTCTAATATTGAGTGTAATTTGCCCGTCCTCTGATGTGAAACTGACTTTATACTAGACTTACTGTATGTCGCTGTCCCAGGGATGCTGTAATGGAGCGTTTGCTCAGAGCGGCGTAAAAGGAGGATAGAGGGAATAGCTTCAGGTAGTCCTCTGTGTATGAACCCACTGCAGCTTACACAAACATGTGCATGTACTCTCCCTTGCTGCAGCACTGTTTTACACACAGAGGGAAAAAAATTTACAAGTTGACATAACAATGTTTTGGATGTAAAGAACTAATCCAGAAAAATGTTGTTAACGCTGTTCAGAGTATCGGTAAAGTATACTGTATATAGTACTTTATTATACTGAGCGACAATATCATTAGTATAAGTGTCGTACAGTATTTCCTCTTTATTAAACCCAGATGGTTTTGATTTGTCACTCTCCGAATGAAGTGAAACGTGAAACCACCGAATGTATTTAGCCAAGATGACATTGATCTTTGTAATGTGCGTAGTATCAAACTGATGGAAGTTAAATAAAGATAGGGACTCTGTAACTGCGTTTTTGTTTTAATTGGCAAGTTCTTACTATTGAGGTCCATCTGTGGTTTACATACCTTATCATTAAATTCTACTTGATGCACTTGCTTTCCACTCTTGCTTGCATTTTCAGACCATGCTCTTCCTGTCCACGGTGGAGGAGGAGGAGGAGGAGGAAGAGGAGGGGGGCCGAGCAGGGGAAGGCCGGAGGGAGATGGCAGAAACTCTGCTCTCTGCCTTGACAGACAGACACCAGCAAAGACAGACATGGAGAGACAGGTAAAACAATGTGCCAACAACTGATACGTTGAAAAATAAATCACTGGCAGACATGTGTGTGTGACAGGTAAGGTAAAACCCTATACAGCACCGTCTTCATTCAAAATGGAAACAGCAGCCCTGCTATTAAAAGGTTTCACTCCAGACCTATTTTGGAAATGAGTTACTGTGTAATGTTCAGTGTTTTGTATGACAGATTTTAGTATACAAACTGGCACACTTTTTCTACACACACTCATTACTGGGTGCTATTTCCATGCCAGTTTTTTTTGTTTCAAAGGGATTAAATCAATTTTTTGAAGAGAGGAAATTTTAATAGTAGAGCTTGGTGTGCTATATATTGTATGTTTTGAAAATTATATCTATAAATTTCACCCTGGGGCTGCAGAGCTATTTTAATTTCCTCACTTCCCCAAACCACAAAGCCACAAAGAAATCTGCATATTGGCAGTCTGGAAACTTTTCATTTTATTTAGAATGTTTACTGGTAGGAATAGTCAAAGGTCTGATATAGAGCTGTAGAGAGCCCAGAGCGGCAGTCTGTCTTATGGGGGATCATTATAACTGTGATCACGTCAACTAGAAAAATCATCATAATTATCCCGTCACTCCTACTTTCATTCAAAGTGAATCGGCAGTTCCTGTGTATACATCTGTGTTATAACTTCGATTTTGCTGCGATTAAGGCAGTCAATCTACTTCTTCAAACATCATGTATGCACCATAATGAGGAACCATAATACCATAATAATATCAGCACAAATCAAGGTATGCCACCTCTGTGTGCATTTCCTCATATTGCAGTTCTAATGCATCTTGTATATTCGCTGACTCTTCCGCGTATGCATCTTTATCGCCTTTTCTTGTCTTAAAAGCAATACATAATCGGCGTAGCCAGGGCTTGTAAACGTTTAAGAGCTGATGTGAATTCCATAGATATGTGGTGCTGTGTTTGTTTGTGCCTGACAGCTGGCCCAGCTATCACAACGACACGTGTGTCTGGGATAAGCCAAGCCACTTCCTTCCTTTGAGATAAGGCCAGAGAGAGCAGGGATTAGTACACTGGCCATTCATTCAGATAAAGAGGGCCTCACACACACACAATACTGTTATTTTAGCTGTTCTTCCTCTCAGTCACTCTCCCCCTCAGCACTACCAAGGACACACACAAACACTTGATCTGCATTCACATATGTTTCGCTGATTATTGACTTTATCAACAGATTTGACCTCGTTGGCAGCGCAATCCCCTCCACACACACACACACACTACACCAGAGAAGACCTGGCGCAGAATTACAAAAAGCAACATCTTTTCGCTTGACGATATCAACCTAACTTCTTACAGTGTGGCCACTCTCATCTTTCCCTGGAGCGCCTCTGTTTTGAAGTGTCCCCTCCAGTTGACCCCTAGCGTCGCCCCATCCAGATGAGCCTTGTAAACAGACTGTTTCCAGACACCTTGCTTTGCCGTGTTGACGCCTGCAGCCTCACAACTCCGATGTAGGGCCTTGCCCCTCTAGTGCATTCCAGCCACAGGTGCTGAAAGCTAGAAACCATCTCCACACACACACCAAGCCCCTCCCACACCAGTTTAACATCACCGCCCCCCCCCCCCCCCCTCCTCACCACCACCACCACCCACAATGCAGCGTTTCAACCTACTCATCATGTCTAACCCGAGCTGTAGCTCAGCCCACCCTAAGATCTTGACAACCAGTATCACAGGCCGGGACAGGAAATGCTCCGTCCCTGTCGGCGAGGGCAGACAGACGTTTACTCTATCAACAGTGAAAGAGTGATTAGATTAGTTTGGGAGGGGGCAAGCATCCCACACAATATGTTTGAACTCCAGCTGCTCCCGATATGCCTTCTCTCCTTTACACACATTAAATGTCTGCGTCTGACCCCCTACCCCCCTGTCCCTCTTACAAAAAGCCAGGGGTCATCCTGTCAAGTGGCTGTCAACAGATAGCATTTACACAAAACTAAACACATGGCTATGTGCAATGTTAAGTGAGAAGCTGATACTGATTAGAGAGACTGAAGCACTATGGACTGTCTCATGAGTTCTTTATGGAGAAGAAAGAGTTTGTATTTCTTTATGGATACTATGAAGAAGTAAAATGGAATATTATAGAAGCCAACACAGAGGGGATTTAGTTTACTTCAATTTGATGTATTCAAACCTTCATTTATTTCCATAAAAGCACTCAGTAGAATAGGACTTTTGAAATTAATTTGCTGATTCATTTAGCTGGGTTTTTTTTTATTGTGCCTCCTAATTAGGTTTTCGCACAATATGCAACAGGCAGGCTTTCATTATAATACTGCCTTTTGTTTCCATGTTTTCCATTCAGCACATAATGCTCGCAAAAGGAAGGGAAAAAAGAAGAAAAAAACATGATTGATGACTCTTGCTAGAGGCACATAAACATAAACACCCAGCACTGATTGATTAAGTTTCTCACTGACTTTTGTTTCTTAAACACCAGTTAAAGTAACACTCCGCTCTGGAACGCAGGCCTGCCTAGTTGCCCTTTTTCTTCTGCCTCCGGGGCATTTTTAGCACTAGCAAAGAGGGAAAGAAAGAGGAATTGGACCCCGTGACCAGTCTTCACAAGTGACTTATGGGTACTCAGAGTGAATGATGCCGTGGCTCGCCCCACCAGCAGGAGCAGTCCATTCATTCACTCAGAGCCAACCAAGTTATGAGAGCTTTTTTATTCTTATGAGCTTTTGTGGTAACTGGGTTTTCCCGACGCACATGGTAGATTCTTTGATAGATGCTGCCCTCCGTGTCCCTTTGGTAAATGCCCCGTGAGTACCTTGGAAGTAGATGGATTATGATGTGGGTGGGTGAGTGCGCCATGGCAGAGCCGTTGAGTATGAAGTGCAGATTGAAGAGTAAAGTACAACCTCTTGGGTACGGGCACATTAGGTGAATCTCTGTGGCACTAGAAGTACTGAGACGAGAAACCCTTGGCACCGGTATTATTAGGTTTTGAAAATGCATCTAGTCTCACACAGGTTTGAGTTATACGGTGACTATACACATAAAATCCAACAATATGTCATAGTTTAGTCTTCAAAAGTGTTTTAAAAGTTTCACTTAAAGAAATACACCATGTGATGCTGTTTTTCAGATTTTGTAAATCTATTCCAACAGCTATGTCGCAACGTCCTGTAAGAGATGACCGCATGCTGACCTTAGAGACCGTAGAGGTCACCACTCTGACCAACAGAAAAAAAAAGCTTTGTCACAGCTAGCACGCAAACACTGAAGGGAACAGCTGTGAGTTTTGTACTGACCATGCAAACTGCTGTAGGCTTTGTAAGGTCATTATATGATAATGAAAATCATTACAGAATTACATGGGGGTTTAGGACATGAGAGCAGTGGGGAGGGGAGGGGAGGGCCACATTGGGTTTGATAAATGGACTGTGAAGGTGCCCATCTGGCCCTCTCTATGGCTTTTTCTTCCTGCTCTTTTATCCACTGTCGTCCTTTACTACCCGTCTTTCACTCCCTTCCTCTGTTCTCTGGCAGGCCAGCGTAACAGCGGCTAGCCTTAGAGTGAAAGATTAACAGAGTCCAAATTCTGCTCACCTCTGTGGAGGAGAAAAGAGGAGCTGAGACAGATTGAGGTGTTTATGACCCAAACCAGGGTTTTTGCTTGACTTGGCAATGCATGTCCTCCCTACACTCAGCTTGGACCAGTAGGAGAACAGTCAGCCATTGACCTCTGGCTTCGGAAACAGTTGGACAGCTTTGGGTGTGTAAATCAAGATGTAGCTGCAGTTTGGGGTCACGAGGGCATTCATTGTTTTGCTTTTATTTAAAGCAACTTTGAATGTTGAAATTTAATATTTATATTTATAAAGCTGCACAATAACAAACATACAATTCTGTAGAAAGATAGTGTATGATATAAATGCAACATAATACGACACGTAATGTTCAATATATCCAAAATCAGAAGTAATTCACAGGCCATGGGTGAGTATTTATGAAGTACAATCAAGGGCCAAACCTCCATAGCTTAAGTCATAATCATTAAGAACTCACCGAGACAGAGCAAATGGTCGGTAATGGTTTGTGATCTGTATGCAACACGTTTCTGGCAGAGCAGGCAGAGCTTCTGAAAGGCTTTTAGTCATCTGTGGTCCTTTTGGGATAGATAACAAATCTGCCACATTTCACCTTCTGGAACATGCTAGTGCTACATTTTCAGTGATGTTGTTCCTTGTGTCCTTAAACTCAGACCACGTGACAAGATTTTCAAGGCGGATTTGGTTACAATTTGAGATCTGGCAGAGCCTTGGGTTCATTCAGAGTAGCTGAGAGTAGACACACTGTAATGCTGTACTCATGTGTCTACTCAAATCTCTTCCAATTAGTTAAGCCTATAGAAAATGTTTATTAATTTTACAACATTTAGCAGCACATTTAAATTACGAGTTGAGGATGTAAGAAGAATTGCAAAACAGAAGGCCAAACTCCAGTCTGGGATTTTGTTGTTTTTCCTCAAGGTTTTCTTGACCATTTGGTATCCATACAATCAACCGAATAGCTCATACTGCAAAATTACCCTCCATTCTTTGGCAACTTCTGCAATCTTCTTCAGCCAAAACGCAGACAGCAGAGCCAAGTGAATGAAAAATATAGTTTCTTCTCTAAAGTAATATTGTATGGTAGATTGCATGTCAGCTCAACTGCCAGATTTTCACCTCTTGTTGCCAAGACTGTAGCATGATGTTAACCATATCACCATGCTACTATTTAATGAATGCAACACAATCACTGACACATATTCCCATATCATATCATGTTTCATATCCTGTTAGTTTAATTTTAAACTGGCATTTCTTTTTCCTTAGAAATAAAAGGGGAAAGACAAGGGACAAATTCACAAAAAGACCATTCTCTCTCTTTTGATTTTCTTTGTTTATTTAAACAGGGACTGTGCGCAAAAAAACAATTTTAAATCTCAAACTGAGGAGAGAAGCTCTGTGCCAGATTTAGCTCTAAGCTAATTTATATCTGCTATCCCTAGACAGGTGAACATGAAATAAATGACAAATCTTATTAAAAAAAAGCCATCCTTACAAAACAAACATTCTTTCAATCTCTCTTACAATTATCCAGAATTACACAAACTAAAATTAAATCACACATTGCTATACGTATCCACACATGACCAGTCCTGTAAATCTTACAGGATAGCAAGTCTGCATGAAAGCTAAACGACGAGCATCTGTAGCATCGTACATCTGTTAGTACTGTTAGTCCAACTTGTTGAAAGTTAGTGAGGTCTTTATCTCAGGACAAAGGCAACATCAGCTGACATGGCAAGCAGTGCTAAGGCACAGAAAAGGGGCTCCACGTGTCCACAGCTGCACTCATCACTCAGCTGTCCAGCTTGACTCCTGACCCCGTAGGGCCATCTCCCAGCCTGCATCTTCTCTTTGTTTCCTGCCATTGTCATCCTTCTCTGCCCTCACCTGGGCAGGGCGCCCCTACACAAAGGCCCCAGTCTGTCATCAAACCCAGGGGTCACCAGGGGCCAGCAGGGGCCGGAGTGCCGAGGTTGAAGTTATGCCCAGCCGGGATGACCCATACCAGTGTTGTCAGCTACCAGTTACACCCCTGTGGAGACGCAGCGAGTCTCTGTAAAAAAGGAGGAGAGAGACCTTCGGCTGGGACTTCTTTCCAAGAGCGCCGACATTTCTTTTGTGATGTGCCTGACAAGCCCCGCCCCCGTTCTCTCACTAGGGTGGGGCAGGGTGTTAAAGACACAATGGGGGTCCCCTGTCCCAGATGGGAATTGGAAAGATTGTTGGTGTCCTGGTCACAATGAAGATAGACAGACCTCAGCCTTGTCTAATGGGCCCAATGACCTCCTAAAGGCCTTAGAAACGCAGGCGCCATACTGCAGGGAGGGCCATCTTGCCACGAATGACAACTGTCTTTACAACCTCAGGACTTTGTTGGGTTTTTACAGACTTCTAGCAAAGCCATCACACAGTCATCTGTCACTAACAGAATGGAATGGGAGGTGTTTGTGTTGGGTAGCATCTGAGTGGATGAAAAGGGCTGATGTCAGACAAGATAGTGTTATGAATATTTGTGTTGTTTGGTTTTCAAGAAGCTGACATCGAGCTTCGGCGCTGAGAACGTGTAGACGTAATTAGTGTGGGAGGAGCGGCGATGTTTGGGTCTGGCGGTCATAGAGCAAGTGTGCGCAGATTGGCGGCGGGTCGGACCGGGCATGTTGTCAACCAGGCCTGTGTGATGTAAGTTGCAACCTGAGGTGACAGGTTAATCAGATCTCCGAGACATGGCCCCTGTGTTTGCCTCTGCATCAACCCCCACCCACCCACTACAACAGCCATCCTGTTGTGCAAGCAGAACAGACGGGGGCTAGCTCAGTCTGTTTTCCTTGGCACGAGCTGTCAGCCAAAAGTTTTGCTGGCTGCACCTTTGTTTCTCTTTACCTCGGGGCTTTGTTCACTGCACCGGTGGGCAAACACCTGTGTCTTGTGGGTTGGACGCTCATCTAGCAACCGCTCTCCCTCCCTCTCTCTCTCTCTATCTCTCTCTCTCTCTCTCTCTCTATCTCTCTATCTCCATATTTCTGTTCTTCTTTGCCACCTTCTTTCACCGTTGCTGGCATTGTCGTATTTACTCGTTTTTGGGGCGCTGGAGGAGAAAACAAATAAGGACATATCATCTGTCTCTTTCATCACCAGCCAGCCTGTAATTAGAGCAAACGTAGTGGTTAGCCTTAGAAGCTGTCGTCTAATTTGTCTGTCTTTATCTAAAACATGTCTGTGTGGTCCCTCAGTTCTTAGCTCCGAGCATGCAATCAAGATTGCCGGTGGCCTGGGTGTAAGGTGTGTGTGTGTGTGTGTGTGTGTGTGTGTGTGTGTGTGTGTGTTTGATTATAAATGATAAATTTTTCCACCCCTGTTCAGCAATCAGTCAGTTATGCATGACACGGCTGACCTCAGCAGAACCTCACAGCTGCTGTTTCTGTAACAATCGTCCTCCAGTCCTTAGTTAACTTGCCTGGAAAGTCCATCGAAGTGTGTCATCCTCTTGCAAGGAATGCGCTTTGAACGTAATGACTGGTGCTATTTCTTTATGTTCCACTTACAAACATGTTCTCTGCGTATATGCGTGTAGCTACCTCTACCCTAGTTCTCAAACTAGTAGTCAGTAATTAGCCGCCCAGGTACCTGCTTTCTCTTGTTCTGTGGTGAAGTGTGGGAATAGGTTTGCAAACTGGGCGAAGATCTGGATCACACGTAGGCGCAACTGTGTTAAATTGCTGACGGGTTTTAATGGGAGCTATAATTTCATAATTATGCATTTCATAGTAAAAGCCTAGTGATGGAATGATGCATAGAAGGAGTGAGAGAAAATGTCATTAAAAGTACCGTAGACATTTAACCACACTTGTTACAGAGACAGCTGCCTATTAAACGCTGCCTTTCTTTAATATGGAAACAAGATTTGTGTTTGGAAAAGACAATGTGGTAAGGGTGGGGGTGTCGATGTGTGCGTGTGGGGGGGGTGGTGCATGGGTTTAGGCCTGTTTCAATGTTAGTCAGGAAAACCAGGACATTCTTTCTGGTCAAAGCCAACATCCCAGAGAGCTGATAGAGGATGATTGGGTAAGGATGTGTTGGCGGCCGTGTGAAACAAACAACAAGAACGTGGAATTATGGGTCTGCAGAGGAGAGGGTGTGTGATCCAATAACATTGTCATTAGACCTTGTCTCGTCTCAAGCCCGTTCTCCTTAAAACTAATTGCTACTTTGAAATATGTTATTGTGTTACGTGTGTGTAGCGTGTGTGTGTGTGTGTGTGTGTGTGTGTGTGTGTGTGTGTGTGTATGGGCTGCCCCAGGTTCTTGTTTGTAGCTCTTCTGTGAAGTTAAGTGTTGATTTGCTGCATTCACACTCACACATTAGACATACGTATACCACATACTTCACTCCCCTCCTTTTTCTCCACCCCATCTACCACTAGCACCCCACCTGGACTGCCCCCCCACGCCCCCTCCAACCCCCATCCACGTACACACATCTTTCTCTCCTCCTCTGTTAATTATAACCTACACCGCTGGAACACTTCATTTCATAGCAAGCATATTGTCTCTTCAAGGCTGGCAGGCAGGTCATAAATTATCCTGAAGGTGAGGATGGAAGTTGGAGGAGATAGTTATGAAAATTTCATCTGTCTGCCGTAGCGGCCGCAGCTGCTCCTGTCACCAGCCGTGTGCAGGAGGAAATACACCAGGTCAGCGTGTGTGCCTGTGCCGGGGTGGGTGGGTGTGCATGTGTGAGCACATGGATGTGTGTGTTTTTCCCTGTATGATCTAGTTTGTGCATATGCATAGGTACATTAACACTTACCAACAGTTTGTGGTTGTTGAGATATACACCAGTCTCACATGCACTCCTCTACATTTATTTTGTGTGTGTGTGTGTGTGTGTGTGTCTCATAGGGACTGTGTGTACAGAGGGTTGGCCAGGTAAGACCTGCCTGTCAGTGTGTGGGACATGTCTGGCGTCCCTGTCACCCAAGGACCCCCAGCTCTGCCCTGAAGCAGAGAGACTGGGGGGGGTGGTGGCGGTCGGTTTGCGGAGGACAAGCTTGCAAGGCGGTCCCCAAGCTGTCTCTGTTCATTACTGCTACACAGAGTGGGACACAGCCAGCAGGTGGGCAGACCTTTAGCCCTCACCTACTGTGATCATCTGCTGCTACACTGTGTGGACGCGGGTATGTGTGCTAACGCATCCCACACAATTTGTGTATTTGAGCAGGGCAGGTGCGTAGTTTATGTCTAACCTATGGGTTTGCGTGTTTGTGCAGGAGCGTTATCACATTTAAGCGGCGTGCGCCTGTCCGTCCGCATTGCTGAATAATTGCACACATTTACAAATGTTAAGAAGTTCCCCCGTTTGGGAAAATGAGGAAGTGCTGCTGTGGCACTTTCTCCACCGAGCACGGAGCAACTCTTCTTGACAGACAGCCGTGCGGCGTGGCAATTAGCAAGAAAAGAAAAACACTGTAAAACCCCGCCAATCTCCTCCCGTGTCAATCCACGGTTCCAAGCAAAGATTCTATTAGGGCCAAAATCCTTAGTTGTTAATTACAATTCTAACTAGCTTGCCGCCTGACGAATGGATGGCTTCAGCAGAGATGTAGGATAAAAGGGGTATCAGCGATTTCACTTCCCCCGTACAAAGGCTGCCTCTGAAATGGGTCATCAATCCCATAGTGATAAATGTCTTGTGGAGTAATGACTCTCTTATCGGCGCCGGATTACTGCAGATATTTGTAATTAGTGTAGCCACACAAGTCCCCGACAGATGTTTTTGAAGAGGCACAATATTGGAGCCTTGGTTTAGTGCTAAATGGGAATTTTCAGGAAAGAATGGGAGTACTTAGAGCTATTGTGTTATGGCAGATGTAAGCGAGGCGGGAGAAACTGAGGCGCTATATTTTTTCTGTGGGAACGCCACAGCGCTGTGAATGTGTGTTCAGAAGAGACACACATTTCTGCTACCTGCACGTACATACAGTAAATGGACTCGCATGCACGTGCGCACATGGGAGCCTATGACCCTGCCGGCTAAATAAACAGCCCGAGGTCCATCCTTCAGATATTAAGCTCAGCGGTCATGTGACTGAGAGAGCCAGAGGGGCTACTCTACTCTTCCCTTCCTCTTCTTCCTCCTCCTCCTCCTCCTCCACCTCCTCTCCTAGCCCTAGAGGTTGTCACTGCTACGCCAGGGGGAGTGAATGGTTCACTTTTAACTTCTATTTCTCCTGTTTTGGGCCGAGACGCACTTGCCGCCCTGAAGTTTCCTTCTTCCTCTTCCAGCTCTCATGAAATCACAATGTGATATATTCGGCCTCAGGTACGGCTCTATTCACAGTGTAGGTGGACACGATGAAGGCCTGCTTTTCTCTGTTTTGATGCTAGAGGTGGTCTGCTGACGTCTGTGTAATAAAAATCTCTGTAGTTTTTGGGTAAAATATATTAAATATACTATATAATATATGAAGAAACACTCTCTTAATGACAATAGATTGATTGCATCGTGAGAAATGCGCAATTGACTTGAGCGTCTTTATTTACCAAAATTACACACACACACACACACACACACACACATACACAGCCTGCCCGCTACTGACAGACGTGTAAGCAGATGCAGCCAGAGCTGGTAATGGCAGGTGATTATAAGTGGCACGCATGCCAAACTAATTAAACCCCTGGGTTGACAGCAGCATTTGGTAGCACCGGCATTCTGGCATGCTGGCATAAGAATAATTGTAGCAGCGGCGTCGTTCACCTGCGAGACTGCGGCTAACTACGTCATTTATTTTACCGCAGGCTGCACCGGATTTTTCCGCACAGGCTTGGACAAGCCGGCTTTTCGGTCTGGCACAGATGGGACAGCTTTCCCTCAGTCGTCTTTGAGCCACATTGCAGGACAATGGCTTCCTCGCTTTGCTGCGTTTCATGTAATTACAAAGCATTGAGATGTTTGTGTTACAGGAGGTTCACATCTTTACTGCGTGCTCGTTGTGTTGCTGATACTCTTTTCATCTTCCTCCAACTTGCTTTTGCTTAAGCTGTTCAGTCACTCCCCACTTTAGAGAGACATTTGTCCATTTATATTCTTTATGCATGTGTATATATATATATATATATATATAATCTTTACATGTATAGTAATAATTATTTGTTTTTAAAAATGTACATGCATATACACATACACTCACATTCGTTCAGTAATCATATGCAAAAACACAGACTGATACACAAATCCTGTATACATACTCCATGCATACAGGCAATCAAGACAAAGCAAACTAAGAAATGTGAAGAGGACATATGTCCCCTTGTCAGGACAAACTGCAGCAGGCAGCCAGGAAGGGGACAAGGACAGGAGGACAAGTGTCTCAGTCTGCCTTATTCTCAGGTCATCACATCTCCAGCTGGAGGGCTGGAGCTGTGAGTCCTCCTCACAGAGGTCAGCGCTGTGCCAAGAGGCCAAACGCTGCAGCAGAAGGCGCACCTGCACACATTCACTGCATGTCTACACGTACACACCATACACACACACACACACACACACACACACACCTGGACTGTTGACTAAGAAACCTGACATACCTGCAATGCAGTGGAAACTAGTCGGGCTGTAACTTACTTGACTGATTCATGTGATGGCCATGTGCTGAGCTGCAGGTGTGGCTGGGCCAGGTGCAGGCTGAGCTGCGTCTAAAGGTTTCTGCACTCAGGGCAACAGGTAAAATCTGATACGTTTTTGTCCGTTTGCAGGGAGTGGTATGTGAGATCAGTGGGTGTTATTGTCAGATTTATGGGCTTTTAACATGGCATATCGTGCACTGGCATGTGATCTCCATCCAAGACCTTAAACATCCGTTTTCTCGTTACTCTGTGTCGTAAATCACACTAATGACAAATAGGATGTGCAGTGTTCAGCTCTTACACATTTTCCCCCATAAGCCCCGCTGTCTTGTCCACTTGCACATAATTACTCGCTTTCTTTACTGCATATATATATCACTTTTTGAGACATCGCTTACACTGTGTTGGTTTTATTGCACATGCTTCCACTGTGCTCACTCTGATTGCCACTGTGTCGAGCCGCGGAAGTGAAAAATCAGCTCTTTGAAAGCGCTTCTCAATGGCCGATGGCAGCTGAAAGCCGCGGCTTAGTGGTTCCTCATTATGCACTGTAGCAAGCTGATTAAAACATTTGATTTGTTCCCTGTGTTTGTGTGCGTCTTGTGTGTGTGTGTGTGTGTGTGCGTGTACTCGTGTGTGTTGTTTATGCAGGCCTACATGGGTGCATACGGGCGAGAGTGTGAGCCTTTGGGATGCTGCGGCGTGTTATCATCTTTTTCAACCTTGTCATACTAATTACGATCCATATTTACTTACATTCTCTGTTTTTGTTTCCTGGCCTTGATAGGCATCTGTGAGTGCCCGCGCCTCGGCTGCTCTCATTAACAAACGGATGAGAGATAGGCCTATCTAGCGATGATACGCGGAGCTTTTCAAGAAAAAGGTCATCACAACAGAATTTGGGCTTTTTGCCACCACAAAGACTGTGGATGAATGTTTAAATTAATAAGACGTGGTCACCTAAAGCTTGTATCAGAGCTTTTGGTTTAATCTACTCATTTCCCTAATACTTAACAGTTCTTCTTACATCATGTGTTAACCTTTAAAGTGATGTCATCTGCAAACAGAGGCAGTATACGCCAAATAATGATCCTGTTACATGTTTGAATTTGACGACATATGAGAGACAAACCGTGCTTCCTCTCACACTCTCTTCTTTCTTTCATTCCTTGGTCACTGACACGTGACAGTCGCGTGACCTTTGTCATAGTTACCGAGGGTGTTGACTGCATGCCGTCACCACATGTCACAACAGAGAAAAAATGACAAATGGTCCCGACCACACCCTGACACCGTTGTCGTCGTTGATTCCGATTAAACAAAACACTTCTGTTAACTGATTTTTTGCCACAGTTAACAAAACCATTGTGCATGTGTGTGAGAAAGAGAGCATTCAACTTACAAAGGGATTTGTAAATGGTTAAACCAAACAGGAAGTGATTGGGTGAGCGTGCATGGTGCGGTGAGCAGGGTAAATCACCAGCAGCTGAGGTTTATATGTTAGAGGTGGGCGGTAGGGTGTCAGGAAGGGATTGTGGGGGGGTGGGGGGGGGGGTTGGTTTTATACGAGCATGAGTGACTGATTCCCAGACACAGGGCACAGTGCATCCTGAATGGGTAAATGGCATTTATTCAGCCGGTTAGTCTGGGAAAACATATGGTGCCATTTGGAGGCCCAGACTGGTGCACACTGTTCTCCTGTAATTAGCCTGGCCCAGCAGAGCAGCTACATAACTGCTTCATGATAGCTGTCCTACTGTAGCCTACAGTGCTGCTCCCCAGCCCCAAGACCGACCGGCACACCGCATTACACATCCTGTTAACACACTGTTCGACACCAGCAAACACCAATGACGCCGCAGCTTTGGCAGCGGCAGCACACACACACACACACACGCGTAGGAACTAAGGGCCAGACTTGCGAATACGCTAAAGCTCAATGAGAAAAAAAATCCCCACAAACTGCGTCTTTCCTCGTATTTGCGCTTGTGATTATTGTGAAATTTGCATGTTTTGATTTATGAATGCAGCAGTGGCGACTCAGGAAAAGTTACCAAATTGTCCAGTTCAGTGGGTGGATTTGTCTAAATCAGCAAACCCAGGACATAAATCAAGAGAGAAAGAGAAAGCAAGAAAATACTTATTAGGAAGGAAGTTATAGAATATGTGAAAAGATTGCAATTAAACTTCTTCATGCTTCTGTTATTCATCATTATATTAACTCATTTACAGAAAAGTTGCAGTAGGTTTTGTTATATATCGTTTCAACGGTATAAATAACAAAGAAGGGAACTATTGCTCACCCTTTGTTTCGTGTCATTAAATCGTGATGTTGCTGTCACTTTACTTCCCTAACATTTCTTGAAAATATACTGGTTAACTTTTGTTGAATACATTTTTGTAAATCCAGCAGAATGCACAGTCGTCTAATTCCTCCTTGAATGCAAATGGCACAATGTAAACAATAGAACGAGGTGAAAACAATGGTTTCCTTTCTTTTCTTTTCCTTTAATATTTCATCTTTCATGTCTTTCTTTCCCCTCCCTTCGTTTGGGATTAGGGAAACAGATTGTGGGTGGAAGGCGTCGGTTGTGTTGGCAGGACTGTGGGGGCATCAGCTGGGCTGTTGTCCCATCAGGGGGAAACAGGCTGGCAGCTCGGCAGGAAGGCCCTGTTAAAGACACACTGCTGGGAGTCGGACTGAGCCAATGCTCGGTCCAATCCACACAAGCACACACACACACACACACACACACACACACACACACACACACACACACACACACACACACACACACACACACACACACACACGCACACGCACACGCACAGACAGAGAGGGATTGGTAAGGAATGGGGTGGGGACGTCCAAACCTAGGATAAAGACATTTCCTCCCTCATTTATAAAATCTGACACCGCCAGTCTGCCCTCTCCTCCTCCCATCTCATCAACCAGCCCTCACAAAAATTAACCACACACACATGCACACAAGCACACACACATAAACACAAGCATATGTATCCAAGCTGCCACCATCTCAACCGAGCTTGAGCCCGGAAGAGCTTTAGACAATTTCTTACACCAGTCTGCTCTAGAGTTCAACCTTCTAAGCGTGTGTTAAAGGGATAATAGTGCTGTTTGTTTTCCGCTGTCTATTTAATTTTTAACTTTTACAATAAGATGTACAGTAAATATGATTTGAATCCCTGTGGTTTGAGTACATGTAAGGATGCAGTGAGACTTGTCAGGGCTACATTGTGCTGCTTCTATGACTGAACAGCACTTTGTAGCTGAAACACTTGTCAGCTTGTCCATGAGAGACTATGACTACCACTATGACATTCCCAAGACTTAATACAGCTAACAACCCCCCAATGCACACACACACACACACACACGGGTACACACTACATACTCCTTGTGTCCAGAAGGGGCCGTCTGCGTGGCATGCTATTCTCTTGTTGTCTGTTCAGCAAGTACACCATGTGAGAGCCCTGCCAAATCTGCATATGTTGCCATGTATATTTCAGCAGTGTTTAAGACGCACATCACCGGGGCTGAATTATGCATGTGGCTGGTACAGTCGAGGTGCTTGTTCTATGCACTCATGAAGGGAAATTGAACTGTGTTCTCTGCTGCTCATGACGCTCAAGGCCCAGGGCCCATTAAAGTACACAGGGTGTGCATCGGACTGTGTTTTGCACGTATTATTCCCCAGTAACAAAGGGAGTCTGGCATAGGGAAACTGCGTCGGACAGGTTCTGACGGCGAGGTAATAGGATTCCCACCTCTCCAAAGGGACCGACTTGAGCTGTTGTTGTAGGATGCTTGTAGACCACACTATGTTTTTGTGTGTGTTTGGTCTCCGCGAGTGCATGTGTGTGTTTGTCAAATGCGGTACTGTGGCAGAGATGAGTGACTGAATAATTCAAAACTGGCATGTCTCACAAAATGATGCAAACTCGAGCATAGATTGTCAGTGGGAGGAATAGAGTGTTACAGTAAACACAGCCTAAAAGGCTCTTATGCATTATAGACAAGCCTTTTGAAAGTGTTTTCTCATATGCAAATGGTACACACAGCTGCAAAGGCTTAATATGAATCTCACCCATTCACTGGAAATCCAAATGAGGCACGGGACTGTTTATGTTGATATTGTGCCTGTGCCTGGTAGTGAGGGATAGAGGCGTGTCAGTCCAAGTGCATGAAAAATACAATGAAAGACGCAGTTGTTCTCTGATCAGTGTTTACTTTAAAGAGGGAGCGGTGAAGGCCGTGGCTTCAGCGCAGACGTGGGTCCTTGTGAGCTTCGTGTGGGCTGCAGAGGTTTGAGCATCATTAGATGTGTCATTTAGGACACCTATGCTCTTCTACTGCTCTATATTTATCCGTCGCAGGTCTCTAACAGGCCCTTGGGTCAACACATTGTGTCTCCGCCTGTCAGCTCAGCGTTGGACAGGACATATGTGGTGGATAGATAAAATTTGAACCCACCTGCTTGTTACCTTGCCCTCTCCTCTCCCGTTTTTCTCCTCTGCTCGACCCTTCTTCTCTTCTCTTTGCCTCACCTTCCCGCCGGATTTGTGACAAATCAAATGATCCTATTAAAGCACCCTCGTTTGGTTTGACCTAGTAGCAGCGACCCCGCTATTTACAGATTTTTAGCTTGAGCCACCTCTGTGCGGTAGATGATGATAAGACCGAGTCTGTAATAAACAATCTCGTAAACAGCTCCGCAGCTCAGCCCCTAATGGCCTTAGGGGCTTGTAAGAGCTTTATAACACATTTATTACCCTTTAATGGCCCAGGAGCTGAGAGCCATAACATCAGCTAACAATAATTTAATTTCCTGTCAAATATTGGTTTTATGTTATCTTTATTGGGTCTCCTTGATTTCAATCCTCGTCTTCTTCACTGTCATATGTTAGTTATAGTGACTGCAATATTCCTCCACAATGTTATCTCTGTAGTGTGTGTGTGGTTCTTTTGACAGTGCTAACGCATTCATTTTCACTTACTTGACAATACATTGACAACTTCAAATTTTATTTATTTTTAGTCCCACTCTTTAAACCGGTGAAACTCAAAGAGAGCCTCACTCAGTGCTCGCCTCAATTATTTTGCCACTTGGTGTTCAGAGTCTGGTAAGACGGCATTGTTTTATTTTTTGCCAAAAACACACATCCACTCAGAACAGACAAAAGGGCCAGCATGGGGAATAGAGATATTTGATGTCAAATCTCCCCCTATTTACAGTAGGATGCCTGAATAAACGTGTTCAGAAGCTGGAATGCAGTATTATGACCCATAACCCTGTGTATTTGAAATGGAACAGCAGGACTTACTTTGAAAAAGAATAGGAGATGTGCTCCGGGCTCACTGTTTATACCTTGATGTGATTTGGACTGAAACATAAAAAAGCCTGTTTATCTGTTCTTTCCCCTTCGTCCGAGGCTGAAAATTGCAGGGTTTAGGGAAGAAAAGAGACGATTTAGATGCATTGTACTGCTGGGAGTGTTTAGAACTCATTAAGTGCGTTGTCCAAAGCCTTTAGCAAATTATTCAACAAGTATTATATTAAAAAGTGTTTGAGGACATTACTACCTGCTTCCCCCTTTTTCTTTTCATCATTGTTCAGTAGTAAAACTAGGAATAAATTGTTTTGGCATGCATAAATACATGTGCACACCACAGAGCCTGCCATTCTTTTCAAAGGGGACGACAGTGCAAGTGCAGGTTCTTACAACGTACAGATTTTCTATCACTCCGGTGACCCTTTCTGCAGCATTTTCCCATTATGCTTTATTAAACAAACTCTGCCTGGGCATCTAATGTTGCTGTCAGGGCTCCTTTCTCCAAATACCAATTTCAGCCCTTCAATTATTCTTCTGTCTGAAAAGAAGCAAGGTATCAATCTTTTATGTTTTGGAAAAATCTGATGAGTGCTATTTGCCGGCCCTCCTGCTCCACGGAGATTGTGGAGATGGTGTGGGGAGAGAAACACGAAATTGCAGAGTAAATCAATGCTGGGCCAGTAATGTTAGGGGGGATCCCCTTTCAAAGAGCATGGCTGAATTTGTAAGCCTTATGTTTTTGATCTCACTGTACTCATTTCATTCCAGGCGCAGTTGTTATCATAGTTGCTGTTGTTTGTATGTTATTTTAGCTTCTTTCCCAAGTAGCTATTTTGCAATTTGGACAAAAATACAATTAAAGGCCCATCTGTTTCCAATGGCCATAACGTCAGACAGATGGGGTTTGTCTATTGAAGCCATACCCAGGCCCTGGCAGGTTAGAGGCTGTGGTAATGAACATGTTAAATATGGGACCGGGCTGATTTCATCATAACAAGGCCTGTATGGGCTGGTTTGACTGAAGAACCTTTGTCACAACGTTAAGCTGTTATACTTTTTGCCTTAACTAAGGTCTGGGACAAATAAAGCTACAGGTATTTGCCCAGAGGGATGTATTTCCCGTTATTGGTACCACTCTCCTCTCTGTTGTTATCCTTAAGTCTCTGTAGAGTTCCACAATTGTTTTGTTTCCCACTGAGGAATCAAGATCTGATGAGTGAATGCAAGGTATTTGTTATTTAGAGTCAATTAACGCAATACAGTGGCGAACTCTGTCTTGCTGCAGCGTTGGTGTGTTGACGTAGTGAACAATGCCTATCTCTCTCTGTCCCTCCCCAAAAAGCTGCTCTGTCCTGATTGGTCAGCTGCATGGGTGGGTCTAGCCAGGTGTGTCACTAGGTAAATTCAATTTCTGTTTGTTGGTGTTAACATGTTAGCAAAGCTCTCAGGACAGTTGGTTGTGTCTTACTGGATGCATTTCTGTGGATTTGACACCCTTGACATTATTCACCTAAAATATTACACTGTCAAAATAAATAACCTATGCTATTATACAGTAGTAGAATATACTATGTTGCAGAAAATCTTTGCCACACCAAAGTCTCAGAACACGTTTGCTTGCCATGCATTTTACTGTGACCATTGAACGCACCATGTTTTAATACTTCATACGTCTTACATTTCTGCTACAAATATGAAGATTTTTGTAAATATTATGTGTTGTATTGTATTAGCTTATGATCATCTTGTTATTTCTTTAGAGTCAGCATATCATATTTAAGATGTTTCCAGCATAACACCTAAGATGAATGACACATTTTCGCTATGGATATTCCCCGTCTGGCTAAATCTCCTAACCACTAACCTTAACAATCATAGTCCTATGTTCTAGTGCCATGGTTTTGTGGGATACGCCGTCCTGATTCTGACTGAGCCATACAGAGCCACTGTCAGAGCCACATACAGCACTTTTACACACACCAGTGCAATTTTTGAGGAATCATGAGATTTGTCACATGCTTTCACTTTCAAACTCCAATTATGAGCTTCAAATCACTGACCCCTGCACTTTTCAAATTATAAATGTCAAAGAAAATCTCGCACAACTCATCACACTGATCACTTATGTATAGCACATGTGTATAAACAGCTTGGCCACGATCCTCTACGCTGTAGTAGAAGAGTCTTCTCGCTTCCTGTCTAGTCGCATGGGCTTAGAAGGACAGACTCGGTGCATGCTGCTCCTAATAGAGTTACTGACTGGAATGTTTGTAAAGCTCTACCACAGTCAACATTCTGATCTTATGGATAGGAATATCCCCTCTGATCGCCGTCCCAAAGTGCTTAGGTTAATTTTAAGTTACTAACTGCTTTGACACCCTGCACCACCCTGATCTGTCTTTGTGAAAGTGAGACACACTCAGATTGGGTTTCTCAGGGACTTAGTCAGGTCCTGGATCACACTGCATTGAGCCTGGTGGACTCCACTGAAGTCCCCCTTGACCCCCCCTCCCCCAAATAATCTACCTTGCAAGTGCAAACATTTCAAACACAGTTTTTTTTTTAACCTAGAAATGAGCCTGAGGGCTGCGGTCAAAACACTTCTAATATAGGAAAATTGAGCTCCTTTGAACTTGAATGTTTTTGATAACTACTTGGTATGCTTCCTGGAGGATAACCTGAGAGTTTTGCTTCCCAAGCTCTAATCCCTTTGATTAAGTTCCAGGGCAAGATAGCTTCGCACTCGATGGGCCCTTTACCTTCCTAATATCCCCACTGTCCTAAGCATGAAAGCCCTCATGTTTTCAGTGAATCTCGAGCACTCCTTTTTTAGAGTCCAAAGACTCCTCTGCTGATAGTTGTTTTCAAAGTTTGGGCCAATAACCTCCTTCCTGTCCATGCCCTTTTCCTTGTTCCTCATCCTGTTTTAGGTCAACATGTTCTCTGTTCTTTTACTCTGTTTATTTATGCATTATGATTCATAACAGCAACGGTGTACGTGGTACAGTACCGCTGCTCTCGCCCTCCCCTTCAGTAACAGAGTGGAGCTGGCGGCAGGGCCATGGCCTCCACAGATTAGCAAGGCTCAGAGGAGGAGCACAGTTGCTGGGGTAATTATGCTGAAAGTTGCGGGATGCCAGATGTAGGATGAGGCTTGGGCCTCGGTTCCACACTGGTGGATCAACCACGGAAAGCTGCAGCTAATTGGGGGGAGGACCCAGGGTCTAACCCGCTCAAGCCCCCCCATCGTCAGCAGCATCTATTCCTCTAGCCTTCTTGCCCCTCCTGTTAACTTTTTTTTTTTACCCCTGGAACAATGACAAAGCCTACTGATATACACACACTGGCTAGTTTGAGGGAAGACACTAAGGTTTCCTTGATAAGTCACGTTTATGTCTTGCCATGTGTGATAAATGGCAGTCTTGGTTAGTCGATACTGACTGAACTGGCTGATTGCCCATATCACATTATTCAAATACAATACAGCTACTTTATTAGTGTCTGTAAGATCATTTGGACATGACAGCTTGTCATGAGATACAGCAATATACGTACTGGACTTGCATACTAAAAATATCCCACTGTGTATGCTGACATAATGTAAATAAAACTCCCTCTCTCTTTAAGAAGACAGATATAACAAAAGAGTGAAAGAACGATCATTGTTTTTATCAGATTCACTCTCTGCCAAACCTGGACTCCAGTACTTACGGGAATTGCTTGATTAGATTTTCACATTTTACGACAAGGGGAAAGAAAGTATACATGGAATATTGACAAAAATGTTTGTTTTTCACTTAATTACACACATCAGTATATGTATGTGTCACTCATAAAGCAATTTCGCCTGAACCGCAGAGCTTATGTCTTTGTTTATCTGCAGCTTTGTTGTGCTGTGTCTGTTGAAGTCTTCGCTCATCTGTTTGTGTTTCTTACTCGAAATGTATCATGATCTGGGTCCAGACCCAAACAATTGTTTTATGCAACTTTTTTTTCCTGGTTTTTATTGGAAATTGTCATAAAAGAAGTTGGAAAAGTAAATGAGCTTGTTTGGTAGAAGAAAACCTCAGACTTCAAATAACTGGCTCATATTTACTGCATCAAGCTTCTGATGCCGGCTTTGATTGCTTCAGTGTATCTTGAGAGGAGCTTTTGTTATGTATTTCACAGCAGCTGCCCAAAGACAACCACTGAATTTAGATGCAGATAGAAAACGAGGCACTCTATAAAATTGGCTGACCCTTCACAGCTCTCTGCACCCTCTGTGCCCTCACCGCAGAGATATGAGGGCACTCTGACATTCTTCTGAGGCATCTTTTTGTTGTTTCTCATGGGTAAATCTGCACAGTGTTATTCCCCGTAAACTCCCCCTCCACACATACACACACACGCGCGCACACATGCACACACACACCCAGGTGCACACACACACAGGTGAAAAGCAGTAAACAAGTGGCTGGCAGCGACTTTAGTTGGATATTTGACAGTTGCTGTCAGATATCCAACTTCAAATTGACTTCACCACAGCTTGAAATTACCTGGAACAGTAAGTTTGCAGCCAAAGAGATTTAGTGACCAATTTAGGAATGCTACTGACAAACAACCCCCCAGGAGCGCTGCTGGACTGTATGGTGATTGTATCATGTGAAGCTCTGGGATCTGGAAAGACTTTTTACCATCCATTACAAAGAAGCAGATGTTGAAATAAGGGAAAATGCTCCTGTGCATCACACACCTTCAAACACAATTCTCAGTCATCACAATTAAAAATTAGATATATGTGATGGCGGTCAGTCACTATACTTGCATGAACTCAATACTCCAAATATTAATACCTAATATTAATACCTGCCTTAATAAATGACAAAGATCAAACTACAGTGTATACAAGATGTTTCAAAAGCCAATGTATTGCCTTGCTTGCAGTATTAAGAGTGTGTGCCAGTCAAGTCAGAGACCCAGAGACAGACACTAGCACATACATATGTTACTGCCATCCTTCATAACAAGTTGGAAATATGGAGTATTGAACAAGTACAATTAATGTATCGGAATGAACAGGCTGGATTTTTGATACAAATCTACTGTATGTTGATGAGCTAAATTGGTTGTTGGTTGGTTTCCAGGCCTGGTGATTGATAGCTTAGCTGAGTGAGTAGCCCACCTTGGAGACTGACAAGGAAAAGCTTTTACAGACCTCTGATTTATCACCACAAGCATTTCAGTTGTGCCAGGTTTGACACAAACACTGGCTCCATCACCTCTCGCAGTTGTCTCGTATTTTTGGAACTTAACTTTTGCCCTCCGAACACCAAAGCAATGTCTTAAGGCGTTTGAATAATGCAGCTGGTTGAGTCATCCACCAAGGCCGCTTGGTTGCATGCAAGTGCACGTTCCTCTATACATACTTTATATGCCACAGTATATGTTCATCTAGAGCAGGGTATCTCCTCACTTATATCTTTTAAATTATTTATTTTGGGAAAAGTATATATATTTTGTTGGGAGCTATTGGGGCATGAATAAGCGTGTGTCACGGCCTTTTCACAATCCCTTATGAGCAAATCCCACCCCCCATCCATGGCTTGCCCTGAGCAGGCCCGGCTCAGAGTTCTGCTGATAGCCATGAAGGGATTTGGGCTGGATGGGCAGACCCTGACTGGCCTGATTGCTTTGAATGGCACCGGCTCAAGCTGCCTTTGAAAGCAGGGGCGTTGATGAGCGCCTTTTGATGAGCCTGTGTAGTCACTGCCTCTGGGAGGGACCCTTACTAATACCCCAGCACGAGATATACAGGCAGAGGCAGGGATCACTAGTTACCCTCCAGCCATACATACACACACACACACACACACACACACACACACAGGAGCACACACACATATGCGCACACTGACTTACTTATGATATAACAGAAAAGTACTTAAAGTAAACTTTTTGACCTTTATTTATGTAGCATCGTAGCTTATACATCAAGACAACAAAAGAGTACAATAACTAACTCTAAATTCCCCAAAATATTAGGGGGTTCAATTATTAATATTGTGTTCTCCCTGATATTGTTGATCATCTCAACTAGCATCTGTCTCTGCTCATCCTACAGAGAAGCGTAGAGCCTGAGACAGTGTCTGTTCTATAGTATGTGGGCTTGCTTGTTTTGTTCGCTGTTTAACCTTGTCCTTTTCCTCTCATAAAACACCTTGAACATGAGGGAAGACAAATTACAGCTTCAGACGCAGGTGTCCTGGTGCATTTTTCTCTTTCAGCAGGCCCCAAGGGTATGTTACCTGTGCTCCACAGGGCTGGCTATGACATGGGAACTGTCACTGATGGGGCCCCTGAGGGCCAGGCTGCTGCTCTGAACAGGGTGGCCTGCACTTTTGACAGGTTGTCCCCCAGAGCATAGAGCTCTGAATTTCGAAAGGGTCCGCACTCAGCACCCCTGACCTCAAACCCAGTTACCCCTGGACTTGGGTGTCAGCTGAGTCATTGGAACGGGCATGTCCACCATTGACATCCCTGGTGATTAACATGAAAACACATGGGCTTTTACAGATCTGTGCTCATTATGGCGATTGATGCAAGTTTAGGCATGAAGTTCTTTAGAATACTCATCATCAGCGTGTTCATACGTTTGGAAAATTCCCAGGTAACGCTTGTTGATGTCAGTAAACTTTGTGTCAGATCCAGAGCCGGGGATATGTGCCTGTCTTCTACCACAGTGGAATAGCTTCAGGCGAAAAACAAGCTCATTTTGTGTGAAAGAGCGAGGGAAAGAAGGGGAAAAGAAGTAGCAGTAAATTACAGATAAGTGACAGAGAGAGCAGCTTATCGTGTGACAGCATCAGTGTGGAATGAAGGCCCGGTGTGTGTGTGTGAGTTAACCCTTTGACACATATCATGGTTAGGGCGAAGGTAAGCGAAACACAGACTCAAAGATGAACAACCACGGAAAGGAGAGATTCAGAGAGGAAAATGGGAAAGATGGCAGTTGGGGGTGGTAGGGAGGGGGGGACTGGGTGGTGCTTACAGCACGCCCGGGTTTATTTTCAATTGCAGTTTACGATTTTTCATGGTCATGTCTCCCCTGCCTCCTTTTCAAAATAATCGTCTGTCGGCTTTTGCGAGTCTGGCCGCCTTTCATTTTAGAGGTTTGTTTTTGAAAAGGTTGCTATTATAGCCAAATGGTTTCTGTGCTTCTCTAAACATGGCGAGGCATTAGGCCGGGCTCCGGTTTCAGGGCCTGGCTCCTAATGAGAGACCCAATCACACAGAGGGAAAAGACGGATCAGTCCTGCTACACCAGACCCAACCTGTGGTTTACCTCTTGAAACATAACCATACGCCTTCAATAGCCACTTTTTCCCCCCTTTTCTTTCTCTCTCGACTCCATCTTTCCCTTCACCTCCTGTCATGACTCTTCTCTTTTACAGCCAAACTTGATCAAAGTTGATTTTGCAGCTGCACTGTTCCGCACGGATCCGTAAATAAATAGATTAACACCAGTGCCAAAATGTGGCTCGACAGCTCATGTGTGTTGCATGCAAGGCTCAGGAATTGTGAGCTTCATCTCATATGAGTAAAGAGGTTTTCATCTTCAGCCAGACACACTGACCGAGGTGGTGACTATGCTGAAATTGGACATAAATTAAGGTGGAATATGTGCAGGGTATTTACAGTCCACTCAGTCCAGTGATGTTTCTTTCCACAGGCTGGGAATTTAACTGTAAAGACTGAAAAAGCAAATATTAAGCCTTTTGCAATAAATTTGGGTTCCACTCCCTTTATAAATTCAAGCACAGTAAACATTTTGAAATGTATTTTTCCATCTTTCAGCTTTTTCATTTCCAAACTCAAACTGGAATGGACTTGTTTTTTTGTGCTATAACCGCAGTGGTGGTCATAATATTTTGTTTTTACATTTTTCCTATGCTCGCTAAGATGTCTCAAAGTAATCCTGTACACTGTAAATGTCACAAAAGATTAGAATTGGTGGATGGGGGTATGGTGTGCACCCTCTACCACATTACCAAATACCCACACACACCCATGCACACTCGCACACACACACACACCATGGTGGCTATGGCCCTAGCTCTAACTTCTAACTTCTGTAGCTCTCCACAACTCTTCCTCCAATATACACAGAATTTTCCCGTCTTTGCAATGTGGAGGTTGTCTGTTCTGCACTACTGAGTCACAACACCCTGTCAGTGAGACGCGGTGGCTTTGACTCCTGCAAACTTGTAGAGCCAGGGAGGAAGGAAGGAAGGATGGAATAAGGGAGAAAGAGAGAGAGAGCAGCACTGAGAGTCTTCTGTCACTGCCAGACACTCTTCAGTCTTCATGCAGTGGGGACGATGATTTATGGAAGTGTCTCCATGTTGTAAGAATCTGAGCAGGATCACTCACTCCTGCTCGGAGAAAGAGGTGGAGAGCAGGCTCCTATGTCCCTGGTGCTTCTCTTACACACCTATCTTCACTCTTCTTATTTCAATTTCTGTTTATAGTTTTGACGGATTATGAAAAAGCAATGCTGGATGGATACCTTCTCTTTTATCCCCTTCTGTTCTCCTCTCTTTTTTTCAAAGTGAGTGATTGTTAAACAGTTTATATATTCTCTTTCTGCCTGTGTGTTTATTGGAGGTAGTGAATTAGGTTTGAATCCATCACCGCAGGTTGTGTTTGAAACTTGAAAGGAAGCCCCCACAGCACAAGCCCCTTCCCTCGCTCATCCCCCCGTCATATCCCTCTCACTCTATCTCTCCCTCTCTCTCCCTCTCCATCTCTCTCCCTCTCCCTCTCTCTCTTTCTCTCAGTCACTCACATACCCACTGACACACACAAACGCACGCACACAACCTCACACTCTTTCAGCGTGAGTTGCCACAGTTGTCACACAGTGACGCCGCGATCCGCACATTATTAGTTATTACTTTATCGCCTCCCGAAGCTGTCAGAAGACACCCCCCTGAAATATACAGCAGGCATAAGCCATCAGTCCTCATTACGCCAGACCTGTGTGCAATTTACACCCAGCTGCCGTGCACACACCCATGACAACATGCTAATGTGCGTGTGTGTGTGCGTGCTTATGTTCAGATGACAGGGCTGCATACATGTGATATGAGTACACCTTTGAGGAAATTCACTCACATGTATGAACGGGGCAGGGCCAGTGTGCAACATGATAAAAGCATCCGCCAAGGCCTTCATGTATGTGCTTGGAAAAGGAGCGACGGTCTCGTGTTTTTCCTGCACCTAGGACTTGCTGCTCCGAGCCACCAGGAGGCGAGGGGACGTCACTGTAGACTCGCAGCTCAGGACGGGCTCAGGTGTGCGGTAGAAAGCCCTGCAGGCGCCCGGGGCCAGAACACAGCCTCAGCAAGTCAAGCTGGGTGATTTAGATATAGAGATAGAGATCAACACAAACTTCATCACCTCAGAATAAAGCATGTGTCTGTGCTTTTGCAACAAAAAAAACAAGAAATGCATTTAATGAATTATGTTTTGAATCAGCTCTTGCGTATTCTGCCCGAGGTGGCTGTCATGAACAGATGTACAAGTCAGGTTCTCATCATTACTGGTAGCGTCGGAGAATAGGATTGTGCAAATCAGACCTCCTGCGCTGACATGCCGTTGGATGCTTATTATGCAGTCCTGTAGCCAGTGACTAACCTCTCCACTCTTTGATCTAGCAAAGTGGCCACATTAGCACTGACTAATTCCCCTGGTTGTGGGTTTGGAGAAGGCGCACGTCCCTGAGGCTTGCTGTCACTTTGTTATTACAAAAGTTCGATTGGGTAATTTAAAATCTGTCTATCACATGTTTGACTTGAGTCACAATCATAGTCACTTCTGTTTCCGCTTATGTTAACATTTAGCCGCTGTGTGTTTTATCAATCGGTATCGTATTTCCATTTCTACAGAATGTACAACAAGTCAACTTGAAGCAGTGTTGTTTCACGAGGCAGCTTGTGTGTCTTTTTTTTTATGGAGGACACTTAAGAAGGTCATGAATAGTTACCGCTGCAGCATGCAACACATTAAAGCAACCATGTCTCCATTTTGCTTATTGCGAGGGGGACGTGTCTTGATTTGTCTCCTCCTGCATTATCAGGAGAATGCAGGAGTACAGATGGCCAGCAGCAACAGGAAGGATTTGCAAAGTTGCTCTTGGATAGCTGAGCCTCAATCCCACATAATGCTCCACACAATTATGCAAACTTTTTTTTTCTCACCAAAGAGAACAAGACAAAATAATGGCTTTAATATATGCCCTTACCTCCAGCAAAGTGTTTTGTATGCAAATGAGGTGTGATTTCAGGGATGGAGAGGCGGAGTGTCTCTTGCATCCATCTTTTGTTGCCAGGCGGATTAGGGGAGATCTGTTATGGTTTGTTAACATGAGAGCTTTTGATTCGGATTGAAACGTAACCATGTGTAGAATTAGATTAAAAACAATGTGGGGTGAGTGGCAGCTCAGGGATGTGCCGGACTCACCGCCCGGACACCGGCGTTCACCGCTGTGGCTCCATTGTTCGGCCGGGCCGCTGTTGTGAAGTGGGTTTGTGTCCTGTTTTTGTTCTGTAATGGGCTATAATAACTTATATAAATCACAGTGACTGAGCCTGAGCTCCACGGCTTGGCGCTTGGCATTGATGGAAGGCCTGGTTCTCCGGAGGACTTGTGAGCAGAAAGTCTTGTGCATGCTGAGGGGAAAGTTTGAAAGTCAGCAGGCTTTAGGTTTTACAGTGTTGTTTTGTTATGAAAGGAATCAGCCTGAGGTTTTCTTCTGGGGAGGAAGGTCAAACAAAGAGAGAGGAAGGCTTTGATAGTGATCTACAAACAGTGTGTTAGACCAGGACAGGTGAAGATATAAAAAATATGAAAGGAGCTGAATTTGTGTGAATTTCTTCCCTATCTCTTACCTTGCCCGCAGGACTTTATTTTGATATCAAAAGGAAAATGCGAAAAAATAATGCTGGATTACAAAATCGGGCTGCTGTGATTAAAAATTATACACACGCATCAACAAAGGCAGAGAACAGTAGTAACGATCCCTTGGAAACTATTTAATCAGATCTAGCAAAGGTGTTTTGCTTGATCTGGAGCGCCACTGGTTGTGATAATGTGTCCGAATGATAAATTAAGGTGTCAAGAATTAGTTCAAGCGCTCACTGTGTTCATTACCAGTCAGTGATGTTTTGTCAATAGCAGGACTCACGTCATCGTGTAAGCTTTGGGCGGTGCATTTAGTTACACTGCTGGGAATTGTCCATAACCCTGTTTTACACTGAAAATAGCCCAGAGGAAAAGGGATGAGGGGGGGCGGGTACAAAGAGTAACCACTGATTAATTATGCACATCCCTGATTGTGACATGCTATCTGCTACTATTAATGGGCACGGATAATCACTCTGGATTGTAATTGCAGCCTCTGACTTCAGAAGTGTACAGTGTCCAACATCAATCTTCATACGGAAACCCTGCAATTTAGAGTAGAACTTTATTTGTGGCCTCGTTCTTCTTTTTTGTTTTGGAGTCTCCAACTCATTTTTAAGAAGAGAAGTAAAGTGTTTAAGGAGAAGCGGGTGTAGAAGAGGGTGGAGGGTTTATACGGAGTCAGCCATAGACAGGCGAGTCAGAACAGGAAGCTGTGATATTACTGTACACTGCTTGAGGTTATGAAAAATAATTAGAGATCTGCGTGGAAGAAGAAATTATGTGTTTTGAGGTGGCATATGAAAGTTTTCGCAGCTTTCATTGTTTGAACTTTTAATTCGGCCCTAAATGAGTGTCATTATTCTCACTCACATGTGGTATTACGGCGGAGGAAAATAAACGTGCGCTCGGGAATAAATATCGCATTAAAATGTTTAATGTGATTTAATGAGAAAATAACACGGACCAAATGATTTTTGGGAATCATCAAAGGTGCCACAGAGTGGTTTCAGGTAGCATGTTTGCCATGAAATGTGTCTCTGTAAATGTAAATGTCTGTTTTATGTCATATGTGTAATAACTCTGCCTATTAGAGGGAAAATATAAAGAAGATAAATGGACAGTTTATTTCCCATTTTATCCAATTTCAGCACATTTTTTCATTACGAACTCAAACCTTATAAAAAAAAGTGAAATTGAGCTTGGTTTCCCCCCCTTTTTTTTTTTTTTTTTTTTTTTTTTTTTGCTTTCTCCAAAAGCTTCCCTGGCAGTTTGTCTAAAAGCTGAAATGAAACGAAGAATGTAATTAGAGGGAAGGGAAACTTTTAAGGGGGATTTCAGAATACCGAGCAATCAGAGCCTTAAAAGCAGCTTTTGGTCCCCCATCAGAGAGTCTCCTGCCCAGCCACAGACAGTGTCAGTACACACAGTGTTCAGGGCCCCCGTCCACATTGGAGCCAGAAGACGCCTGACTGTTTTTATTCTACCTTCTACCGTGCCTGTGCTTCGCCGCTGTCACACCTCCCTTACATTAGCCTCACTCTGCGGCTTCCAGATCCAAGTGGAAACCACAACACACACGCTTTCTCCCACTGGAAAGACGGGACAGGAAAGGGAGGCGCGCAGACCGAGAGGATGGGACAGAAAAGGGAAGAGGGAGGGAATACCAGGTGTGAGAAAGAGACCGGGAGAGAGAAATCCAGCAAATATAAATGAAGGCTTTTCAGGGGGATCTGCCCTTTGGTTCTTTCAGGCCCACCGGCAGGGCTAAACAAACAGCCGATGCTTTGGAGAGACACATTAACTGTAACTGCCCTTGATCTGGCAGAGTTTAGAGTGCTGTCGGCACGGCTAATAAACACTTCATTTAGTTTTAATGGCGCCGGCGCCTCTCCGCAGCCTTCAAAAGTACCCTTTATTTGGGTCATTTACGGCTCTTCCTCGAGGAGCACCCGAGGGACGGCAGATCCAGTCCACGTCTGTGTCTGCGCAAGCACTCCAGGCCCAGGGAAAATTAATAGGGCTATCTGGGAAAAATAAATAAGTGATGGGCTTTACCCCTGCCAAGCCCTGAGAGCTTATTAAGGCAAACTATAGGGAGACAGAGCAGGAGGAAAGGGGATTTTAATATGAATTTTGCACCTTTTAATACAGGGCCGGGGTGTTTTTTTTTTTTCTTCAATTTCTCTTATTCTCGCACGCCCTCGCCTATCTTCTTCTCCCTCCTCGTCTTTTGCCTCTATGTTCCTCTTCTATAGTAATTGTAAACACAGCAATTATGGATTGTGTGAGACTTAATTATAGCTTCTGCAGAGCCCTGGGGGAGCTCTGGCGGAATGCTGCGGCTGATAAAAACGCCAGCTCATCAGCACCCCTCCAATGGTGGCGCGCCCCAATGAAAGTGGACCAAAGGGAGCCGGTCCCCCAGGGCCCACCCAGTCCACGGACCAATTAGTATTAGGCGGGAATTAATCTTAACGGGACACAGCCACTCAAACAGGTCCTCCCAAGGTGAGGAGGAATTAATGCGGTTGCCTTATTGAGTATTGCTATTCTTGTCACTTAGGTCGTTCCCCAGTCAGCGCATGGGGCTTATGCATCTCGATAGACGAAGATTGGCCCGTAGCTGACATGTGTTTTCCTGCACAAGCCGTGTCGAGACAGAGGTTGGAGGAAGTTCTTGGACTGGAATAATCGAATCACAGAGTTTTTTTTCCCCCCTTGCCCTGTAATTTTTGCTGTTCATGTTTGCTCCATTTATCTTTTTTTGTCTGGAACGACTTTACCATCTTCGTGGAGAGGGGGAAAGAAAGTGTATTCACTGAGCTGAAGTGTAGTTACTGCTTTCTCTATTTAGACATTCAATGCTCAAGCTCATTGTCAGATCCCATCAGGAAAGGGCTCACACAGTGATCTATGCCCAGTTTGAGTATTGATTTCTGGGGAGCATGGCTCCATTAAGGTCCTGCCTGAGGGTGTGGAGGGGTCAGCAGGGGAAGTTGCGGGCTGCCGTGACCCCAGCTGCAGTTTACAATCGATTAACTCCGACTGGGAAGCGAGAAAGTCCTGGGGAGGTAAACGCATGGCCCCACACGCGATTAGGCTACATTAGCCCTCTGGTCAGACCTGTTCCAGAGGTTGCAGTAAGTTAATTAGCACTTTCTTATGATATCAGTGATGACAGGGATAAAGCAGCTAGCATTGATTCAACTTTACTCCATTTCAGCCTTGGAGACCGACCACCAAAGCACCGGATACTCTCAGGCTCCTTCGTCCTAATCGTCTTAGCACAACACGCACGTCACTACCTGGAAACAATTAGTGAGCACTAACCTGTAACAACCGCTAATATGCTAACTACCACTAACAGTTAAACCTGATATTCAACACTTGGTAATGGTAATAATATATATGAGGGGTCACTGAAGACAGGTTTTGATAAATAAGGCTTGAAATAGATTCTTCCATGTTGACATCCGTTTGTTTAATCTTTGACTTTGTTTGTAATCTGTGTCAATAGGAAGCACAAACAATCTGCAGTCATTTCTTATTCTGGTAATTAAAAGGTGAAGTGCCAGAATTGTTCTTTCTTTCGTCTCACACATAATGAATGTTCACATCCTCACATCTCATCCATTAATCCATTGCTGCTATTTTCTTTAATGTCCCTTCTTCTTCTCTTCACTTCTCCTTTCACCCTCTCTCTCTCTCCCTCTGTGTCTGGCACTACATCTTTGTCTCTTCTCTGCCAGTCTCACAGTGCTCCCTTTGTCAAACGAAAGGTTTGCCAATGGATTGCTGGCGCTCTTTGTTCTTCCTCCTTTACAGTGCGCTCCTCTCCATGTTGTTTGTTTTACCAGGAGCTAAACTACGCTGCACCTTCTTTCCCTCTCCACGTCTCCCTCCATCTCTGCCTGTCTTGTTTTCGCTCCAGGCTTAACCAGGCAAAGTGAACAGCGACAGATGAAGCACCTTGTCTGTCAGCAGCGTTGGAGGGAATTAATCACGATCCAATAAGTGCTCTGATGAGGATTCAGAGATGCTTGTTAGAGATAGAGCCATCAGGTGTGTCTGATCCGTCATGTGCTGACAGCAGCCTCGGGCAGGACACCGAGCCAGGCATTAAGGCTTGTTTAGGGACCCCCCCTTAGGTGCAAGTGGTCATGTGTGCAACCTACACACACACACACACATGTACACACACGTAGACACACATTTTTTGACCTTAGCACTGTCTCTGATGTCAGCGTACATTGTCATCGCCGACGAGAACAGTGCAGAGACACAACACAGGTGAGGCGCTATCGCACATTAGCGGTTATGCGCAGCCGTGTCCTCACTTGCCAAGGGAGCGCCGAGCTCATTTATAAAGTTGGCGTCGACTCTAAAGTATAGGTTGTGTAGAGCTTTGTGACAAATCTCTGACATGACTGGGTAATCAGATAAGACCACAGAGAGCCAGTGGGACCAAAAGAGCAGGTTGAGAAACAATAAATATCTCTGTAATGATACAAATTATAAGTGTTATAGCATCGAGCGTCTCTGTGATGTTGCTCTTTTGCGTCTGCACCCAGTCACACATTCCTCAGGGTAATTTATAACATGACTCGGAGCAGCTTGTTTAATTTCACAGAGCCAAATGAAAGCGTTTGCGGCACATTGGCATACTTTTCTTGTTAAGCAATGTTTAAGGGTGAGATAGACACAGCGGTAATTGCAGGTTTGACTGAAAGAAGGAGTTGCAGTTTGCAGACATCAAGCCTCCCCCGCCCTGGGAAGAAAAAGAGAATTAAAAAAAAAAGAGAGAATGTTACAGATAAAGCCTGACGGGGGGGATGAGCGGGGGGGTGTTACCCACAACACTCTTTCACAATCGGCGATGCTCGAGATGTCAAAGTACGAAGGGAAACATTTGGAGTGGAAGTAAAACAAGAACGCCGAAAAAAGTAACTAGGACAGAAGTTAAGAATGAGGACACATCGGCCTGTAATAGCAGTAGCATAACAAACACGAGCCAAAATTAGTCTCTCACAATAAACTGACAAGCGGTATGAAAACAAGCCCGCGTACATGATGCGAGATTATAATGAGGCATTGATCGCTTGTCCTCAATTCCATTCCAGTTCGCTCTAAAATTAAAGGCAGACACTTGTAAACAGCCGTACCTACGTGTTGGCTGATCTCATTAGCTTCCCTTTTTATTTCCACCGCACGCTAACCAAGTGTAGGATGGAGATGAGAGGCTCCGTGTCATTTCCCCGTGTCTGGCCCCTTTCGTTCCTGGCCTTTGGGGTTTATCGCCTAGTTCGCCACCGTCGCTGAGTGTTGCCGAGTGAGACCCTCTGGGATGTTTGTTTGCGCTGTCTTTTATTGTGCCATTTTTTTTTTTACTGCCATTGTGGCAAGACAGGAATGTGCCATTGCTCGTTGTTGGTCGCTGGAGTGAGAAAGCCCAATTACCTTGGGCTCCAGTGCCTGGTTGTAGTTGGAGGCTTGTGTGTGTGCGTGTGTGTGTAAGGGTGTTCTGGTGAGCAGCTGTCCTAGGGCCCTCTGGCAGTGATGTCAGTGGACGCTTATGGTCGCGGTGGTGACAGCGAGGAGGCGGAAGGAACTCCTCGCGCGCTTTGTCTGCTGCCATCTTGGTTCCCACTCGACAGCCAGCTCTCCCCACCGCTTCTTAACGGCTGTCTGATGTCGTAAAATTCGGTATGTGACGCAGAGACCAAAGTCATGTGCGCCCCTCCCAGTTTACACAGTATGTGTGGCCAATTAGAGCTGGGGTTACGAGGCTGATGTATGGATTATAGCCTATTATTCCCTCTTTCTTAATATCACCCATTAACTGCTGTGTCATTAGTTACTTCACCAACTGTGGTGGTGGCACAGGAAGGTACAAGATCTGTCACACACATTTCTGGTGTGTGGGACATGGTAATGTGCCTGCAAAACGGTTCCAGTATTCTGGGGGAATTTTAGTAGACTAATCCCTGAACCACATTATACTGTTGCCATCTAATGAAAACGAAATTGCAAGCGAGTCAGTTTGCTTTCAAATTGATTTCCTTGCATCTTTGGAAATAAAAATTGATGAATGCTTTTTTATTGGCTGTGGAATCATGAAATTTACTCAGGACTGTGCAAAGCTTCAATTCCAGCGAGAACAGAAACGTAATGAATTGCAAAAAAAAAAAAAGAACATTTCAGCTGCAGTGTGTATTGTAACAGTAGAATCCTGTGACGCAGCATTGACTTGTCTGCCTGTCTCACACACACTCACACACGCAGCGTGGCACTGTCGTGAGTGGTTTCTAATGGAGCCTCTGATGAATAATGAGTCCATACACTGGTAATGTTCTGTGCTGAGTAGCGGCTGCATTGGTTTCTGTCCTGTTAACTCTGCCGGTGTAAGATTGATTGTGGTGTGCTCCGCAGTCATACACAGACACTTCATTGCTTGGCGATGAAAATAAAGCTCTCTAGCTGAAATGAAGAGCAATGGCATCGCCGGCCGCACAGACGGGCCAGCACCCAGCCTGGGGGGGCGGGGAGGGTGGGTACCGCCACCAGCGTGAGTGAGTGACACGCCAGGCCTAATTAGATGTATTTGTTTACACGTTGCTTCCTGCTATTTGTGGTGTGGTGGCGTTTGGTATCGTTTTCCCCTCTTAAGATGAATTGTAGTCTCCCAATTTAGGCCTTTCCACTGTACTTACAGATCCTCCACAAAGAGTCTCCTTCAAATTACACTTGACACTGTGAAGAAACATCTAATAGAAGTGTGTAATGGGCTCTGATGACAAACTACACGGTTGGAAGACCATGTAATCTTGCCGCAATTAATTAAAGCGCGTCCTCTATGCCTGTGTGTGTGTGTGTGTGCGTGTGTGTGTGTGTGTGTGTGTGTGTGTGTGTGTGTGTGTGTGTGTGTGTGTGTGTGTGTGTGTGTGTGTGTGTGTGTGTGTGTGTGTGTGTGTGTGTGTGTGTGTGTGTGTGTGTGTGTGTGTGTGTGTGTGTGTGTGTGTGTGTGTGTGTGTGTGTGAGAACCCGGTACGTTCTCTCCCACCCAGCCTAAGCAGATGCCACAAAATAAGTGAAGTAACGTTGCCTGTCAACGGTAAAAAATGAAGACCCGCAACCGAACAAAGAAAGGTACTTAGAGCTGGAAGAGGGAGGCAGATGCGGGGTTATTTGTGCTCCAGTGCTCCTCGGTGTCCCAGTAAGGGTCCTCTCACAGCTCAACATCTGTACCTCCACCCGCCTAATTACCCACAACACCCTTGCCCAACCGCTTCCCAGTCTGTCACCACCTCAAAGCTCGCAAGAGAGGAGAAGGAAGGTGAGAGGAATGCTTCTCCGTCTCCCCTCCGCTCTTAATTGTACAGTACTTCTGTGCGCTGTTGTTGTTTGATTTTCCCCCCCTTCAAAAGTTGTTATTTACAATGTCGCTCTTTGCCCCACACGTTTTTGCCAATCTGCTCTTACATTGTAATTCTAGCGTCGTTACCTGCATCTTTATTTCCTACAAAGGAGGCGGCTCATTCTCTCTCTCTCTCTCTCTCTCTCCACATTGTTCTTACACTTTACTTTTTCAATTCTATCTGTTTGTTTATTTACACAACACGCACAATATCGATTCAAAGCCCGGAGAACAATTAAGCTCATTTTGGGGGGGATAATTCCCATTTCTTTGCTTCTCTTTATAAGTCGGTGAGGAATTTGCCGTGCTTGATGCCAGCTTTGATGGGAGCTCTCAGCCTGGACTTGCATCTGCCATTGATCTGATTAAAGGCATTATGCATTGTCTAATGAGTTTTACACATGGCTGGATGTTGAATAATCACCCGGTGATTTCTGACCCAGGACTCGTCTTCTCACCCCCTCCTTTATTCATTTTTCTCACTTTCTCCCATTCTCACTGGTGTGTGTGTGTGTGTGTGTGTGTGTGTGTGTTGGGGGGGGGGGGGGGACCAGACACTCCGCTCACAGAAGAGGTAACGAAAATCAATCCAGACTGTGATTTGGAGTCGTCGTCGTTGTACCCCCCCCCCCCCCCCCCCCTTTCCTCTCAACTCAAATTGATTCTTTTGCTTGTTTTGCTTTTAATATTCATTTTACAAAAAGTGTTTGACAAAATGTGCAGAGAATGAATATTAGATGTCAGGCCATCTTTGCGCGATATCGGTGTGGAAAACTATAAATTTTACCCGTCTGCAAATTGTCTGGCAATTAAAGTGTATTGTGTATAATAAGCTGCGTCTCTATTGGGTGTTTAGCTTTATCGAGCCTGTCTGGAGATAGAACTCATACCTGCTGCTCGGTGAATTGGAGCACATAAAAGATGGACTGAATATGTTCCCGGGGAATATTGCCCTCTCCAAAAGACCAATCCGTCTTGCTTAGGAAGGCAATCTTAGGTGCGGTAGATAAACTAATATTTGTGTATAACCTCAGTCAGACAATACAAATGATCGGATGATTTTTCATCTCCTTATGCATACAGGGAAATATGAAAAATTGAGGTTTAGGAATATTTGCAGGGTCTGCGAGGCGGCTGACTGGGCCGCCGAGTGCCCTGGGCCACGCTCCTCACCAACGACTGCTGAGTGAAGAGTGATGAGAATATTATACCCGTCTGTTTCCCGTCACTCCCCATCCTCCCCTCCCACCTCTTTCATTCTCTCCTCTCTCCAAACTAATTCATACGGCCACAAGATGGAGGGAGAGAGATTGAGAGGGGGGTACAGTCAGACATAAAGCAGTGCGCCGGCCGGCAGCCGCCGCCTTTTCGTTTGACGATCTTTTGACTTTCGCCATCCCGTGATTGACAATCACACTGACATGCCTCGCCTAGCCCCCCTCTTGGCCCCCTTTATCCTCTTTATTGTCGCTCCCTCCACCAACTTCACCCACCAGGACCGGAGAGCGGGGGCGGTGGGTTATGCAGAGTTTTAAGATTTGATCAAAGCTCTCACATCTCAAATTCTTTGCTTATTTTCCCCTGTGCAGCATCTATAGCACTTCTTATTTACTATTTCTAGCTATATAACACACAGATCTTTTCTCGCAAGCATTTCAAGGGCATGCTGCAGTTTGTGTTAGTAGCATCAGTCATCATTTGCTTCCTTTAAATATACCAGCCCGTTGACCTCCTCTATTCTCCTTCCCTGCCTTGGGGAAAAAGTGCTGAATCCCACAGAATCCAGCCATCAAGCACAATTCCCCTCGCAGCCGCCGCCACCACCCCCTGACACGGAGACGGTGGCATTTACCTCCTACTCCCTCCCCGACTCTCCCCCCTCCCCAGTTTTATATTTTGACTTTATTGCGTCGCCTCACGCCAAAGCCTCCGTGTTTTCCCTTGAAAACCTTTCTGTTTGCTCTCGATATTTCTGCTTTATCTGCCTCTGCCCTCTGCTTTTCAATATGTCTTTTTCTCCCCCGTTTTATTTCATTTTCTCCCTCCCTTACCTCACCTCCTGTCCCCCGCCATATCCCCTCTCCCCCCTTCTCTCCCCCCCGCACTGTTTCAGCCTCGCCGCCGCAAAGAACTTCTCCTCCCCTCCCCGTGTTCGTGATAAATCAGGGGTCTGAGCGGTGGCACTCGGTCGGAGGCATCACTCGCAAGGGCTGATGAGATAAGCGGCGCTCATCTTCTCGGCCCTGTATGGAGATTTATTGGGCTGGGATAAGCAACAAGCTAGCCATCACTCTCAGCCAAATAGACTCCCCGCCTGCATGTGTTTATTCTTATTGCACTGCCGCGACCACTGCCGCTGTCAGGGGTGGAGTAGCCCCCCGAGGCCCGCTCACTGGTAGAGGAAGCCTAGCCCAGCTCTCTGGATCATTACCTTCTATTAGATCAAGAAAACAAGCCTGCACACTGGGGCTCTGAGTGACACTGATGGTCCAATTTCTCTCCATCTCCGTGGACCACATAGGCATATATACAATAAGGTTACTGTACAGTATATATTGGCTCTTCACGTCGCAGTTTCTGGTCTTTTCTTTGCAGAATATTTAAGCATTACCCATCTTATGACTCGAAAGTGACGATTATTCACGTCTCTCTTTGACAAAAACGCGTGCAGGCGTTTAACCACAGGGGTCAGATGTCAGGGGGGCGTTTGGGGGCAGCTAACGTTTGGACGCAGCGACATATCGGCCCTGTGTATCTCTTTAAAACCTTTTTTCGTTTAGAATTAATTGCATCCG
Organism: Genypterus blacodes; assembly: GCF_046128005.1. Lineage (NCBI taxonomy): Eukaryota > Metazoa > Chordata > Actinopteri > Ophidiiformes > Ophidiidae > Genypterus > Genypterus blacodes. The sequence continues at coordinate 13,325,010 of NW_027466879.1, forward strand.
TGGCTCTACAGGGCCACTTTGCTCCCGGTCTTTAACGTTTGTTTTCCAGCTGCTGATGACAGCATTAATTTTAGCCAGGGCGGCGGTCTGAAGCATTAACTGTTGCATTGGCTGGTGTCACCACAGCTACAAGCCAACACTCCAGCCTTCCAAGCACTACCGCAAAAGCACACACACACACACACACACACACACACTCCACTCATCCAACAAGTTCTCCACAAATTGCTTTTACCCTCGTCACCCCATGAATGCACACACACACACACAAACACGCACACACACACAAACTTAGGCCAGTGTGGGGGTAGTGCGGGTTAGTTCTTCACCATTCAGGTTATATTTAATCATTGCTGCAGGATGAGGAGGCTTTTCTCTTTATGAAAGGTATTAGAGCAGCACTGTGTTTTCACTCAGCTTTACACTCTGCCCCTGTGCTTTTCTTCCCCTGACCTCTGTTACCATGTGCCAGGGAGGAATTCGATGAAGTGACACCAGGCCCCACTATCTCTTCCCCTCTCTCTCTCCCTCCTCTCTCTCCACCTCCCTTTGCTGTCTCAGATTCTAATAGTGTGTCTGGCAGGTCTGAACTGCCTCTCATCTCATCAGTGGGGTCACACCTTTGGGCTGCCCTCGCTTTCTCTCCTCCAGCGCTCGCCTTGTCATTTATTTTGGTGCTCAAATGGCCGCCGGAGAGCTGGCAGGTCTGATTCAATCTCTTACATCCTGAGGCTGATGTACCGGACAGAGCCACCACCTGCGATAGCGCTCAGGGGGGAATGGAAGAGACGTGGGGGGGGGCAGGGTTATCCAGCAGGAGCTATCGGGGGGCCCGCATGTCGTGCAACTTTTTGCTCCTCGCTCTCCTTTTTGCACTTTCATGCAGAACCTTAAAAACCTCCGGGGAGAATTTTCCTTTGCCATACATTGTTAAAACACACTTTCGTTAGCCAAGGAATCGGACTCTGACAGAATACTCTATCATTCAACTTTCCCTCTGCATCCTTATTTGACTTCCCCCCCATCCCTACTTGATCTGTACTACTTCGACTTAAGGGCTCCATTCTCTTTCATCTATCTAACGTTACAGAGGGAAAGTGAGAGGCATTGAGGGGAGCTCCAGCATGGGGGGGCGGGGGAGGGGGGGGGGGGGCTTTACATGCCTTTTCAACACTTTGGAGACGCTGGGGATGCTCTCCATTCTGCTTCATGTTGCACCCCAAGACTCTCCTCACTTGCCTCGGCATGCATCAGCAGACATTTGGTCATTAGATAGATTGACAGTGATTGTCTGGCCTGCGGAGCTGAGGCAGCCTCCGCTCGGCTCGGACGCCTGCTTTGAAATGCACACATATAGATTTTGTGTGGGTGAACAGAATTAACAGAAAACGTTACAAGCGAAGGGAATCGATAATGGTGTGAAAGATGCAGCGGACAGTGTGGAAATCACATTTTGGACAGGTTTCCGCTCTGTAATTGATTGGGTTTAACTGTAAGCCGGTGCTGTATTTTCATTTCTAACTTAAAGGCTTGTAAGGTCTGCCGCAAGAGTCTGTAACATTGGAACGGTCGGGAGTCTCTGTCCTAGTTTACACAACATTAAATACTGTACTCAAATTGCTCCTTCAACCCAAAGGTCAGTGTCAGAGGAATGCGATTGGCGGATTCCTTCCCTCTGTAGTCATATTTGCGTTGTTGCAGGCTCACAGAGGCTTGTGTGTTAGAGACCAGCTCCTATTTCCCACAACTAAGATCGAACCAGTGATGAATCCCATTATCTGCAAATGTCCTCCCAGTATTCTCAAACTCTGTCACGTGTGCTGTTATGCGGGTGTGTGCGTGCGTGTGTCGGGGTCGGGGTTGGGGGGGTCGTCCTGTATTATTCATCAGTGGTAATGAGTGAGTGGAGCTGGCAGCATCTGTGGCCTTATCGATCCAGTCCTCTGGTGCCTCGCCTTCACTAGGGGGCCACAGAGACGGAGCAGAAGGTAGAGAAGGAGGTGAGTTCGGACCAGACACGGCCCCTTCCTCCTGTGCTGAAAGAACGGGCCGGCACCTGGACCTGGCACCGACATAGATTACTGGGACTCACATGTCTGATCTTCTGTTGTTGTTGTTGTTGTTAAATTCAAGTCTCATTTCGCGTCCCCGCTTTAAGTCGGATTGACAGAACTATAGTTGTATGTGTGTGTACGTATGTTCACTGTGAAGGCGTGTGAATTGTGGTAACCACTCAGCTGGCCTGTCCACCACACGTTGTATCTGAACCTTGCAGCAGCCTGTCCTTCTTCCCCTCTCCCTGTCTCTATGTACTCCGCCCTCCCCCCCCCCCATTTTCCTGCCTTGGCGCACAAATGCACGCAGGCTAAATTAGGCCGGCCCCTTTTTAATACCACAGAGAGGGGAGACGCAGCCATTATGAATTATCCTTAATTACAGCCATTTCCTCAACTAATAAAGCTGCTAAATCTTGACTGCAAAGGTTAGTTTACCCAGCGTGCATAAAAAAAACACTGTGTGTGTGTGTAGCTTTGCATCTGTCCACACACCGCGCTCAGGCATTCAGGCGTACATGCCGTGGAGATTGGTGTGTGTGCGTATGTGGATGCAGGAGTGCTGGCTGGTTGGCAGCACCCATAGTCCCATTAATTTCACGTGGGCTCCCTATCACCAGCCACAGATGCCTATAGACACGTAAATGAGTCTCCAGCGAGCGGTGTGCCGCCTCAGCCAGCCAGCTCGGGCCTAATGGGCTGGAAAGGCAGCGTATGTGACGGCAGGAGATGAGGGCCTTATTTACACAGGCAGACATTAGTGGATGGACGCTGATTCACTGATTAACACGTCAGCCACCCCTACATCCTCCTCCTCCTCCTCCTCCTCCTCCTCCTCTTCCACATCTCCATGCCTCCCACAGTTCTCTTCATCCTCTCTGTTCAAACCTCTACGCCCAAAGCTACACACTTTATTAGTAATTTGTGAACATATACACAAACATACAACATATATATACAAACACACATCCTCTTCCGCCACCTTCTAAACTTCCCACACCAAAGCTCGCCCTCTTACTAATACATGTACACAAAAACATAGGAAAGGACTCACACACACACATCCATGCACAAATCCCAGTGTTGGAGATGCACAGTGGCAGGCTGCTGAGAAAGGAGAAGCCATCTGTGAATGATAGCTCCTGTGGAAAGATAATGTTTCTCATGCTGCGCCAAGTGAGGCGCTGATGGAAGAAGATGACTTTCTGAATGGTTAAGTGGGTAAACGTTAGATCACGGTTGCAGCGCTCCCACTCCGCTCGCCCGCCATCAATCCCTCCCTCTCTCTGCCTCCGCTCCCCCCTTTGCTCTGCCTCGTTCCCTCTTTCCGTCTACCGAGATTGTTTATTGAAAAGGCGCGAGGAGGCCGCCGATAAGAGAGGCAAGGCTAATGCCGTGATTTGTGTCAGTCACGCCGTACAATTTGTTACAATCGCGACAGTTATCACAATATAATATGTTTATTCTGGTCAATTAGGTGGCACAGGAGGCTCCTGCATTTGAAGTGTCACATGCACGATGAGACAGGGTGGGGGCCATCAAAGGAAATGGAACTAATCTAATTGTACAGCATCTCACACTGCTGCCACCTCTATAACCGTGGCCTCCGCCCGTCAGCCTGTGAGCTCATGTATTGTGGGAGCAAAAAAGGAGACATCTGTACGGGTCTGCAGGCTCAAATATTTCCCTGTGCTGCTTTTGTTATACCGCCACATGTGTGAACATAAACACAGATGTAGACAGTCCTGGTAGATGTTGCATTTTATGTAGAATGTACTCATACACATACACATATACACTGATGTGTGTGCAACACTAATGCCTAACATATATGTTTACAGTATATTTAGACACAAAGCTTTAAACCTTTACATGCAAGATTTTGGGGCTGCATTCACAAATATATTTAGGCCAAAATCGCACTACACACAACACTCCAAGCCACAAAAAGACGGATTGTATACACCTAAACATACAAGCATTTAGATATTGTATATTCAGCCACATGGACTTACACACATTTGGGTTTTTGAAGGCACAATCACAGACACACTATTGTGACCCAGTCTAGCATGGATCCCCAAAGAGTCATGGTTTACATGAGAGCAGGCCAGGCAGCGGAGACAGGCTGCACCAGTGCTTCCATCGATCTGAGAGGGTTCATTAGGTAAGTGCTGACATCACAGATTGATGTCTCTTTAAACCAGTGCCTGCCTAGGAGCTGACAAGGAAAATCAGCACTATTGACTCCCATATTGGTTTGTGTGTGTGTGTGTGTGTGTGTGTGTGTGTGTGTGTGTGTGTGTGTGTGTGTGTGTGTGTGTGTGTGTGTGTGTGTGTGTGTGTGTGTGTGTCCTGCCTTTGCATACATGTTTCTACACTTACATGTTTGAGTACATCCATGGCTATGTGCACATATGTGCCAATAAAATGAGCATGTGCATAATGGCATTTGGCACACAGGGGTTTGTGTGTGTGTGTGTGTGTGTGTGTGTTTGTGTCTGTGCGCGCACATGTGTGATTTCCCTAGACACCATACTAAATGCCTTTGTCTTTGATGGGCTCCCTGAGTGTAGGTGTTCACTAATGCAGCTAGTTATACACTCAGCCATGCGGCTAAGGAGCTTGTCAGCCCGGTTCTGCCTTTATGCCATCGTCCATCCATCAGCCAATACAGAGGAGAGGAGAGATGATGGTGAAAAATGGATGGAAGAGTCAGAGAGGCACAGGATAGATGAAGAAGATTGTGAGTCATTTACAGTCCAAAGTGAGACTGGTCGGCCTCAAAGCTCAAGGAAAATGAGGATGTTTTCCCTATTGTCTTGGATACAGAACTTTAAAACTAACGACTAAAAGTTATCTCAGCGGACGACTCCAGCCGCACCACCCCCACCCTGTGCTTGTCGATTGATCTGCGATGTCATTTGTATCTGATGTGTTTCTCTAATTAAGATCAGGGTAGAATCATTGGCATTGAGCGACTCCACGCGCCTATCGATCGCAGCAGGGAGAGAGCTAGTGTTTGCGAGGCTTGCATGAACAGCAGTGACAGGAATCAAACTGGCAGGTCAACCCGTGGCCACAGGGACACTGGACCGAGTGAGACGGTCCAGAGAACCTCTGGTGTCCGGTCATGGTGTTGTGTGAGTGACGCCATGCTAAACTCATCAAATTCCTGCTCCTACTGTGTGTTTGTACAATATAGTTTGTTAGTGTTAGTGTCATTATATCAACACATACATGTACTTCCCCCTATCACACTAAAATGAGGGAAATAACAATCATATCAGCTTTATCTCATTTGTAGTTACTAATGCTTCATAGTCAAACTGTTTGGCACTAAAAAGGTCAGATCAACTGTACACACTCTAAGTCTTTGGTTGTGCATGCAAGATCATTGCAACATATTGAGCAATTGATCAGCTCCCTCTGCTAGTGGAAGACTAGGAAATCATCAATACTCTTACAAAGACAAGGACATTGGACTTAACCATATCAATAATGCTGTATTTTCACAAATACGAAAAAGTAAAACAGCGTAGAAAGTTTGTCTGTGCTTTCATTTTTCGCCTGAGCTGAGCATAATGCAAACCAAGTGTTAAGATTGTGGGTTTTCGCAGAACCAAAGGCATGAATCCCTTCCAGGCCACCGTCACCGCAGGCACATCCCCATTGGCTGCCTCCAGGAGATTAAAGAAAATAATTGCCAGCTGATTGGCTGTTTAATTTTTCATGGACCTTTGATGCACAGGGTGTTTGTATTACCTTTATCAGCGCCGGGCATAATAATGGGATAGCATTTGACACACTTAAGTGAAACATTCTTTTTCGCTCAGTAGAAGACATTTTTACTCTGCAGTTCTTGGTAGAAGCAGGAAGCATTGTAGTCGTCTGTTGCTGTGTGTGAAAAAATGTCCTAAAAATACTTTATCAGTACAATTTCTGAATGATTTGTCAATGATACACTTGTAGTATCTTAGTAGTCTATCAGGGCTGTCAGTACTCTCATGGTGGCCTGTCTGCGTGATGAAGATGCACATAACCTTGCAACCTTTTGTCCTTCCTCCTTGAATAACAAAGCTAAAGGTGCAGAGTGTATTGTGCGTTTGATTTCTGATGTAGGGATTCTATCTTTGACTCACATTTGCTCGCACCAGAACTTGTGTCTAACTGCCTCTCTTTAAGCGCCGTGAAAGTACACGAGTACACTTGTGCCAGTTTCTTCCAAATCAGGGACAGCTGCAGTTGACAGTCCCATGTTCGTACCTCAGCCTCAGTGACATTAATCTCTTCCTGTAGGTGACCTAGCTTCTCATTGCCAGGCTGTGTGTGTGTGTGTGTGTGTGTGTGTGTGTGATGTTTTCGGCGGATGTCTCCTCTGCGGTTCCGCTTCAGAAGTCCAGGAACGGTGAGCTCCTCATGGTTGTCACTTTGAGGTGGGAGAGCAATCATTTCCTTGGACAACAGTGCCGTCCTCATCCCTGCTTCCCGCCCTCTCTGATTAGTTCCTCTCACTGAGGAAACGGGAGCAACATTCTAATAATTTGCATCCAGAATATTTTCTTCTTGTTTATTTTTTTCTCTCTCTTGTTCCTGCTTCTTTTCTTTGCCTCCTCTCCTCTTCTCTCTCCCCGTCCCCGTCTCTTTTTCTCTGCCGCTCTCTGCCGTCTCCCCGTTCCTCATTTTCCCCTGGATGCTGTAGAGCATTTTATTACAATTGTCAGAAACTGTAACAATTCTATTGTGGGGTGATTACGACGGGGTGTTTTACCCACAGATCACCCGAGCAATTAAAATCTGTAAATAAGGCTACCCATGATGCCTCAGTCCAAACAATGGGGTCCCGTAGGAAGCATTTGTTTGAAGAACTGTAGAAGGGAGAGTATCGCTGTCGCACTCCCCCCGCTCGCTCTCATTCTCTCTCTCTCATTCTATCTCCATCTCTCTCTCTCTCTCTCCCTCTCTCTCTCACTCATTAATTAGGCGCCGCTCCTCCAGCCCGACACGGCTACAGCGACGGGGCAGCTTTGCACATTCGCAGTGACACATATTCCAGACACGAGATGAAGTTGTTTACTTTTGTGTAAGGCCTCGCGTTACGCCACTGCACTTTGTTTTCCATGGTGGAAAAGATAATGCCGGCCTAATTGCTCCAGCTGCAGCTGCTCGGGAAGACAAAAGAGAGAAACCTGTGCTACAGAACTATGCGGGAACAATTAAGACAATAAGTAGACGCGTGCCTATATACTGTAAGACACACAGGCACACAGAGTCATAATGTTACTATGAAAGAGTGATTTGGAACAGATCAAGCATCAGGGATTCTGTCAGATGTCGAGTTTGAAAACCTTCAAAGGTTATTGGGAGATTGGCTGCAGATAGACTCAAGGAATCCAGGGAAACGCATTTTGATCCTTTCATTTACAGTTCAAAAGTTAAACCCAGGTATTGATGTTATCATCAATAACAAAATTGGGATTCTATGACTTATGGTTCAAAGGTTGTTGGTCAAAATGCAAAAGGGGTTATAACAGCACTGCCGCCATCAAGCTGAGCAGAACCAAAATATGTTGGGTTCTTTCCCTGAATCATGTTCAACCTGCACAGAAGGTTCCGTTGCAATCCTTCAAAAACTTTTTGAGATAGTCTGCTCACAGACAAGGCTGAAAACCTTGGTGAAGGTAATGGTTTAGTTATGATGTTTGGGTTAAGTTGTTTAAGTTGACTAATAACACCAAGATTTAAGCTTAGCCTCTACCTGCTTTAAAGCAAAATGGTTCCAGCTCCTGGAATGGCTAAGCTACTTTTTATTGTGTCTTTTCCTTTGTAGAAACAAAAGGGCTCTTTGTAGTTTTGTGCGAAGACATGTGGAACATGTCATGTATTTGGTGTCAGTATATGCATGTATGCCCCCCCCCCTCCCAACACACACATCGAGACACACACACCTTCATAAATTACTCACGAGCGGAGTTTGGGCAGGTTGGAGCAAAGGAAACAGACAGATAGAAGGAGGGAACATGGGAGTATTGCAGCGCCACATTGCCGTGCGGTGATGCTAGCCTCTCTGGGCCTCACCAGGGGCTATATGCCTTACCAAGATCCTGTTTACAGTCAGCCAGAGAAGCTGCCAGCCATCCATTTCCATAAACCTGCCTGCGGTCCTCTGCGGAAACACTTTCTCTCTCCCGGAGATTCATCGCGATGCCTCCTGCTCTGCCGCTCTCACACTCTGCATCTTGTGTTTCTCTCTTTGTTTCCATCTGTTTTCCTCCCATCTCATCTTTCAATTACCCCTCGTTTGCTCCCCTTTTCTTTCACCACCTCAATTTTCTCTCATGTTTCTTGTTTGTTTTTTGGGCTTTCTGCCAGTTGTAACCGTTGAGTTCTTCTTCATTCACACAAGTTCACTGGCAATTGTTGCCAGTATTCCAGGAATGTGTCGCCTCTGGAGGGATGGGTTGGATTAGATTTTGGGACATCTTTGAGAAGTGTGTGTCTGTGTGCGTGTGCGTGTGCATGTGCGTGTGTGTGAACGTTTGTGTCTTGTGCATGTCAGATGTATACATACACATTCCATATCTCTCCGCCCTATTTGAGTGTAAATGTGTGTTTGATTACCTGCACAAGGTTCTACTCATTTTATATCAGCATCACTCTTTGGTTGGAGTCTTCTTCCACGTCTTTACCCACGTGTGCACATTCTCCATCAACTCATAACTCACCCGAGTGTCTATAAGCACTTTTCCATGCTCATACACATCCCTGCATGCATCTGCCATCTCCAGCTTTTTGCCTGTACGTGTTTGGATTTTTTTTCTCTCTCTGGTTCAGCCACTTGTGTAGTTGCCATGTTCCTGCGCCTGTACATCAGTGAGCATCTGCTCTTTCAACAAGGTCCCCATGGCCTCAAATGTCACAGCAAGCAGCTGCCAGACAAGTGTATTGTGCAGGAGGCTTGTGTTTCGCCTCCTCCTGTGCCTCTACTTCCTGTCCTGTGACGTTAACTGTGATTGAAAGTAAGCAGTCAACAGCGAGCGAAGGAGCGAGGAGGAGGAGGAGAAGGCTTTTTTGCTTTTTAGAACATTGAATTCCTGTAATCTGGAGTAGTGCTGCTGTTACTGGTGCTCATACGCTGGGCCTTCATGTTCTCCAGGGTCTTTGGATTAGACGAGGGTTGGCAGTGTGTGCATGTGTACGTGTGGGTGTGTGTGGCGGGAGGGAGCTGCTGTTGTGCAGGTACGTGGTCCCTCTTGTGTAAAGGACCAGTCCAATGGCAAGCCGTTTTTAGGTCATCTATATTGTGTTCCATGTTGCACAGTATGTAGTGTATCAGGGGACAAAGAGTACGTCCATGTGTATGACTTTTTGTATCAGTGTGTGTGTGTGTGTGTGTGTCTCATATACCTTTTTAGATGACTGCACGCTGTTGTGCACCATTTAAGATCCTTGCCTTTCACAGTATAGACAGCAGTAGGTGGCGTGTGCGTGAGTCTGCACATACGGAGACTTGCTGAACGGACGTGTATGTGAAGTGGCAGGATTGGAGCACTGAGGCAGAAGAGATGGGGGGCGAGGAGACAGGCAAGTACACCCCCCAGGAGGGGCCTGGGGGGTAGCAGGCTCGAGGTAACCCCTCCAGCTCCCCCTCAGCACAGCCCGCTCTGCTTTTAGACACTGCTATTGATTTGTCCGGCAGACCACAGGTTTGCTTCTCAGCTGAAGCATGTCTCTTTTCACCTCCCTTTGCCTGCAAAACAAAAGACGGACACTGTTGCTTTTGATGTGTGATTTCAATGGCCATTACCTGTTCTCACCACACTGCAGTACACCACACACACAGTGCCCACAGATTTCCTCCCTGGCATAGCGCTTGCATGAACCATCAGGGGGCACTGTTAGACTCATGCTTGTGCCTTTAAAGATCCAACCCAACCCCTGGCATCAGAGCTTCATTGTCTTATCTTGTCACTGTAGAAACGCACAAGTTCACATCTCTGCTAGTTTTGAACATTACTACAAGCTGGAGAAAAGGTACTTGAGTTGCCAATCAATCCACCGTCTTGATCACTCTCAGGATCACAAGCTGCAGAGATTCAGTGATAACTCAGCCAGAAGTGAGAATTTGCCCCAACTGTCACTTGAGATTTCCTCTCCACTTTGCTATTTGTGATCACTGTGTGAGGGGAAGTGTACATTTTGATTCTGACAGATGACGGAGAAAGCCGGGGGAAAGTCGCGATCACCTTAAGCCCGTGCAGCCGCGTCAACCTTTATTTGATCAGAAGTCATCCGACAGTGCCGGTGTGCTGGCTGACAGGAGGATGAAGCCAGTGTTCAAACAGCGTCATGGTGACACATTAACATGAGCAGAGCTTTTTGGATAACTAGGACTTCTGTGCTATCACAGCTGTCAGATGACACAAAGCCAAAATGCCGCTCTGCTTGTTTCGTAACATAACCCAACTATTGTAAAGAGGAACATTTGCACCTGCTCACCATTCCTTTCATACGGTTCCAGAAATTGTCATTACACATCCTGTATTTTTAATTAAAACACCCTGGGCTGAGTCATCACAAGTGTTTTCATGTCCGTGATGTCAGAACAGGTGGCAAGGTAAAACAAAGAACAGTGGAAGAAACAACACAAGGGTGTGGATGTTGAACAACTTCCCACGCTTTAATTGCACGCTGGTATGTCCTTGCAAGACGTCGTAACATACTTTATCATTGTTAATTAGGAAACTGCAATGTAGGACAGCATAATAACCGGGCGCCATATTGTTTGTATTTCAGCTTGCACATAGCAGCGCGTCATTTATCAAGGCTGAGAGGCAGAGTTGTTGTACGGTATGTAAAACTAGTCCTCTCTCACATGAGAAATGGAGGCTATTACGAGCGATGGCAGCCATAAGAAACAAAACAGTTTCCAAGCGAAGGGCTACCTGCAAAATGTGACCGTACGTAAGAGGCGTGTTGATATTCTTGAATGGTCATTTGACCTGTACAGATGCTGTTTTCTTTCTGTCTTCCGTGTGGAATGTTTTTGATGGTTCTCGAAGACGGTTGTAATTTTTTTATTGTCACTTTCCAGCGTTTGTCAGCTGTTAAAGAGGTGTGGCAGTTTGCACTTGAGTGACATGTGTTTTCCTAACATGAGACAACTAAAAGGGCCGTAAATAGACCAACCATTAACCCTGTGTGGACAAACTACAGGCACGTCGGTCAAAAAAGAAACCGGAAAGTCAAGGGGAACTTTGCTCAAAATACATGGCAGCAGTGTGTCACACACAGACACACTGCATGAAGAAAACAAAAGGAACAGATGTCCAAAGTTGAGACAAACTAACATGATGGAAAGATACTCATTGTATTATGTCATAAACTCTATTGCAAGCAACCTTAAAGTTAGTTGCTCTGAGTAACTAGATTGGCTGATCATCACTAGTCCATCCGTCCACATCAACAGAGGTGTAACTAGGTAATTAAACATGGAGTACAGCTTCCCCATACACAGAACTCTGCTGTATATCAACCTTCCACCCTCCCAGGCGTTCATAGATGTTACTATTTTGCTTGCTTACCAGTAGCACGTACCTGCGACATGAGCGGAGAGGACAGGGACTAATTGCAGGGACAAATGTTCCCGACTCTAGGGTTTGCAGTTGTCTGGGCCCGGTCCAGGCCCTGTTTATCTCAAACTCTGTTGGCAGCCGCACACACCACACACGCTACGCTCAGATTTAACCAGAGGCAAAGCACCCGCACACCCCCACTCTCTCTCATCAAAGATTCATAAAGGCAACGCGCTCAATGATTTTCTGTCTCTTCCCGTATTCACAGCTTGTTGTCCTCTGCCTCCCTGTCTCCTGCCAGTCGGATAGCAGAAGTCAGGCGGAATTACGGCTGAAGTGGCCCGCTCGCTCCCGCAGTGTGCATGTGTGTTATGGGGTGTATCTGCTCGCACTGTTAAGTGAGTCGGTTTCAGGAAACGGCGAGGTTGGAGGTGGACAAGAGGGCGAGCAGCGAATGGACAGTCACATATTGCAAAAATGTTCGGAGGGCCCGTGCAGAGAATGAAGTTAGACTCCCCCCCCCCCCTTCCTTTCATCTTCTCTTTCCGCTGCTCTTTGCCTTCCGCCCCCAACCCCTGAGCCCTGTGTGTCTAAGCAGCTTCCACAGTGGAGCTAAAACGAGCTCAATCAGAGCCAGAGTCACCCGGCCCAGGGCACGCCATCTGTAGCCCTCTGAGGCCTTCCGTGTGTATGTGTGTGACTCTGTGAGTGGCTGTTTACCTCCCTATTTATGTGTGTGTGCTTGCGAGCTTACAAGCATGTGTGTGGATGCGTGTGTGTCTGCAAAGCCAAACCACTGTGCCTCAGCCTGTTAGTTTTGCTACTTACCAGGCTTAACCAGATGAGGGCCACTCAGCCCGGATCTAATTCCTTCTACTCTGGCAGCACTTCACTGCTGGCTTTCCTCGCCTTTCTCAAGTGTGCATCTGTGACCTTGGCTGACATAGGAAAGGGTTAAACTGTGGACTTGGAGATGTGGCCACAGCGATTGAGTGGTAAGCTAGTTTGGGATCACAGCTTCCACACAGCCATCTGGGCTTCTACGGGGCTCAGAGTGAGGTTATCCCTCTCCTACACAGTACAGCTGACCCTGGATCAGGGGAGCCGGCAGAGAACTTAGTAAGAGGCGTCGTGTCTCTGGGATGGGAAATTTAAAGTATGGATCTGAGCAGAAGCAAAGAGAAACAAATGAGAAAGTTGATGATCATGATGGTTACCTCTTACTCTTGCAATCCCTCTGCTTTGTTAAGGTGCTAAGCTCCACTTTTATTACGCTGTTGTCTTGCTTGCCAAACAAGTTAAGTCAATGTTTCTTCACACCTTTATCTTTTATGGGAACACGTAATTGCACCTTGCATTGTATTTCCCCTCATTAGGAATGTTTTGTGCTGCTATAGAAAAGGGGTTTTGTCCTATTAAACAGCATTGATGTTGTCACTACAAATAGGACACTGCCAAGTTACTGTTAAACCACAAACAGCTTTCTTCAGCACCTAGAACAACCTTTGATAAGTGATTTATAATGCCATGACACACACCTGTACAAATACACACGCGGAGGTGTGTACACGTGTGCTCAAACACTCACATCGTTCTGCTGCATTCCCCGACTCACTGTGCTCTCTTTGCATCCTGTTCGCCGCCTCGGGGCCCAGCCTGGCTGCTCTTCCAAACAAATTGCTGGCTGTTCGCAGCGTTTTAAATGCAGAGGCCCTTTAATTACTCTATTTACTTAATAGGGTGAAACAAAACTCGTGTTCACGCAGCAGGAGGACCAGGTGATGCAGAAGTTCAAACACCTGGCAGAAAGCTCTCCACTGGCATGGCTGCACAAGAATACAAAGTGCGCGCGCACACACACACACACACACACACACACACACACACACACACACACACACACACACTGTATGAACGCATGAGCACACACAGTAACATCCTCTGCTACTCTGGGTAAAGCCTCACTGAGTTTGGGACATGAATGTGTCTGCGAAATTATAGCTCATAAATTGTACCCAGTCTTGCTTTTCTTTCAGATTGAGCTCATCTTGTTCCCTAAATAGAATGAGAAATAGTAGCTTTAATGTTTGCGGTTCGGCCGATGCCCATGTTAGAATGTGTGCGTCTTCCCTGCGCCGCTCCTTTGCTTTTGTCTATTTAAAGGTTAACAAAAGGAAGAAAGAAAGAACAACAGCACTTAAGTTCTATGTAACACACGACTTTAAAAATACCTTTCTGCTAACCCCACTGGTGGAATAGATAGAGATTAACAGGATAGCTGCAGGTTTGTCTGAAGTTGATTAAATTTGGCCATTTGGCTTCCAATATACGATATCAGTGAAGTTTGGAAACATTATTTTACAGTGAGGAGCAGTTTGGTGAGGAGTTAGTGATGAGTCAGGACATTGTACTCGACGATCAGTGTGATGTTATTGTCGGCCTTTATAAATCTTTAATTCACAATAATTACTGTAGCTTATCCATAATTATTGTTTGTTTTGATGTTAAATAGCTTCCAGAGAACTGAGCCTCCTGTTTGTGTTTCCCTGTTGGCCGAAGCATGCTGGGAGGTGTGTACTGAATAGTTGCTCTGTCGCCTTGCCTACATTGATGCGTCACGACGTGTTTGTTGATCGGCCCATGTGTTCTACCATCTATGATCATCACAGTGTAGGGCTGGGATGTTGTTTGCCGTCACTGAGCTGCCTGTGTGAGAACAGATTATATTATTTAATCAAATAATGAAAGAAGAACCCCTGATGACCTATGTGCTTGTTTTAAAGCAACTGTCAATTCAGCCGCTCCCTTCTCTCACATGAAACAGTTTAATGTACACATTTCTGTAACCCAATATCTGTTGTGCAACAGTTTAAAGCTTCTGTCTCATAGTTTGACTTTACACAAAGGCTTCAGAAAGTAACACCACATCCCCCGGAGCTACAGGGATGACTTGGAACCAAGCAGTTGAAGGTACAATAGACTATAATTAGCTGGGCTAGCTTGACCCTGCCATTGTCACCTGAAGACAGGTGGGAATTGTGCCCAAGTTGGATCGACCTTATCATGTGACTGGGGGGGGTCAGGTCTCATCCACTGGCTCGGCTGTATAGCTGTCGGGGCAAACCTCATCCATCATCGACATTATTGCACCATTCAGATGAAACCCACGAGGCACTGACGCCCGGCCAGGAGGGGAGGGGTCACGGCATTTGAGCGGGGAGGGGGTAAAGTGATCGTTTTACAAGAGCGCCCTCTGAACAAGTTTTCACAGCAACAGCGTGCCGTTGCTCCGGAAAAGTAAGAGTTAGTGCTCCCAGCGCCGCTGTAACCCTCTTCCTGATTCCCTAACACAGGATTTACAGCCGTCAAACGCTGGGCTGTGAAAAAGTGCAAACACTGGCAGGCTCGTAACCTCTGCACCCTCACCATCAAGTGGTCTTATTGCTTCATTTTCACTCCCAGGCTGTATAAATAACCAGCGTCATCAGGAAAAACTCAAGTGTCTCTTTAAAACCCGCTCTAATTAGTTCTGCCGGTACATATCAAAATGTTTCACTCTGGTATTTTGCCGTATGTGGCTGCTTTCGGAGGATGACGGAGAGGATGCTTGTGTGGGCTGCGTGGTGTTCTGGTGGCTGGTGTCCTCAGGGTTTTGTAGGCACGGTCCACTGTAAATGTTTGGGGTTTCTTTCCTCGCTCTTCCTTCAAGCCAGCTGCTTCTGTTGGGCCATCCTGTAGCCTGGTACAGGTGGCTCGTAGGCCAAAGGCCACAGTCAACCTACTCCCCAATCACGTACGCACACAAAAACTCTCTCTCTCTCTCTCTCTCTCTCTCCCTCTGTGTCACATGCTCGCACACACACACACACACACACACACATATATACATTTTAGTTCCAGCCTCAGGGGGTGATCTGTCTCTCCACCCCTCGTCGGAAGAGTAAACAGCCAGGAGGGCGCTATCTGTTTGTCCTTTTCCTGCCTCTTTTTTCTTTTTTTATTAGAACCTGATTGCATTTGAACAATAGTTGTCTGCTCGTAAATTTTGCGCCTGTGTTGACATTAGGCCACATTCCATCTCATAGCCTGGGGAGGAGAAGGAGCAGGCCAGGGTGTTGGGTAATTTGTTACGCTGTTAAGCACCTAATGGACGTCCACCTGGTTTTTGAGAGCGGTAGCTTTAGTTCAGAGGGCTTGCCTCCTTTGCACTTCCAGACTGCAATAGTGTTTTATTGCCTCCAATTATGAAGGCTATTTAGAGGCTACCGACGTTTGTGTGTTTTTCTGTTACATCTGGTTCACCCGGCTCTACATGGAGCAGCCAGCCGGCCCTCATCAAACACCCAGGGTGTGAAGTAGGCAGAGCCCGTGCAGGTATGATGAACCTTCCCTGTCCCTGCTGTAGACTGAGGTGAACTCAGTCGGTATGAATACAAGAACTCAATACCTTCACTGGTATTAAAGACAAAAATGTGCCATTAAAAACATGCAGACATCAATACGAGCCTGCTGTTCTCCAAGTATGCCTGCCGTGTTGCAGCAAACTCTGATTAAGACTTTTACATGCCTTAATAAATCAGTTTACAATAGGTCTGTTACTGGGAGTGCGCATACTTTGATTTCAGTCTTATTATGGTGTTTACTTAGCGTTTTAAAAAGCCACTTTATGCCTTAATCGCATCATAAGTTAAGTTTTAAAGTGCATGTAAACGTAGCGAGTGACTCAGTGTGCATACAGGTCTCCGCATCTCCAAGTGGCTGCAGACGCCAACAACGAGCCTTATTTGTTTCATGTGGTTTAATGAGCGGCCCAGACTGCAGCTGGCAGAAGGGAGACCTCACAGAGTCTGATCAAGGGTCTGCAGAAGGGTGCCGCCCCACCGTGAAGGTACCACAGCACCCAAATCATTGTTCCCAGCAGCAGCAACAGCAGAGCCTTGGTGGTGGCGGCGGCACGTGGGGGGAGTGAGGAAAGCACCCAGCAGCACCCACCTCATCTCTCTCCCTCCTTGCTAATGCATTTTTGTGTGTTTTCCACAACCATTAATTAAAGGGAAAAGAGTGCATCAGATGTTAGTTTTATTAGCCCAGGCTCCTTAGAGGGAATCAAAATGAAAGGAACATATGTCATGCATTTGATGACGCCCCCTCCCTCTCTCCCTCTCTGTGCGTCTCTCTCCTCAGTCACCCACCTCACACACTCACAAACTGTACAGTCAGCAGCTGTCTGCAGACACAATAGCATTTGATTGATCCTAAGGAAACGGTTAAGACGCGGCGCTACCCACGCTTTCTGGCGTGCTGGCGTGCTGGCTGGCTGGCTGGCTGGCTGGCTGGCTGGCTCACATTCTGGACCACTTTACATTTAATACTGAATGTGGCAGCGATTGCGATAATGGCAGTTGAGGATTGTGGGTGGGGATCTGTGCTGCTGTTCACAGGCACTAATGAGGACAGCCTTGAGAGTTCACAGGACCTTTAGAAACCTGGGTGGTGTAGGTGTAGATCCAAACCTCTGCTCATGAAAGAATGGGTTTCTCTTTGAGCGTTTGAATGTCTTTGTTCTAGTGCCTTCGTCGTGACTTCACTAAAACTCCCCTCTGTCTCACACAACAAAGTAGAAAGATAAGAACATAGATTAGACAGATGTACATTTTGTCTGTGTGTCTGTCTCAATCTCCCACCTATTATGTAATTGTACACAACATACTGTAGAGTACAAGGACAGACGTATCTCAGTATCTCTCTTCTTGCACAACATTGTAAGGAGATGTACTTGGATAATCTACTCTTTCTTGCTCTCTCTCTCTCTCTCTCTCTCTCTCTCTCTCTCTCTCTCTCTCTCTCTCTCTCTCGCTCCTTTGGATGTGATTGCATACCTTCCCTTCAGGGGTAGCCTGATTTATGTGACACATGCCTGTTTTTTCATGACTTGTTTGATTGCATTCTCCAAGACTGTAAAAGTTCACACCTGCACAGGGCTGCTACACAGTTTGGGCACAACTCACATGGAGCGTGACGAAGCAGGTGAGGTGGAGATATTTTGCTTCTCTTGATCAGTGCAGATACTCTATGCAATATATCTTCACTTTCACAGGATGATTGATCGGTGTTCTGCGTAGTTGCACTTTTGCACAGGCTTTTTTTTTTCTCCACGTTTTGGTCTATAGCTTGTGAGTAGAGCATCAGACATGCCTCGAGGAACTATGGCTGCTATCCCCAGCAGGAAGTGCAGTGAGTTCCTTGCTCACGTTTTTCAAGTGTAGTGAAACATAAGCAGCATAATTTCCACACAAACACAACTTCCTTTCTGGTGGCAATTCCTCATCTAGAGGAGCCATTCTACTGTCACCAAACAAACTCTCTGATACTGACAGTACCAATGTAAACTAGATTGCGTTCCAGGATACCAATCCATTGTCTCATTACACTAATCTGACGCAACGGCTTTGTTTATCTCAACAGTTGCTGTTTTTGCTCCGTCACGGAATCTTAACGCGGCTTCACATTGTAACTCCAACCGTAAACACACTCAGAAAGGTGCCACACCTGAGCAACAAGCTTGCTGCAGCAGGTTCAGACAGTAGAGACACAATTTCACTGTTGTGGTCATAGCACCAAAATTTGTTCAATATTGACTAATCCGTGAACCAAAACGGTTCCTTGGTGTAAAGTGGAAGAGAAGCTCCTGTGGTGAGGGACGTTGGTCATCAAGTTCATCATCAAGAAGAGAGATTAGATATCTGAGCCACTGTAAATCCCTTCCAAAAAGCTTGACATCAGTTTCTCAGATGATGTCCTGAACCCTGCAGCACAAGCTGTCCGGTCCCATGTGGTTACAAATGACCTCCCGGAGCAATAATGCAATAAGTGTTGTCTCCTATCTACATTCTCTGGGCTCTTTTTCACTCGGCCTGACACAATCGTGCATTTATCAGTGTAATTGCATGAGTCGGAAGCACTGATGTTGTCTATTAGGCGGATTTCCATCCTGTTAAGAGCAGAGGGCCTTTTAATGTATGGCCCTGCCCGAGTGTACGGCTACACAATTACACACGGGCCAGGGATTGAGTGGGCCTGATGATGCTGATGATTGCGATGGCGGCGATGGCTATGATGATATCAGACCACCCGGCACTAACAGGCCTTTCAGAAAGAGAGAGACAAAGAGTGAGACAACAAAGTGAATCCGAGGTTAATCATTTTATTTACTCGCTTTCTTTTCTCTCTACCTCTCCTTCTCTCTCTTTCTCTCTCTCTCTCTCCCTCCCTCTCTCCCTCTCTCCCTTTCCTTTCTTTAACCAAGTGATGGAGTCCGGGTGTGGGAGAGGGGGGAGGAAATCGATGAGGAGCGCATTACAGTAAAACGTATTGATTAGGAGACTTGCGAGCAGCGTGTTGGTCGCGGAGATGGTGGAATGATGCAATGCTTAAAGGAATTTATCCTTTGACTTTTACATTAACCTTTTATTGACTGCTTTGCCTGTCCATAATTAACACTCACTTTAGCTAAAGTGGTTAGTTTAAGCGCAAAGGGGGCTCCAGCCCTTATTGCAGCAAGGACCATGGAGCTCCCGCCCCAGCCTCGGTTCAAGTGCACCGAGCTGCATGGAGGGAAAGGCCTCTGTGGAATACAGGCAATAGAATCCTAGATACCTTTCACATTAGCATACCATTTGAGCGGGGGCCTGCCAGGCTATAGGGTTTCAAGGCAAATTGAAATGAATGATTGTATTGCCAATCTCTCTTGACCGAGCGCCAGATGGGATAGTTAGGCCCATATCTGTCTGGGGTTAATCCATTGGAACAGCCCCCGACTCACAAACACATTCTCTCCCTCTTCAACCCCACGCCAACCTCTTTGTCTTTGACCTTAACTTTAAGGTGGGCCGTCGGCGGGCCCTGGGAAAGTCGTTTGGTGAGCCTTGTTTGTACGCCGCCGTGGCTTACGCTGAATTTCTAGCAGGAGCCCTGGAGAGCTTAAGGCACCTCGCTTCATATTGACTTTTTGTTTGGTTCCATTTTAGCAGTCAAGGGACGTTACACAGTGAACAGCGGTAGATTGTGTAAAAGTGTGCGCTGAATTACCTGCACTGTATTATCTTTGATGCTCCTCCTGTCTTCATATCGTTTGTATCTCTGCTAAACCAAGGGCTTTCTATTTGCAAGCTAATGTTGCCAGATCCCTTGTCAGATAAAAGCAGCAGCTCCGTCGACAGCGTCTGGTCAGATTTGTACGGTGTGTAGCGTTTCATTATGATTCAGAGAAGAAGTCAGTGTTTCCTCTCAAAGCTCCGCCACATGAATACTTAATCAGAACGAATCAAAGACCCGGGTTCCCTTGGCCTACGGTGTCCTCAAGCTGATGTCAGCAGAACCACACTGCGTGAGGGTGTGTGTGTGTGTGTGAGGGGGGGTCATTTTGCATTCTCTATCTCTCTTTCTCTCGCTCCGACACACTCTCCATATATGTATGCCAGCCATGTCCTCCTCCTCCTCTGAAGTGGCGCTTCCTTTAATTCGCACCCCTAAATAAATGATGAGAACATTTAAACACACGGCTCGTCGCAAAGCCCCAAGGTCGCCTAATCGTATTATTTATGAAGTGATGTGCTACATAATGGTACTTAGCGCATGTTAACAGATGCTATTATCAGGCCCTGATCCAGAGCGTAGAAGATATATTGGAACAGTGGATGTTAATGCTGCTCCTCACCGCCGTAATGCAGCAGCTCTTTAAAGGGCTAACCACACCAAAATGTAGCACTTAGGCCAAGAGCCAGTCGAACATTAAGTGGCTCTGGCGAAAATATATAACCGCAAATTGTGGCGGCCCCTCGCTGTCCCCTGACCACTTTAACATCCCCTCATCTCATCTATAACCGAGCCCCTTATGCCTTCTCTTCATCTCTGTCTGTCCTCTCCACCACCTTATGCTAGCTAGTGACCACAGGGTGCTACCGGTGGTCATGTCTGCGTGTGTGACTGGGGTGGGGGGTTTAAGGATTTCGTCGGGGCACGGATGGGCTGAGGGGATGTGACAAGACGAGGACGGACCCCTGGCATAATGACCGAGTGGGGAGGATCCGTTGCCCTCGCGGCTGTGGAAGGATATTCCCCGGCGACGGTATACAAACGGACTCTTCCCCCCTGCTCCCCCCCCCCCTCTCTGCGCGCTTCCAGGTCAGGGGTCGCCCTCGTCTGTCAAGAGGCGGAGGTCGGATGTTACAATGACAGCAGCACGCCGCAACGCTGAGTCACCAAAGCAAATATTGACACCGCTCTGACAAGGGAGGCGGTTAGACTCTGTGGTGATCACAGGCACTGGAAGCTCTGTGCAAACTGTGACTCATTTCAAATGATTAATCCTGTAAAAATACTGTGGTGGCATTCAAAGGCTGGTTTCTCACTGCTGTACCATGAATGCAATAACAGAGCTATGTGCCAGTGAAAGCATTCGGTTTAGTGTGTGTTGTGTGTGTGTGTGTGTGTGTGTGTGTGTGTGTGTGTGTGTGTGTGTGTGTGTAAGATAAATGGGGTGTTAATTATAGTAAATGATGGCGATATCGTACGGCAATTTCTCATCGGCTTGATACTGTTGTGGCCATTTATGATTTTATAAATGCTTTTGGCTCATCTCTCTGTCACACACACACACACACACACACTCACACACACGCACAAATAGTTGCGCTCACTCTCTTACATCCTGGAGCATCTAATTGGCTCCGGTTTTATTAGGAGTCATAAAGTGGAGAGGAAACACACGGGCCGACTGCCTCCTGGTCAAGCACACAATACCCGGCGTGTGTGTTTGAGGACGAATTAACATGAGAACCAATGTACGCACACACACACACAAACACACACACACGTCACTAACTAATCCTTGAGGTGGGAGGTGAGTCAGAGAAATGTGACTCACCTCCCTAAGATCCTTCTTCAATTCACAAATACCACATAGAACGATTTATGTTCCTCCTCATCTGGTGTGATCCCTCTGTTGTGCACCATGCTGTGTGTAAACAGTCAAAGGGAAGAGGAGAGATTCTTCCTCACCCTCCACTCCTGCTGCTAAAACAGGATTAAGTGTGTGTTTGTGTGAACTCTTTGAAATATCTCAACTATACTTTTGTCAATAACTTCCTATATCAGGACGGCGGCATCGACTTTTGTTTGGGATCCTAAAGACCCTGAATTCTTTACCTCTAACCACGTGTCCTGATGCTCAGACGAGCGTTTTGATGAGAGGGAGGAGTTAATGGGTGCGTTTGTTTCCTTCCTCCTCTCCCCTCAGGTGCCACTCCAGTCTGGCCCAGACGTTACCCCCCGAGGAGGCCCCAGTGGACCGGCCCTTCTGGGGCGTGGACGACCCCGGCATGCCGCTGCCCTTTGATCTGGCCGACATCATCAACAGAGTGGAGTCGCTCCTGTGGAGGTGGGGAGAGTGTGGAAAGGTTTTAGTATTCAGAATTCAAAGTTGGACGTTTGTATAGGCGTTGTAGTACTGTGCATATCAGTCATATTTACAGAGCTAATACTGATACATATAAGAAATATATACAGTATTTCTGGATTTGGTGTGGGTGAAGGAAAATCCTGCTATGTAAGAAATATAGAGAGAAGGTAGAGTTGAAGTTCTTATGCATCACATCGTCTGTGAACCTCCACTTGACCCTTTGTTGTTTCCATTTCTTCCCAACAGGATGTGAAGGATGGCTGGAAGTGAGTGAGAACGAAAGACAAGGGAACACACACCAGCTTCTCTGAATGTCGGAACGGAACACAGACGAGCGCTCACATACCATCACACCAAGATCGCTTGCTTTTTTTTTGGGCCGCCAGCACCTTCAGCCCCTCTGACTCCAACTCCATCCCGGAATCTCTTCCAGCCCGACTCGATTCGGACTGGAACGATCCCAGTCTACCACCACAGAAGCAGAATAGTGCTTTCAGTAACACGCTAACAACGCAAGCTTAGTGACAAGCTCACGGTCTAACAAAACATAAGCAGAAACCTGCATTGGAGTGTTTTTATCCATTGTATAGCTGTTTATCATTTCAGTGTATCCTGTTACTTAATCTTACTCATGTAACCTAGACATGCTTTTATCAATGGATTGACTCATACTCACAGTACCGCGTACATACATACAGTATATGCTTTCTACTCGTCATACAGTGTTATATTGCAGTATAGAATCGTAAACAAAAAAAAAGCTTCCTTGGCTCACGTCGTTTCGCATCTTTCCTTCACTTTTTAATTGTGTCGTGTTTAATTTTCAATGTGTTCAGAGGTGGAATGAGCCTGATTGAGACCAAAGATACCCGATGACAAGAAAGTTATGAATGTCACCGAAATGAGAACGTGAAGAATGTGCGCCGTTTACAGTGTGGTGGTTCGCTTGTGTGTATGTGTGTGTGTGTGTTATCAAACGTTGTATACACGTGTTGATGTTTTTTAGTTTTTTATATATATTTTTATCGAAGAAAGCATTTCACATGACAATGAGTAAACAGTCATGGGACTTTTTTGGAGATTGTTTTTTGATACAGAACAAGGGGGCGGGGGGGGGGGGGGAGAGAGAGAGGGAGGGAGAAGAAGAAAGAAGTGTTGACTGGGACCTGTGGAATGTGATACACACATGGGCAAAATGTATAAGGAGACGAGGGGACGGTGACCCGGGCAGATGACCTGTACAGTCTGGTTGTTCATAACAGCCATGTTGGAGGTAAATAGTTTTGTTCAGTGTCAAAGTAAGACTAGTGAGGCCACATTATCCCACTACGCCTAGTTTGGTCCGTGTGTGTAGCACATTACCATACACCCATTATTATTTATTTCAATGATTATTATTTTACTTTTTTAGATAACATCATGGAGGGAACAGAGGTGAAGAGAGAAAGGAGAACTGAAACCCTGAAGAGAACCAGGCTATATAATGTTTAAGTTCAATAAGACAGTAGGGTGACAAACAGGGCGACAGCAGTGTTTTGGATGACATCAGTGTTGATAGCTCGATGATGTCTTGGGGTTAGGTTTTATACACATGTATTGTATACACAACAAGGCCTGTGCGTGCTTTTACAATTAGATATGTGTTAATAAGTGTGATCGGGTGTTTGGCTTGGGCGTATGTGTGAGTGCATGTGCTTGTTCAGTCCCTCATCAATTGTGTGTTTGTGTGCATGTGAATGTGAGGGTGAAACGGAGGCCTTTGCTCTGATGGAAGGCACCACAGATGGAATGAACCGGAACACAGTCGTCGCTTCTCATGATTACAGCTGTTAAATCGCTTTTGATTACTCCTAAAAAGTGTGCGTGGGGGCTTACATGCAAAGCGGCATCGCAGCCCCTCCTCCTTTGCTTTCACCATGAAGTAGAGATTCTCGATTCTCGTTACTATTAAAATTGCAGGACGCACTTTTTCCTTTCTTTCTTTCTTTTTTTTTAACTTTTGAAGTATTTTTTCCGAGATGTTAATGGTTGCCAAATGCTGTTCTTCTTCTTTTTGCTGCTCCTCTGTAGTTTTGTCGTTAGTGGGGAGATTTTTTTTGTAGATCGATAGCATAGCGTTGAGTTGTTTGAATCCTTCTGTGCTCCCTGCACCACAGCTTGTCAGTCTGAAGCAATAGGAAAGGCAGAAAATAAAACAAAACACAGTGTTTAATCCTGCGACCTGCTTCCCTCTTTTCTGTGCATGTTTGATTTGATCTTCTATTCAATTTCATGTGCACGATACATACAGTACAATCATTGCATTTTTATAGCCATTACTGTCTGCAAAGGAAAGTAACTTAGGTATCTCAGCTTATCCAAGTCGCTTCTTCAGTTCACCGTGTCACTTAGCACATTTACATGCACTTCAATTACACAGCAATTAAGGGAACAAATAGTTTTCCTTCAGTTGTCATTCACAGTTATACGTGAATGACAATTTCAATAGGCACAAATCCAAGTAGGCTTACTCGGAGTAACCCACCTAGATGATGATATAAGCATGTAAACATCTTCATCAGCCTACACACGGGTCTAATGCAGACTCACCTCACAGGTTTATCAATCAATTAGTCAGTTAGGACAAATACTTGTTACAAATACGAGTATGGAGTGCATGTTAATGTGCAGAGTGTTACAGGATTATACGGCAATGCCTGGAAATCCATTCAAAAGAACTGAATAGTGGCCACATTTACATATCACCAAATATTTGTTTGGTTTGTAAGGAATCTCTTCATCAACTCCTCTTTTCAACCTTCTGGTTTTCTTTGAACTTCAAAGGAGCCTGCTGGATTAGCAGTGCAAACAGATTGATTGATGGATGATAGATTGATTGATTGATTGATTGAATTATGTCAGCACCCACCATCATAGCCGCCACACTGGACTTGCCGTCCCAGAGGTCGCCCATGTTAACTACTTCCTGTAGTGGCTGGGTGACTGAGTGATGGATGAGCGTGGAGCATGCTGCCCTGGGGGGCCCATTGGAAGAGGGCCCCACTTGAAGAGACAATTACATGGCGCTGGGGAGCCACAGGTATGCATTGTTCTGACCGGGGTCAGCCGACAGCCAACCAGCCGAGCCACCCTCAATTAGGCCAACAATAGGCGCAGGGGGAGATAAAATAACCAGGTGTGTGCTGGGGAAAGGTATCGGTTTAGGGTCACGTCCCTGTCAAATGTATCGGTGTGCAGCGCCGGGGCTGATCGTATTTTAGTATAATCAGATTACAAAGCAATTTTTCTTCCAAATATAACATATTTTTTTGTTAGGACTATTTATAATACGCTTCTCCGTATTGTTTCCTTATTCTCTTAACAATGACCTTGATAGCAGAGCGGCCATCCTGGTGACTCAGAAATTCGCTGCTGTTTCACATAACTGAGCTAAGTAGTTTCCAGCATTCCTCGCTAGCTACAAACTAGCATTGTCTACTTGTCGTTTACTTGACGGGGAGGTGTTAGGTTATGAAAATGAATTGGGTCAAGAATTCAGCGTCAACATCTTGAAAGACTTCTTACTCACTGTGTCGCATTCCACAGTTAATGGAAATGGGCAATTTTGCTATGTAGCTAGCTAATAGCATTGCCTCTTTTGCGATTGTTTATGTAGCAGCGCAGTTGCTAGGCTAGCACAGGTTAATGGCATTATTTCTCCCAGCAGAAGCTTCTAATTTGTAATTAATTCATTGAAATTGAATGTGCTGCGTTTAATTATTCATTTATTTGATACTTAACTGAAAATGTTTGGGTTTATCGCACTATTGTGACTGACTTACTGCGTTATTGTTGCAGTCAAAGTATGTTGTATACATACAGCAGATGAATGAATACATGTTTTAAAAAAGAACTCTGTATTCACATTTGAGCTCATGAATTGTGTGTAGTGTATCTGTTTCTGTGTGTGTGTGTGTGTGTGTGTGTGTGTTTGTGTGTGTGTGTGTGTGTCCCAAGTCCCAGAATGCCGGCTGTTGTCGGCCCCGGGGCCAAAAAGCTAGTAGTAATTGTAGAAGCAGGTTGGAGATAAGTATTGCTGCTCTGGGGCGGCTGTCAGCGGTGCGACGGTTCGCGCCCATTTGTCACCAACACACAAACACCACTCAGCGCGACACAACACTGACCCGATTGACTCGGCGTGAAGCAACAGCATGATGAATGATTAGCAACTGGTAACTGCACCAAAGGTCACAAAAAGGCAAAAATTACAGAAGTTTCACATGAGTGTAAATGCAAAGCAACACGCAGTGTGACTGCACACGAACACCAAAGGTCACAGAGGCTTTAAGGTGGCAAAATAATAACAAACTGAGCTTTAATATTAAGTCAAGAAGAACTTTACTCTTCTGCATTTGCTTCTTAATTTTGCCTGTGTTAGATCTGAAAACGCTCGATAATTATACAATAAGATCTGAATGGGAACCTGTGTGTGTGTGTGTGTGTGTGTGTGTGTACGTATTTTGTTTGTGCTCCTCTGCTGTGTATCCGCACAGTTTATTACCTCCTGTGTTTTGGTGCGTGGGTTGAGTTTGTCAGCAGGATTGCTCAATAAAGTTATGAACCAGTTTTCATCAAAATCAGGGAAAGCACTGAGGCAATCCGGATCCAGGAGTTCTTCTTTTCCTTGAACTTCAGTGTGATCTGGTCCTCTCCATTGATTATCCCACGTGACGGCGGGTATGTATTTGGCATCGGAAACGAAAGGAAACACACACCCTGGGGTACATCAAAGACAGAATGTATGGGAGGAACCATACTGTACACTATTGACAAACCGCGCTACTGCACTACTGTAAGTTCAACATGGATGTACACCTACAAAAAACAAAGGCAGTGAGCAGACAATCCTGTCCGAGCAAGACCAAACGCAGGGACGGGGTGGGGGTGAGGGCGATAAGCATCCTGCGAACCTTCCATCCTGTCTGTAAGGGGCTTGATCACCACTGACACGTTCGCCAGCCCCGGTTCACTCAGTATTAGAAATGGGGGAAGTGATGGTGAAGTCTTGATGCTCGTGTTGATGCTGTCAGGGTGCTTGCTGCTATGAGTGTTTCATGGGGTTGTGTGTGTGTATGTGTGTGAGGGTCTTCAGGGAGAGAGGCCTCGCAGATCAAACAGCAGTCTGATCTAATGTGGAGCATGTTTGTGGGTCGTCGTCGCTGCAGCCGTGACTCCAGTGACCTGCAGCCCCCCAACCTCAATATACTTTTTACATCCCGGTAAGTAATTCTATGCATTTATTGATTGATTGTACTGTACTTGATTCCATCCCATATGAGCTTGTAAGTTGCTGCTTTTGCCAGGTAATAACATTGTATCTCCAAAATCAGCCGAAGAAACAATTAGATGGCACGTAACGAGTTTTAGCAAAGGGAAGCCTTATTGCCAAAGCCTTGTTGTCTTCCTCATTGCTTCCTTCAGGACCTGTTGTTTCCTCCTCCCTGAGTGGCATGAAAGCGTTTGGCGCCCGTACCTGTCTCGCTCCCTTACCGCCGCGGGCCCAGTTATCGCCCTGCCGCTAGTATCCATGGGATTAAATGAATCGTTTTCCCGCGTTAAGCAGCCTCTCCGCCAAAGTGGTCTTGACGTCAGGCCAAGCATAATTGAGTCATCTGCATCTCATCTAAAATAGATGAAAGGGCTTTTTGATATCGCCAGTCTCTCGCCACGTATCCAGCAGGAGAGAGAGAGAAAGACAGGGCTTGGGTTAACATCACTTATAGTTTAGAAGGGCAGAGCAGGAGGAGAGGTTGGATAGTAAAGAAGGATGGCTTGTAGACAGAGGAGGGAGACAGGGCCATGTTGACACTTAAGCGAGCGAAAGAGTGCAGCTGTTTTTAAGGTGTTTTAATGCTTTGAGCCCTCACTTTGCCCCACGGGCAAAGCATATCGAAGGATAAAAGGAGGGCGAAGGAACGGTTGAAAAAAGGCGGTTGGGAGCACTGGAAGGTGAGATGTATTCGACTGGAGAGACTCTTACCTTATCTGCTCCCACCTGGAGAATGAATTTCTGGGCACACCCCCCACCCCCACAGACACACACACATACAGTACACACACACACACAAACACAAACACTCACCCAACACTCCGACATTGCTGGCCCTTGATTGACAGCTCTTCAAATGAGTGTGTGAGTAGCGCCGGGCTCTGGCCCTCCAAGTAAGTGGGCCGTCAAATTACATCCAGGGGACCGGCTGGCCCCCTGCTCCCTTGGCAGAGGAGATCTATTTATTTGTCTGTTTATTTGCTTGGTTTAAATATTTGGTGGTGGGGGGTAAAATATTGAATTTTTGTCCCCCGGTCAAAGTCTCCCCCTCATATTTAGTTAATAAAGAGCAGAGGAGGTTGTTTGCCCAGAAAAGTGCAGGATAGGGGGACTTTATTTAAGGGAGTCCTCCGAGAGAGCCGGTGACCTTCTTCTGCCGGAGGAGACGGCTGTGTACACTGTGCTGAGCCTCCTCTCCATCATCCTCCCTCCCTCCCTTGCGCTCCTTTCTCCTCCTCCTCCTCCTCTGCGTTACTCAGTCCGTCTCTCATCCTCTCTCTCTCTCTTTCCTTTTCCTTTCTCTCTTTATCGGCCATTTCCATTACATTCCCGTCCACTTTTTCAGTCTTATTTTGTCTCCTCTCTTCCTCCCCTCCTCCTCTCCCTCCCGCCCTCCCTTGACTGCCTCTCATTCTGTCGAGCTTCACTTTATTTGACTGGAGTCTCTCCCTGGATTCCCCGAGCTGCATCCAGGTTAAACTCTTAATTGCCTCAGCAGTGGGTGGTTTAAGGCTCTGGCTCATTGCAGCTCAGCCGGTCCCTGTGCAGTGGGGCTGCCAGGGTTATTGGGGGGGTGGAGGTGGAGTGTGTATGTGTGTGTGTAAGTTGTTGGATTGTGGCTGGCCGTGCAAGGAGACAGCACTGGGAGATGATAAGGACTTATTAATATAGATGATGAAGACGACCTCTGACAGCAGCTCTATCTATCTATCTATCTATCTATCTATCTATCTATCTATCTATCTATCTATCTATCTATCTATCTATCTACCATCTTCCCTTTGCGACGCCTCCACCTCTCCGTCCATCAAAACATGGATGCGTTTACTTTGCATACATTGACCCATGACACACACACACACACACACACACACACACACACACACACACACACACACACACACACACACACACACACACACACACACACACACACACACACAATCAATAGTGGGATGAATGTAGACAGAACATGCTGTTAATGTAAATGTGGACAACTACAACCTTCTGCCCGTTATCCTGACAGGGCAAGACTCTGATGACAGTACTGATGTGTGTGTGTGTGTGTATATGTGAAACATCACTCAATCTGAATGCGATGAGACATCTCGTCACGTACAAACCTCAACCTCGGGCCCGGCTTCGATCCCAGATCCCGTGCAGCTCCGGCCACGCCCTGCCTCCTCTCTCTCTCTCTCTCTCTCTCTCTCTCTCTGTAGCTGTGCGACTCATCACACCGGATCGATACTCTCTGTATCTGAAAATCTTGACAAATGTGCAATTGTGTAACTTACAAGAGAAATCATTGTTTTTTCTTTACCCTCATACATCGACTAAACAAAAAGCGACACACAGTATATAAGCTGAGTCGTCTCATATAGGCTCCACTACAGGGTTAATGCCCCCCATCTCAGTGCTCCACCCCTGCCATTGATTCCTGTTTAAAAGGCTATGGCTAGTCGATACCACCTCCTCATCGCCATCTGTCTCTATTTACTAATAAATAAAGTGGAGAGCATTGACTGGTTTGGCCGGGCCTGTAAAAGCATGCATACTAATGAGCTCTGGGCCGACGGAGGAAGGAGGGAAAGACACTCCACCTCTCTACTAACTCTGTCTCTTTCTTCTCCCGCTCGTAGGCTCTGGCGAAAAATGGCGCAGCACTCCAATCATGGTAATTGCCCGCCGGTCCCGTTGTTGTTTAACATCGCTCATCAGACGAAATGCGGTTTCACTTCAGCCTGCATGGATTTTTCTCCCTGGACTTGCATGTATGTTCATTCTGTTTTTGTTTCTCTCTCTCTCTCTCTCTCTCTCTCCCCTCGTTGTGTGTAGGTCAGCTCTTAAGGTCGTGCGCGGTCGTTTGTCAGATGTGGCCCATGAGCGTTGCTGCGCCGCACTCTGTCATCCTGATCAATTATGGATCATACAGATGGGCTTGTTTGGAATGGCCCCCATGACGCATTTGTTCTAAAAGGCACTCAATCTTTTCAATCTGCCAACTTCTTCCCATTCCTCTTAGTTTTGCAATATCTACATGTGGAGAAATTAATGTTTGCATTCATAAAGATACGTGGGGAGGAGAGAAAAATCTATATTCATAATGGAGGAAATTCCTCATGCGAAGGCAAAAGTCAACACACGCAAACACACAAAACACAATGATTCACGCTCTAATTATTATTAGTATCAGTAATACTAGTATTGTTGTTGTTGTGAACAGATTTGATTCAGACTACATTTATATTACAGCACTGAAATATTCATTCAGGTTCCACATATCGTGTATTTGTTTTGACACTGATTTCCTGAGTGAAGGGAGTGAGAGGGGGGCAGCATAACACAGTACTGCTGTGTCAACTGTGACCCCCGTGACCCCGCAGGAGCCAGAGAATGAGCTGCAAGGTCGCTCTACGACTCAGGTGAAATGAGAGGTCAGGGGTCAGCTGTCCAGTGTGTCAGGCTTGCTGATCAGGAAGTGTAGCCTCTTGCTTCGGGGAGTACACACAGGGAGTGTCGTGTTTTGGACACACTCTGACATAAATCTTGCATGCTGACACGTAGTGGAGCTTTCCTGCTGAGTCGCTGCACCACAGGACAGTGAGTTCAATTACAAGAAACAACTCATCAAAGTGCTCACTAATGATGCATAATGTTGATAGAAATAAGAATAAATCCACACCCAAATCACAAATACTCAACTAGATTGATTAGAAATGAATATGAAGCATGTTCCGTTTTCAATACAGAGTTTATGTGATGTCATTTACTTCACAGTTGACCATTTTAACTGGAGTGTTTATCCTTAATAAATCCTCAACATTCAGAATCAGAACACTTCCAGACGAGACAACTAGCAATACTTTCTCTCTGCAGTATTTCAGTGCATTTCCTCACCTGTTGGATTCTCATACAGAGTCAAAACAGTGTAAAGGTTCATGTTTGTTTGTCCCAACCCTGGCTCCCTGCGTGCCGCTCACTCCCTCTGTAGCTACATCCAAAACAGACCCCCTGCTGTTGCCGCTGCCGAGGCCGGGCCGTCCTTCCTCAGTCGGATGGCTCGGTGTATTTCTGAGCCCCCACCCCCCCTCAGCCTCCGCCCCACCTCCCAGCATCCTGGTAATAGTATGAAGGGAAAACAGCGGCACTGCAGTCTGGTTTCCTTCCCCTGTCTCCTCTGCAGCGGCTCTGCTGTTGATCAAACCGGCCCACAGTGTGATGCCGAGTCGTCTCTCTGCACCGATGCAATGAGAGGAGACCTGAGCATTAAAGACTCGCCATGGGGGTGCCCACGTCCTGGAAGTTTGACTTTCCAACAGCCCTAGGGAGGGTAATATTACAAGGAGAGAGTGTGTGTATGTGTGTGTGTCTGTGTGTGTGTGTGTGCGCCCATACATGGACACATATATTTCAGGCCTTTCTCATGTCTAAGGTGTGTATCTCTCTGAACATCCCTTTACTTATGTATGATTATGTTTGATTTGCTCCTCTCTGCAGACATCAGTCATTAAAATAAGATGGAACCTCACACTTCAAACACTTGACTTCAACTTCACAAAGTCACATTATATCATTCTGCTTCAACAAAATGCAACAAACTTCACTTTTATTTTGCACTGACTGACTTTGATTTCTCAAGTACGCTGCTAATCTTTATTCTTTACCCAGACATGTGAGAGCCGAACGTCTGCTTCATTTGTCTTTGTTCACCGCTGCCTCTGACAAAATAAAGAAGGCAGCCACTCTTCGCTCTCCCATTTCTCTCCTCTTGCTCTCCTTTCACCCCCCTCTCTCTCTTCCTCGCCCTCTTCCTCTGTCCAGGGAGTCATTATTGCTTTGGTAAATATTTCATAGGCCTCAATACCTTTGCACACAGCCACCTGCCAACCGCCTCGTCTCTCACACACACACACACACACACACACACACACACACACACACACACACACACAGGCCAAGGATAGACAGATCAAAATGAAAGAGAGCAGTGAAGAAGTGAAGGAGGAGGAGGAGGAGGCGGAGGCGAAGGGGGCAGACGGAATGAAGTAGAGAGGAAGAAGTGTTCTGCTCTTTCTTGCCTGCTTGGTGTGAATTTACATTTTAGGTGAAGCCGCTGCTCTCCGGCTGCATAACAGACCTGAGTCCCTTTCAAAGGACAAACAGACTCCCTGCATGTTGTCAAATCTGTGCCCAACATTGTTTTGTTTTCTGAGGTCCCCCCTTTTTTTTCACCCCCACCCCCGCCCCCGCCCCCTTAAGCACTTTCTTTACTTTGCACATAAAAGGTTCAGGTTCACTTTCTGAGACAGTTGCGCGACGAGAGAGAGAGAGAGAGAGAGAGAGAGAGAGAGAGAGAGAGAGCGGAAGAGCGAGAGGGAGAAAGAATGGAGCAGACGCAGAGCTTAAGACAAGACAGAGAGAGAGAGAAAGAGAGAGAGAGAGAGAAAAAGAGAGAATACTAAGCTTCTCCTTCTCCTGACCTTGAAGAGGCCTGTAAGCAGAACCGCTCTCCCCTCCCTTTCTCCTCTGCCTCCTCCACCTCCTCCTCCTCCCCCTCTTTCTTTCCCTACCCCACCTGTTTACTTTGACTGGGTTAAAGAAGGGGTCTTGCATCACCTGCAGTGCCCTCATTCTCTCTCTTTGTCTCTCTCTCTCTCTCTCTCTCTCTCTCTCTCTCTCTCTCTCTCCGTTTCTCTCTTTCTCTCTCGGCCTGTGTCTTTTCCCTCAGTTGTTCCTTTGAGAGCGACTCAAAAGGGGATAGCGATCAGGAGATGAAATATTCAGTTTGGATTTAAGCGCTTTAAGTTGCCTCCGAGTGAGTAGCTTGTTGCCACAGAGCTTTGACTTCATAAATAAATGGTCAACAGTGGCTACTTCGACCACCCTGTCTCCTGTATATATGTGGCTGAGCTGTTGGTGTGCCTGGGGCTAAGCCCTGCCAGTAAGTTCCAGGCCTTAAATATGGATAAGCTGTGAAATGCCTCTGGACACACTCCGACGTAGGCAGTATAATGTTGAATAAAGCTCGGCTGTGTGGGTAAAATTTGTATGCCGTCTGAGGAAATGCAAAAAGTGTGAGTGTAATTCGGAATATTGCTTTAGTTGTTTGCCGTCAAGCTTTTATGCTGGTTGTGTTAATTGTTTTGCTCCTGTCACTTCCACCTGACAAATGACTGTTGATGGATACACACAAGCTTATTCAGGGAATCGAACCTGTGACCCTTTGGTTCCAGGGTGGCCGGTAGCTCGCCCGATGCTTTCCTCTGCATTCCAACCTTGTCAGCTGACCGTTCTGACCCCCACCCCCTTCCCCCCTCTGTCTCCAACTCCGCCATCCTGCGCCTCCCCAAAAAAAACACCCAATTCTGCTCCCGGTTTCTGTTCAGGGAAAAAGCTCAGTTTCCTTTGAGCTTTCCTATGTAAACGCCTGTTCTCACATTCGCTTTTAAGTGTCGGGACATTTCAACCAGGAAATGAAATGAGTCCGTAACAAATGTTTTGGCTTCTGTTGAACTCTTTAGCGAGAAGCTGCTCGCCAACCGCAGCCAGTGTGTTTGCGTTCCCAGAAAGCCCGGGGGACGGTGAGTCCATGAGCGCTCGGGTGAAGGGCGGACAATCCAAAGAAAGAAAGAGAGAAAGAAAGAGATGTCTTAGAGGGTTGCTGCGGTATTAGGATAAGAGGAATTGAAAGGCAGATTTTTTTTAGTCTTTTTTTCCATTTGTGTTTCATTTGTGTGAGCAGAGATACGGTCTTTGCTCCGCTCAGGCCATTTCGCCCCACGTGCTAATCTGCAGGTGGAAAGGTGACGGCGAGGGAGATAAAGGCGCCCTTGCAGACAGGTTTGGCCTTGCAGACAGGTTTGACTACCTTCTGCCCCTGGAAGTTGAGCTCAGGTCAGGAGCAATTTAAGCCTGGTGGATATTTGCGCGTGGCCGAACAAGTGTGTGCGCTCATGTGTCAACGTGAGAATATGCAGTAACGCTAACACACCCAGGAGCCGAGCGGCCATAAATCAGCAATAGGAAGTGGTGTGACACCGGCTGCAGGGGGTCCTGCTGATACGGACTGCGGCTATAATGGGTTCCGTTTCAGACGGAGGAAGACATCAGCCGCACTGATCTTTACCACCCTGCAGGGCTCTGGAGATTACCGCCGTGCAAAGAGAAACACTATTCAGGTCACTCAGACGCTGAAAAGTTCTCGTCAGCATGCCTGTACAACAAACTCGCTACTGTGTACAGTACGCTCGCTTCTTGACGTTACGGTACCGCTGCATGAGTGATGAGCTGTATTCATGGTTTGTTCGATGTGTTCGCGCAGACACCGGCGTTTGTTATTCTGTCTGTTTGTTGCAGATACTGCCTGGGTCTTGTTAGCTGTCAGGCCAAGCATTCACAAAGCTTTCCCCTCACTTATTGATGGGGATCCGCTAAATTACAGGCTCAAACAACAGAGGCAATAGAAAAAAACAACAGTTGCAAAAGTTTCCTGTGAGCATTGTGTTTGCGTGTGTGTGTGTGTGTGTGTATACCAAGAAAAGGAGAAAGTATGTCAGAAAGATCCCAGATGCATTTTTCTGTCTTGCGCTTTCTCTTTTCTCTTGGCCGTCTTTCTTTGGTCAAACCCTGTCTGGTCTTGCTATTATCCTGGGGCGTTATCAGCGTGTAGCTGCCTCTTCAGATCAGGCCTGCGATAAGGGCTAAATAAATGGAATGCTTGGCTAGTGGACATAGGTCAAGCCTTGTTTCACCCCCCTGTTTTTTCTGGTGTTGTTGTGTTTGTCTGCAGGGGAAGTGGAGGGGTGCAGCAGACGCAGCCTCTGCAGTCTAATGAACTTATTGATTTCAATTTCACTCCTGTTCTCTCTGAGCCCGATGCTTCTGAAGCTTTCATCCATTGCTGGACATAAATTAGTAACTCTGTCTCTTGTTCTGGGACTTTTTCTTTTTTTCCCTCCCTCATCTATCTCTCTTACCCTGTCTCTCTAAGACAGGCGGGGCCGTGCATTTCTAGGAATTGCTGTTTTTAAATGTGTTAAAAGCTTCTTTGCTTAGATGGATACTGTCTGTGTGCGAATTCTATTTTCTGTGTGGCTTAGTATACACCTGTCTCTGACAGAGATGGATGTAAAGAAATGACAGGAAGTTTGTGTGTGTGTGTGTGATAGGTCACTGGGGTCACTGAAGATGCTGAGTGACCTCTTCCCAAGGGGGTCAAGGAGCAGCTGAAGACTGTTTGTGTACGTATGTGTTTGCATGTACGTGTATGTCCATCATACCAATTCATATCGTGTATCGCATGCATGACATGTTTCCGCCCCTGCAAAATTGTGCATCCAACCAAATATGGAAGCCCATACCAACAAACGTGAGCACAGCACATTCCCAAAAGGAGCCCAGCTTGTGGAAAATGAAAGGCGACCGACGTTGGGACAGGAAGCCTTCTTGGCTCGGGCCTAACGAGCACTGTGGGAGCCTCCACTCTGGACCTGGTACATCCGATACCCCCGATGATGTCCAAAGGCTAAACAGTTTAAAGGTCCGGTTGCTATATGTAGATGCGTAACACCCCCCCCCCCCCCTCTTACACACACACACACACTCCGAATATGATACCCTGGGAAGCACAATAACAGCAGTATGAGCTCCGGTCAGTTTTCCAGAACTACCAGTCAACCCTCGCACCAACAGGCAGTAGCTGTTGGAGACGCAGAGGCAGAGAGAGAGAGTGAGAGAGAGAGTATGAAAGAGAATTGATGCTGAGTAGCACAGGTTTTAATAGGGCTGTCAGAGTCATATTGTTTATGTCGTGTTCCAGATTAATCCATT
This sequence comes from Genypterus blacodes, assembly GCF_046128005.1. Classification (NCBI taxonomy): domain Eukaryota; kingdom Metazoa; phylum Chordata; class Actinopteri; order Ophidiiformes; family Ophidiidae; genus Genypterus; species Genypterus blacodes. The sequence goes on from NW_027466879.1 coordinate 13,361,235, forward strand.
CTTCCTTTATGAGCCTCTGCAGCCACTGTAAATTGCAAGCACGAAGCCGGTCCACTGCTGAGTTACGCCTCGGGGATCAGTGCCACACATGGGCAGAAAATAAATCATTTCCCCTGGATTTAACGCCGGGCAATACCTGGGCCCTTTGTAAATAAAGCCATAGATGTTTTTACACCCCCCGTTTTCTCTCTCCTGCCTCCAGGGCTCTTATTGAATCTCAAAAGGAGAGCGAGGGAGAAACATAAGAGAATAAGAGAGAGCAGAGTTGAAGGGGGACCGAGCGAGAAAGACAGGAAAGAGCGGAACGGAGGGGAAAGTCGAGGGGGGGTAGAGAGATTCCGAGCAGGCAGGGATGAAGAGACACAAAGCCGGATAGCTTCGCAAACAGACGAGAGAGGAGAAGGGGAAGAGAGAGAGAGAGAGAGAGAGAGAGAGAGAGAGGATGTGGATGTTGGCTGAGGGGTGATGTATGCGTGGAGTGCTGATTCCCCGGGTTCTCAGGGTGTTCAGGTTGAGATCTGTCAGACTGTCTAAACACAGGGCCCCCACTGTAACGCGCTGCTCTGGAGCACCGGGCACCGCAGCCGACAGTCAAGCTACACCTGCAGAACCTGGCGGGGGCGGTCCTCACCTCCCCCCCCCCCCCCCCCCCCCCCCCCCATCACTGAAAGCCCACCTGCCCAGACCGGACCGGACCGGATCCTGCCCCAGCCTTCATCTCGGCCTCCCTGTCGAAGTAACCCTCTGGACCGGAGAGTTTGCAGACCGGTAAGGATGGAGAGAGGCGCAGAAAGACGGAAACAGAGGAAAAGGCCGGAACAAGTTGTTCATCCCAGCTTGTGCAGGCTGCCAGCTGGAGACAGCCAAAGGGAATAGAGAATGTGTGTGTGTGTGTGTGTGTGTGTGTGTGTGTGTGTGTGTGTGTGCAGCTCTGTCAGGACTTCATGAGTTATACATGATGCGCTATGTGAAAATGCTTCCTGTGTACTGTGTGTATCATGCTCTTCTCTTCCTTTTCTTCTCCACCCCCCTCCTCCCTCTTTCATACTCCCTTTCTCTCCTCCGCTGCTTTCAAGAGCTCAAAGTTTGCTTTGCTTTTCTGTGACAAAGTATTCCCTGGTTGTTAAATGTTAATCAATGGCAGTCAGCGGGTGACACCAGAGGCTCCGGCTTCTGGTGGAGACCGTAGTACACTTCAACTTGGCTCTGGATCTCCTCTGGCATGATGCCGGCCTGCTGTAGACGTATGTGTGTGTGTGTATGTGTGTGTTTGTTTGAAGTACAGTGAGATCAGTGCTAAACCAGAATGCACATCTTAATGCTACACTGTCCATGCACGGCCTTTGTTTCCAAACAAAAATATTAAACCCAAATCTAGCATCTCAGCTGATCCCGTACTAATTCATTCTTAACACAAACCGTTTAACATATCCATTATTCATGTCCGCAGCCGTGCCAGGGGGTAGAAATCCGTGCTCCCCTCGCCCGTATATCTGCCCAGCTACAGAGGAGCTGATGCATTATTCAGGCTGTGCCCGGCTAAAGGCTGTTCTCCCTGTTCTTGACTGCTGGAAGCTGCAATCATCTCGCCATGACACCGGTCTCACTCCGTATCTCTGTCCTTGTCTCTCTGTTGTCTTCGTCGTCATCTCTCTCTCTCTACACTCTGGTTGCTCCTTCCTCAACGACGCTTGATGCACGTAAATCATTTTCTGTTTCCGTTTTTGATATTGATGTTAAGTACGTGTCGAGCCAACAATCTGCACCTGAAGTCAACAAAGATGTGGTCTACATGCTATATGAGAGATTGTTGAAGTTGATGTCTAAGTATCTTCAGACTGACATTGGACTTGGTGTTGTCGTGAACAGGAATGAAGGTATCTCTTATTCGCTCTCTGTTCTGAACCTCTCTCTCTCTCTCTCTTTCTCTCAGGTGAAGACATTAAACTTTGAGCAGCGAGGGGAGAGAAGGAGCCCGGGCCAGCCTGGGGGTCCTGGTGCCGCACTGCTGCACACGTTTGTCCCAGAAAATGGAGCGCAGGGATGATGCGGTAGTGAAAGACTCTGGGGCTGCTTGTTTGTTTTAGGCAACAGCGCGTCTGCACCTCCAGGCCTAGAACACGAAGAATCTCAGTTGCAAGTGTAGCGTTCAACTGCAAATTCTTCCTGGCGTAGTTCTGAGCTTGCCGTTGCATCAGAGGAAGACAAATGACTACAAAGAAGGAGGGACTTGCATGGAAACAAGCGTGAACAAGTTCAGACATGCATTCATCAATGCAAAACAGGGCGCCGCAGATTGTCAGAAAAGCTTCCGCGCTGTAACTCAGATTGACTTTGTGTGCAGAGAGAGCAAGCTTGGTTTCATTTCTTATTCAAAATGGGGTCCATAATTCGATCTTTGTACATCTTAAGTTGCTGCAGGTGTTTGGCAGGAGGAATGATAGCCTGAGGCCGTGGAGCTACCGCCAGGCCCCGCAGAGACCTCCGCCTTTCCTCCAGTCTGGCAGCGGCTTTTTCAAACCGCGCCCCTTCTGAAGTTGCCCTTGGTTCTACATGTGTAGCAGTAATTATGAATGAGGGGGACTAAGATCTGTACAAAACCATCAAACATTTTACAGCTTGCTGCTATTGTAATAAAGATCAATAGACACGCGATCAGTGGTGGTTTTGAAGGAGAGGTGGTGCTTTACATTCTCCCCTTGCATACTTCCTCTCTTTCGTTCTCTCTCACTCTGTCCTCCACTCGTGCCCTCTCTCGTTTCTCTTTATTTCTCTCTCTCTGAGCTCTCGTTGCTATACAGAGGCAGTGTAGCACATCCGCTTTAATTGGCATTTGTAGGTTTCTGTGATGTGATGTGAGCGGCTAAAAGACGAGATGGAGAAAACGACGCTGTGAAATATATTCACTTCTGTCGCCGCACTAACCCGCTATATAGGGGTTAGGGGTCAATCAAAGTCCTATATGTTTGTGTCTGTGTGCGCAAGCAAGCTGATGTGCGTGTAACATTTCCTTCCCTGACGTGAGGCGTTCCTGTGTACGAGAAAATTGACAGTAGCGTCGCATCGGACATAAAGAACTGTTGACTTTCTATCGGTCACAAACAAAGCTAGAGACAAGCCACCAAAATGTGGGGATTGTGATAGAAAAAGTGAATGTCAAGTCACCTAAACGTTTGACCGTTTGTGGACGTCTGTCCTCAAGTTATGAAGCTAGCTAGTACTAATGCTCACTCGCAATTGCACTAGCTAGCTTACTTTCTGTTTATTTTGTGTGAATAACTTGAATAACATACTTGTATCATCGATATTGTCTGTTTCCCACCTGGTAGCCTCTTTTCTGTTGCATCCTTGTATCAGTTTTCTTGCTAGCAGAGCATTGTCAGTTCTTTGTCATGTGCGACTCCGTAGAAAGTTTGATTTTCTATTTATTTGTTGTTGTTTGTGTAACACGTGCAAGCTAATACGGACAAAGTGTATAGGTGTATTGGCCGGTGGCTGAAACACACCGTGAGACACACGCATGCACGCGCGCACACACACACACACACACACACACACACACACACACACACACACACACACACACACACACACAGAGAGATGTGGTGAGTGTAGGCAGTGAGCCTGGGAGTGCTGGGCTGTTAAAGCACTCTCTGCCCGTGGGTTGAGGTCAGTTTGACCAGAGATAGAAGACGGTGAGAAGCTGCAGATCAAACAGTATTCTGTCTGACAGGAGGAGATAAAGAGACTGTCAGCCAGGCCTCAGAACAAAGCAGCTCCTCACCTCTCTGACCCGCTGCAGCTCCCTGACGGCCAGTGATGCTCTGGTAAATCAAAAGGTGGGTAAACTAAGATGAACGTCAGCAGATGATCACAACGCTGACATCCACCATTATAAAAAATGTATAGATGTGTGAAGGATTTTTGTTCCAAAAAGATGTAGCTCTGTTTTTGGAGTAGAAAATGTTGCTACCCGCTGCTGATATTGTCAGAAATGAAAATGGATCTATTCTCACACCTGGAGCTGCTGATTAAGCTTTATGCTCCTAATAATAATAACAAGCTGTTCAGAAATGTACCTTTAGGCAATATACAGCACCATGCATGTCTGACTGATAACGAATTTCTTCTAATATTGCTGGACTTCTTATTGGACTTTGGAGTAACAATATCTAATATATACAGTATATCTATATAATAATATGTTCACATATTTAACACATTTATCAATGAAATTAGGATCTCATGAAGTATTTAATTTTGTTTGATTTGCTTCATATATGCATATATGGTCTAAATGAAAAGAATGTCATGGTGTGTATTTGCGGTGTTGATTTTGAAGCTCATCTCTCCATCACACTTAAATCAGCCCCAATACCCCAAACTACCTTTCCTCACATTCCCACTGCATTTCAAGTAAGAAGATTTCTGTTGTGTTGCTGAATTTTCTGCTGTAATTAAAGTAAAAAGTAGTAATTCCAGGTTGTGATCTAATGTCGTTTTTCTCATTTCTGCCTCATCTGCATAAACCAGCGCTTGTGCTTCCACTATTCACAGGTATTGAAACCTTGATGTTGCTTGATACAACAACATTATTCAATCTCTAGAAACATGAGAGTGAAACGATACCCTGACCGGATCTAGGTGGATCAGGGACCAATGGTTTGTTGACTTTTATAATATTAGTCCAGCAAAGTTCCTGAGTGACTCAAACAATTCCAAATGGCCTGAATGAATCTTGGGCCTGATTTATCCTGAACATTGAACTTGAGTCTAAACTGCAAACAAATAGCTGCATTGACATTACAACAACATTACGTGCAACTGCGTCTAACCTTCCATTTTGAGGAATAAGAACATATTTTTAGAGTGGGAACCAAAGCCACAAAGACCCTTGAACCTACCTTGTGTGCAAACGTTTGCAGACGCTTTGCTCTCCTTTCACCACCACAACAACAACAACAATAGTATTTTCCACAACAGATATCTTAACTTGTTTGATAATCTTGAAATTACTTTATTCAATTCTATTTAGCACAATGCATACAACAAAAGAGACTTCACTGTATCTGCCCTTGGTTGGGTTCCAAACACATGATCTGCAGTCACAATTACCAGCCAGCCTCTTACTGGCAGATCACAGCTGGAGTCCAACCTCCCATTAGTAAGCCTGTTCTCCTCTAATCCAAGTTGAGGATGACTGTAATGCCTGCATGGCTGTGGAGAATGATCTCTTTGAACACTGACAATAAGATTCTTTGCCAAATGAAAACAAAATATGACACATCGATCTTCACAACACATTATAGAACCTCCTCATGCATCGAGACTGTGTGTGATGCTTCTCAGCTGTGATCTGCTGTCACGCCGAAAAAGTCTGATTGATGAGATTTTATCTGTGATGCTTCTTTTGGACCAGAGTTACATTAGCTGCCATGTCAGAAGGTGATTAATGGATTCAAAGGGACATGATGGCTTGGATATCAAACTGTGTACTGTACAAAGTACAACGATTTTCTGCTGAGCCCCACAGTGTCTGTTTGTGTTGATAAAGAATAAAACATAATCTTCCTCTTATTGTGTGAATATCTCACTTCCTTGAGGAGGAATGTTGATTGTTGTTTTTTCGCCCATGCAAATAATCCGGTCCACATTTATCCGTGATTCATGGAACATTAAGAAGACACACACACCCACACACACATACACACGCTAAGTATTTCAGACAACGAAAACTGAACTTAATGAAATGTTTTCATTCAGCATTGGAAATATGTGGATTTCAACAATGGCAATCGATGTCGTTTGGCATTTAAACTTTAAAAGGACGTCCATAATCTGGCTCCCTTCTTTTAATAACCACATCAACCATTTTCCAGGATAATCATTTTATCTGATAAACAGGGATTCCGAGCGCTCTTATCTGCTGTGCACTTGCAGTTGTTTTTTAATCCTTCCATTCTGTCTGGTTGTTTTTAATTGATTCAATAGCAGGGGGGGGGGCTTTCTTCCAGAGATAGAACACTTGGTGAGAACAGGTCATGATCCCTAAATGAGGGAATTTCACTTCAGTGTATTTAGTCCTTCAGAAGCATTTCCAAATGGCTGGAAAGTACAATCAACATAGTTTTCTACATTTCTGCGACTCCTCCTCTCTCTATGTGTTCCAGTAAAGCCACATTTCACAGCACAGGGGCCTCGGCTGAGAGCTGCTGCTGCTGCTGATGCTATTTGGGAAAGTAAGACTCCTGTATATGTCCTACCTCCGACTTCAAGGTCTGAGCCAAATCTCTAATGTATTAGGATCAAAAGCTCTGTCGACTCCTTTTCCTATGTCTTTACATAATTTGGTAACGTGGGCAAAACCAAGCATGGAAAGTAGACCGCTTTGATTATCCACCGCTATCACAACTGAAGAGATAAACACGAAGCGTTCCAGAGTCGGCACTGTGTTGGACTGTGATAACAGCTCATCCAGCAGGACATCCACTCACCTCTCCCATCCCCACACCGATCCACCAGCGGTTCCACTCTTAGCCCCTCAGAGGAAAGCTGTTTATTCCACACGCTGCCTAAGTAGAGGTCTTGAGGTTGAAGCGGCTGTGTAACGCATGGCGAAGACAAACACGGGCCCACTTAGTCTGGCGTGGAAAAGCTTGGTAAACAGCGCAGAATGGAAGCAGCTGGGGATTTTTGTTTTTATGTTTCTCCTCGTTTAATGCTTCTGTTTCTGTTTCGCTCTGGATCGGGAATTACCGCATCACCCCTGGGTTTGTAGTGGAGAAGAAGCAGGAACAGGCCGGGCACGTTTCATCCTGGTGATATAAGATATATGGTTCTTTCATACTGACTGTTTTATAACAAACACAATCCACGATGATGGAACTGAATTTTGAGCTGAGCATATTGCACAACATCTACAAGATTCATTTTCTAAATGTGCATGGTGTGCAGAGTTTTGCACGCATGATGATTTTAGACTAATTCCTTTTGTTTCACAAGCACGTGGCATGGCTGTGCTTTTGGAACAAAAGCAATTTTGTTTTCACATAACAGATGTTTGGGATATTTATGTGTCCGTCCACTTTTCAGCCTTGTTTGTTCTCCAAAAACTGACTGAATAACAAAGACAAATCATGACCAGTTTCCTTAAAAACAAACTTTTATACACGGATAAAAGGATATGAATGAATCATCTTAAAACAAAAAACATTTCTTGAATTACTATACTTTACATGTGTAGATATGATGTCAATAGCCAAAAACTCTATATGGTTGTTTCCGTGAGTAACATTGACTTCCAACGTTGCTTATTTCAATCCCGGTCCATGTGATCCGTTACTGCTTTGCGTGCATGCTTGCACGTGTTACTGGGAAGGGGGAATGTCCTCTGGATTGGCATGGGGAGACCCCCTGTCAGCAATGTTTCCTGTGAATCCCACTTGGTATGGTGACATGAACGCTCTCCCATCCTTCCCACATGCACCTGTCTAAAGGTCAAAGGTCATCCTGTTAGGGGTAATCCCCATGGTAACCTGACCGGGCTGGGGGATAGCGGCACCCCAACTTGCGACGGTGGACCGAGCTGCCCCTCTAATGCTCTCACTAATCACATTTTAATTGAATTCCGATGAACATGTAAAAACCTGGTTGGGTTTTGTTATTCCATTTTCCTAACAGATGTCCCTGTGATCCCTGTAAAGTGATCTGCGGTGGCTGACGTCTTCTGTTTGGAAAACGCGCGCCTACGTGAACTGGCTGATGGGAGAAAGTAAAAGCATGTGCACGACCCCAATGTGGACGGCATGAGGACGGAGGAGAGGGGGGACGGGGGTGAAACGGAGGGCAGAGACAGGAACGTTGCTTATACCAGGAGACTCACAACCACCATGTAAAGATACAGCAGAGGTGAGGAAGCTCCAAACAGCAGAGCACGTGTTGAAGCGTTTCATTTAGAGTAACTTACAGCAGCGTCTGCACACACGGTTTGGAAGGAATAGTTCTTACTTTTTGTGATATTTATACCACACTTCAACAAAGTTACTATTTTTCTCATTTGTTATAAGATAGATGCAAGTTGCAAAGGGACATTTACTGTCTATAGTGCAAAAGGTTACTGCACTGGAAACAAGCAAATATTCACATAGACAAGCGTTTAAGCATTTAATGTAACCACAACAGAACATTATTTGTTTTAAATCCTAACTTTGGTTTGTGGCCTTTTACCGCCATATGAGGAATGACTCTTTAGAAATCCAAGTTAAAGTTACAGTACAGTAAAACATGATTTGTCTTTTAGTGCAAATCATTGTAGGTGTTACAATCTACCTTATTGTGTCACTTTAATGTGCTAATGTCGATTTCTTGAAAATGATAGAAACCAGTTAATTAGCATTGGGAAAAGAGGATGAATCCCACTGAACTGGCAGATATGTTTATTTGTTTTAAGATAGCCTTTTGGGACTTGGTGACTTGAAATAAGCAGAGACATTAAACAGACGTGGGATTAAAATACTAACAATAATAAATACTTTTTGGATAAGATGATTATTTAATCAAATGGAAAAAACTCCTGAATTCCTCAGTAAAAGAACTCAAGGCCAGTATCTCTTCATTACTGGTCTCTTCCTCTTCCCATCCATGCACCAGTTTGGGCCACTGACCCTCCCTACATGTGCACGTTTAGGATCCGAGGGTCTGTGAGCTGCACATCTATCAGCCCCTGCAGCCTCAAACCGGAGAGGGGGATAGACCCACATGCCTCTCGCTCTCTGATTAACCACCACAAGCAGCAGAAAGTTTTGTGTCGGCAGCCTTGCGTTCCTGCTGCAGCGAGCTAAATCAAAGGCACGCTCTGTTATTAGAGCCAACGTGCTTTTTGAGGAAAACAAAATCTGACTGCGAGCTTAAAAAGGAGCTGTCTCATTTGATCATTTATTACACATTTTAAGTGGCTTGGAAATAACTGAGGCCAGCGTGGTCTACGTCTCTAATTGGCGCTCTTTTTCTCCCATTAGTACATCCAGACTTGTGATCCCACTAAAACAAGCAAAGACAGAAAGAAATCCCCCCCTCCCCTTCCCCTCCCTTCACCAGCTTCCAACCCCCCCTTACAAAAAAACAAAGCGTTTGTCATCAGTTTGCAGTTGCTCCGTTTTGCAAGCATGGTTCAGATTTGCTTCTATGCACAGCTGTCACTGAGCCTGTTGGACGTCCTGGACCCCAAACACACAAACCAGAGGAGATTAGTGCGCCATGTCAACCCACTGCTTCTGCAGATGGCACGGATGCTTTTAGCCCGCTCCCCGTAGACAACCACTCATTGATCTTTCATACATAAACTCTTCGCAGCAGGACTCTTGATACTGTTTTATTTATCACTCTGGCATTTACTATTAAGGCCAATAAACTTTGACATGTGTGGGTTTTAACTGTAGGGGGCACTGTGGTTTTTGTGCAACATGCTGGGGGCAGAGGGGGCAGATTTATATCCTGGCAGTCAGTGCTGCCACCCGACCCTCAGCCTATACACGCCTACTGTCTCTTTCTCTGCAGCCTACTCCCAAGGGTCAAATCCGACCCATAATTCACCAGTGTTGTCTCTCACCTTGACGTACACCTAGTAAACGTGTAAAACATTCCTGCGGGATTTGCTCCAATTCTAATAACAGAACATTTCAGGCCATGCGGGGGGAGGAAAAAAAAAAGGAGATATCAGTTACGAGTTTTTAAAGATCCTGGCACGAGTTCCAGAAGCCCTAAGCTCCAACCCAGAGACCACATCCAAAACCAACACGGGGGACAAGTAGGTAATTTTGGAAATGCGGTTTTCAGTTTCTGCACATATTTTCCAGGATTTGCTGCAGTCGGGCTGACCGTGATGAAACTGGGCCCTGGCTGGAGTCCAGGACGTTACCTGTGTGGGTGTCAGGTGATCGCCTCCCTAATTACCCTGGAAGGCAAACAGAGGATCTTTCTGGTTGGAAGTTTTCACCGAGCCCTCTGCACCTCTAAATACGCTGTTGCTGCCTGGTGGTTAAATGTGATCTTTGCTCAGTGTTTAATGAAGGACACGCTTCGTTTCTTTCGCTGACTGGCCTGTAAGTTTGGCCTCTAGGGGGAGTTTTGAACACTTTTTTCATGTTTTTACTGCAGTGGGCATTGGCAAGAGTTTAGGTCAACCTATGTGAGCAAGTATTGATTTATAGCTGGGACCCGAGGCCAGCGTCTACCCCCGGGGTATCCAGCCCAGTCTGCTTGGACACGGGTGTGTGTGTGTGTGTGTGTGTGTGTGTGTGTGTGTGTGTGTGTGTGTGTGTGTGTGTGTGTGAACAGTGGCTCTTAGACATCACTGACACTCTGTCCAACCTCTGGACCAAGAACCACTGATTGGAGTCTGCGGTCTGTGGTGTGTGTGTGTGTGTGTGTGTCTGCGTGTGCGTGTGCGTCACACCACAGACTAAAGCCCTTAATCACTGGTCATGGGTCCGGTCGGTGCCCCCGTGTTTTAGAGTTGAGTGACACGCTGCCTCTCAGAGCTCTCATTAGAATCTATGTTTCACAAGCAGAGCAGGGATAGTAAACGTCTGGGCCTCCATGTTGCCTAACAGGCTGCTCTCTGTCTGCTTTATGGCAGTTTAAAAGTGGTTTTAATGTAGCTTTTGGCAACTGTGTGAACATATGACAAAACAATGGAAGCTATTGGTGCAAGAGACCACAACATGACGAAAACGTGTTCAGTCCTTTTCAGTTTCTAAGCCCTCTGCTGCTCGGAGACGGACAGAAACATCGTTAGACAGTGAAAACATCCCAGTTATGTTTTCAATAACATCAGAAGTGGGAAAGCGTGCGTGAGGACCGCTGTGCGCTGGGACGAAGCTACGCCAGCCTCCATCGCCTGCTCAAGGCCTCTGCTCAAGATACGGAGCGAACAGACTTTCTCCCTGCGGCCCCGGCTTCTTAAATCAGATCAGCTTCTTTGTTTTGAAAATGCTACATCTAAAGGCCTCCCGTCCTACGTCTAACTACCTGCTCTTTTGTTTGCTCGTGTTTTCCTTTTCCTCTGTGGATCGTCTGGCCCTGACCGTGTAATAGAGCACATATTGGCCAAGCGAGGCGGCCCGCTGTGACCGGATCAGATGTGTGCTGCTGATTATGAAACTCCCTTTTAGTCACTGACAGACATGGTAATAAATGTGTCCATAAATTGAATTTGGGGCTTTTGAAAACGAGCAGGAATATCTAAGGAGCATTTCAGCTGATTGTCTCCAGCCGACATGGCAGCGCTTCAGTGGGATTCTGCGGGGGAAAGCTGATCCCGCTGTGGTGTGGTTGGGAGGGCTGGGAGTGGGGGGGAGGAGAGGGGGGGGGCAGCAGGACGGATGCCCTGCCAAGCAAAATAAAGACGCTTTATTGCTATTCAGAAAATCATTTGATTGGGTTTGCACAAATGAGAAGAGGTAGGTAGAAGAGTGTGTGCGTTTGTGTGTGCGTGCGTGCGTGCGTGTGTGCGTGCGTGTGTGTGTGCGTGTGTGTGTGTGTGTGTGTGTGCGTGTGCGTGTGTGCGCGTGTGTGTGTTTTCTAGTTCCTCTATTCTTTCGTTGAGGTGCCTTGTACTTTGTTCCTCTTTTTGACGCAGCCTGGGACATTCGCTCATAAATCATTCAAATGTAACTTTATTCTACACATCCCTTTATATGCCCTGATAATATAATTGAACATGAGCGCAGGAAACAATATTGACCACAGATTGACTTTCCTTTTCCTTTAATGCACCCTGAGGTGGATTAGTTTACATATTGCAAAACTAACAGGCAAATGGATCCAATTCAGTCCAAATACCTTCAGCTCCTTCTGGCTGTATCAGGAAGTTGTAAATATAACTTGTATTATATTATTATCGAATAAACAGGAAGCAAAACAAAACTTTGAGCCTAATTGCTCCTGACAAGCTTTTTAAATGAGATTTATTATGGTTTCTGTTGTTTCCTATTTCCTATTTCCTATATTCATTTTATGGCATAATATAAGTTGAACATTGTCAACTTGAACTTCATATCCATAGACATGAAACATCCTTTGAGTTTATTTGCATAGACTCCTCGTTGGCATGTTTTCACTCACACTTCAGCGTGTACAGTAATGCTGTTGCGAAAATGGATGAATGTGAGTTTTGAAAGTCTGATGTTTTGAAAATGAGTGAAGCACGTAAACCTAAAGGATGTTTCATATCCTTTAGGGGTTCTTTTTGTATTTATGGGGTTTGATAATATGAAAAGTGAAATGTTGTAAGAGTTCTGCTGGATGTGAGTAGTAAAACTTTAGAGTCTTGTATCCTTAAACCGGCCTGGGAGCAGATAGAAACCATTTCATTTTTAAGTTACCAAACACTTCCTTTATATCTGAACACGTCTGGGATAAAGCCGGCCGAGCTTAGCTGCAGCTTGATTATAATTACTTCATGCAGCTACATAAAGTTGACGCTCGCACAGGGAGGAAACAGTGCGCCAGTGCTTGCTGTATAGTGTGTGTGTTTATATTTAGCCCGGTCAGTCATGAGGGAGGGAAGTAAATTCTCAGAGTGGTGCGACGCGCTTAACTCAGCCACCGGGCAGTCACGCGTCCCCATGTGTTTGCCAGGCTCGTCCTTCGGCCTTTGATTTTCACCCAGACGTGAAGTGACGGGTCTGGAAGGTTCCCCGGGGGCAGAGGGCGGCCTGAGTCACGGCCCCCGGTTTAGAAACGGCGAACCAGCAGGATGTTGTGAAATGCTCAGGATTCATTCTTTATTCACTATAGACATCTGTCTTGGCAGAGGCAGTTGGGATTCAATGTGTGACTTTCTATCTTCCTTCTCTCTCTCTGGCTGTCTCTCTCTAATTTGCCTCCATGTCTGTCATTCTTTGTCTAGCTCTCTCTCTCTCTCCGTTCTATACTGTCTCCTCCTATCTCTCCGTCCGGCGCTCCTTCCTTTGAAACGTCACGATTCACTGGTGTGCGATCTCTGTGAAGTGTCTCCTTGAAGTCTGCGAGTCTCCCGAGTGCGACCGCAGAATGGTACATCACTTCTATTACATGTAATTTCCTGAGTTTTATAAGGTAACATTTACTCACCCTACAATGGCGTGGCCTGTTCTTTACTGAGGATCTGTCTCTCGCACCGTGGCCCTGTTCATGGAAACCATTATCTGGTGTGGGAACGTGCCAAGATTAGACTAGGGAATCATTCTGGGGTAACATTTTTTGAAACTTGGATTAATGTTAAAGTCAAAACCCTCTCCAGAGTTTGTTTGAGTCATAATCACAGCAGCGCAACAAAATCCTGATTCCTGAAGTCACACACTCTCACTTATGATGCAGTGTATTAAACGCTTTAGAGTGGTTTAGTGGAGGCGTAATGACTAAGCAAATAACTGAGAGAGAAATGAAATAACATGTTTTGATAAGCTACAGGAAATCCAGTTAGAAAACAAAAAGTGCTTTCTTTAATTCGCCATAAAACCTAAACCCTCCACCTGTGTTACCTTTGTGCTGTGTTATGTTGCAGATGGGCTCCATTACGCTGTTATTCTTACTTATGTTTCTCTCTTATTCTCTCGCTGGCCTTCTCCATAAAAAAAGAAGCCAATAAATCACTTACGTAGCTGTCACAGTGGGTTTTGGGGTATTGGTGTTGGAGAGCACCGTCCCACTATCCCAGCTGAGTAGACACGACTCTCACAGCACCAAAAAAAAACTTCCCTCCTCACTCCTCCTCCTCCTCCTCCTCCTCCTCCATCCTCCATCCTCCCCCCCCCACTCTCAAAACCCAACATGGTGAAAATTACATTTTGGTTGAATCGTCTAATAAATCTTGGCCGTTGTGGCTGGAAAAAGGCCCTGTGCGGCGGCGGCTGCAGCGTGAGTGATGTGGATCCTGCTCTGAGGAAAGGGGGGAAGCCACATAAGATGAGGTTTGTGTTAGCGCAGGCTAGATGAGGTGCGAGGGGAGTCAGTGGGAGGGGAGCAGGCCTCTACAACTGCCTGTGGATTAGAAAGAGCGATAACTCCACTGTCGAGTGTGTGTGTGAGTGTGTGTGCAAGCGAAAGGCCAGTGGCTGGAGATTTACATTCAGATAGCAGACGTCGATTATGAGCTCTGATTTCAAAGGCAGGACAGCATGAGGCTTTGTGAGAAGAAGAGAGGGGAGATGTTGAATCTCTCACAAAGGTTGTCGGCGAATTTTGGCACGTAGAGATCTGCAAGAGGGAAAACCTACACCATTTAGTCCCGTTCAAAGAGACAACAACTCATTTCTCCTCTTTGTCTGAACACCAAAACCAATCTGTTCTGAATGCTAAAGGGTTTGATCAGCGAGTTTAACATGAACCTACAGCTTTGATAGCCAGTATAGCAAATCAAACAGATGCTTTGAAAAGCTCAGAACATGCCGAGGTCATCTTTCAGCTCTAAACTGAACTGATCAGTACAGGGAACATCGCAATTAACTTGTCCTTGACTTCCGAAATACTTTCCTATACGTAGATAACTGCCTCTAATCTTAGTTTATGCAGAATAAACACTGACGAAGACACTGAGGAAGAAGAGGTTTGCACATGTTGTCCACCTGTGTATCAGCATTTAAAAAGTGCAGTAACTATAGAAACAAACATCTTGTCCACTGGTGGTTTTGCATCTCTGGGGCTTGTTTGAGGGGAAATAAATGGTGTAATGCCATCAGCAGCCTGTTGAGGCTAATTAAAACACACATCTACAAATCTGCCAGCAATTTACTCCAGCCAGAAACATTTGGTGCCACTCACAAATTTTAGGCAGAAAAAGCTGTGTTTACCACGCTAGCTTTTCATTTCTCCCAGCCTTCCCACAAAACAAATACTGGTTAGAGCCTCGTTTGATACTGCAACATTCATATTTATTTTGCAGCTAAATTGTTACAAAAATGTAGGCATTGGGAGACATGATAATGGAATCCAGATTTGGGTTTTATTTAATTTGTAGCTGTAGCAGGGAGTCATCTCGTTTCAGATTATAGTCCTGTGTAAACTGTGTCGCTCGCGTCTGGATGTGCTTTGCTGTCTTCGTCGGGGCAAACTCCTCATCTACATCACCCGCAAACCCACAAAATCACGACGGTGCCGTTCCTCTTCTTAACCCCGTCGGCCCGTTTCATGCAAATACACACATGTCATTTGAATCCCTGTATCTTTTGTGCACAGGTGGATGTAAAACAATGCAAAGGTTCTTATAAATTCCTTTATTCTCTGCTAAATCAACACCAAAACAGGCACCAATCCAGTATATTACATATTATATCAAGAATTTCAACCGAACACACACAAATGCAAATATATGCACACACTCGTCATTTTATCTCACTTAATATTGATGTTGCCTGGGAAAAATAGAAACTAATACGACCACTATGGCTACTAATAATAATAAAGTGTTTTGTAATATGATTCTTCTGTAGAAGTTATTTCCTCTGACAGCTCCGACCAGACAGTCTCTGTCCCGAGTTGCTTTGGTGTGTGTTTTGCTTGCAGTTGGTGTAACCCACACTAGACGGGACAAACTGCTGTGTTGACTGCTTCTTGTTTGTGCTGTAAAAGAGCTGATTGATGAGAGGGGGACATCTGGGAATCTACTCCACTTTCTATTTTCTACACGCTTCACTCAGTTTCCCTCTCCTGGGTGTCTCCACTGGCCCTAAATGAAGAGATTATTTCGTAACGTGACGTAGCTATTTAAGCTTGTTGTGCCTGGCAACATATTTTCAGCCAAATTTCAGATCTCTGGATGCTTGAACCTGCCAGTGAAGCTAGACCGTCTGCACCAGTGTAAGTCCGACTTCATCCCATGATGCGTCACACAATTTGGGGATAAAACATTATTAGGGGAAAGCTATCAATGAGCCTCTTTCTTGCCTTCATTCGACAATTTAATAATGATCCCAGCTTACTTTTTCATTCTTGGGAAAGTTACATTCCTGAAGGTTTATCTCTTTTTGTTAACAGTGTTAACTTCCAGACAAAGCAGAACGATTCACTGAGCCAAACTACTACTCTGATATCAATGTGTCAAAAAAGAGTGCAACAAAATCACAAATCATTCCTGTGAATATGCCATGAATTATATTTTAACAATACCAGATGCAGTATTCTGGCCCCATGTCAGGCTGTAATCACCTGCTGTGTTGAAGCTGTCACTCTCCTCTGGGTCTGGCCTGGTCTGTCAGCTGTCATCTCCAGCCGTGTTTCTGAAAATATGGGGTCGCGACCCACGTTGAGTTACGGTGTTGATTTCTGTGTGTCCCCACGTGATGGAGAGCGAGACTTTGTGTCATCAAGTTTTTTTCTCCACATTGTTGCGCTGCACAATAATGATAATAATAATAATAATAATAATAATAAATCTAAGGAGGCCAATAAGTACAAATAGTGATAAATAATTAATAAATGAATAAAAACCTGTTATTTGTGTTTATTTGTATGCAAAAACCTTGAAAGTCAAATTTAAGATAATTTAAGATGCACGGCACATTGAGATTAGAGCGTAAACATAATTTCCATCCCAAATCCCTGAATAGAGTGTTAGAGTTATTGTAGAAGCTGTTATGATATAGAAAAGTTTATATTATGATATTTTGATCAAATCTGCATATATATAAAAACATACTAAATAGACGTCCAGATAGAACACATGTATGAATGATTGAAGGAATGAATGTGAGTCTGCCTGCCAGTTGGAGCAGCTACAGTAGGGGGCGCAGTGTCCGGGGTCCCCCTGCGCCCCAGAGTGGAGGGGCTGGACGAGGATTAGCGTGGCTGCTGAGGAACACCTGTCTGTCACTGACGGATCCCCTCTTGCCAAGACCCAGATGGATCTTGGGAGCGCAGGGCCCCATCATAACTTCCTCTTTCCTCCTCCTCCTCCTCCTCCTCCCTGCTCCCCATTAACGCTAATGCTTTTTTCTGTCTTAACCCTCTTCCCCCGTATTCCCTTACCCTGCGTGTCTGGCATTCTGTAGGGTGGGGGGGGAACTGTGGGGTTGTGTGGGGAGGAGGTGGGGAGCGTAGAAATGGAGAGAAAAAAAAAGAGGAAGGGGGCGCTGGGACAGGATAGTTGGATGGCCAGCTGTGTGCCAGCTGTGTGCCAGTGGAACGTTGAGTGGCGTGGAGAAAGGCCTATTATCTCCCACACGCACACTCTCTCAATCGCCTTTCACACCCCCTGCCCCCCTCGCCCCTGCCCCCCCCCTTCCCCGAACTTTGAGCAGACAGATTCTGCTAAAACCATCACTCCTCCTCATCATCATCACAGTGGTCTCCTTCACACACACACATACACACACACACTTACTGCGCAGTGACTGAGCCACTTTTCCGTCCGTGCCATCGTCGATGTGTCACCGCTCTTGACACACAGGACTAAACAAGTCATTAGAGCGCGGGTGGGATCATCCATACACACGGTCTTATCTGTCCCCTCTCAGTCCGCCTGTCTATTGCACAGCGGCTGGACTGCTGGTACGACTCGAGCAATTAGCAACAAAGACCTTTTCGCTCTGCCAGCTGATTTGCAGCCAGCGTTTGCACGGGCCTGTAATTCACTCTGACATTTCATCTCCTCACTTGTCACCGTCTTTATTGTGTACTACCCCAAAATATAAACAATAATGATGAAGTAATAATCAAACTCGGAGGCGGTGTAATCATTTTTTGTGTCCACTGGTTGAACCTTTGGGAGCGAGACAGCTGATAAGTAAGCGTTCCTGTACGGAGCGGAGGTCTCCGGAGAGGGAGTGGAGTGGAGGCAGCCGGGGGGTGGAGAGGGGTTGTGGTGTGTCTGTGTGTGTGTGGGGAGTCTTCTCGAGTCAGCCCAGGGGAAATGGATGACAGTTACACTACCCTCCGGCCAATTAACTGTCATCCTAGCTGTTGGTTTAACTTGCTGACCTTACCTCTTCTCTGCTGTTTGTCTTATCATTTCCGACAAAAAGAGGACCTCATCTGTGTATGTAAAGTGGAGCGGTGACCTTCAGAGAAATGGGAACAAAGGTCACAGTTCAGGTCTGTGTGTATTTCGTTGCAGCGCCGGCCCCGGCAAATACGCCTTGGGATTCTTCTGGGAATCTTCTGCAGCGGGGGGAGGGAGGAGGGTCCTGTGGGATTCAAACCGAGCTATCTGTTATTACTTGCAATTACTCTCCAATCGCCCGCTCTATCTACCTGTAAAATCGCATTAGATATGCCTGTTCTCATGCTCCTTTACAGATGAAGGCTGCGCTTTGCGTTGATGAGGGCCCATGGGAGCTCGGGGGGTCCGTTCTTCATACCTTCAAGTCATCAGCTAAACAAGCGTATTCACAGGCGGGAAAGTTAATTTCTCCGCGAAATCTGCAAGCTTTTGTCTTGGAGAGAGAGCGTGAACATTAGTTGGAGAGTGGGCGAGGAGGGGGGGGGACGACGTGAAGGCGGTTGCCATGTTTGTGCATCTGCGAGCGTGGGGGTGTGAGGTTGTGAATAGGGGGAGTACAGTTCCAGTGAACGCCGCCGTCTTAGCATGACAACAGAAACGGGGGGCGGATTGTTCTGGACGGTGACACGGCGTCCACCCCCTCCTCTCTGTTTGTAAGAGTGCCACTTCATTGTGCCCCCCCGACTCTCCGCCGCAGGACAAAACACTTCCAAAGCCTCCTCAGCTGGAGATGGCAGGGGAGCATTCACGGCGAACGCTCGGCTCGCTCATGCACATCTCACAAGAACCCCGCTTCCTACTTCCTGCCCGGTCCCCCTGACAAGAGCGATGGAGGGTTTTTAAGTAAAGCTTTTTACAAGGCGGTGAATGGTTTGCTAAGGGGGTTTGGTGATTAGTAATTAGTACCTCAGCAGAGTCCGAATGCAAACCAGAGGATGTGATTGTACAATTATTCTACTTTGCAATCAGGGTTCTGATTCTGAAAGTCCATCTCTTGATTTGGGACATTGAGTTCTGATGAGTCTTGGCCTTCACTGCACATCGGCCCTCACGCATCAGCCCATCTTCTGCCAAACAACAAATGCACAACATTTCTGGGATTCGTTAAAAATGTTTGGTGCCTTTGATGGAGTTTTGCAGCATTTTTTTACGTGATAATCACCGATTCACTTGAACGCGTTGAACGCATCACGTGTCACAAATCAAAAGTAAACGTTTCTCACTTTGTTTGTTTGCATTCAGCTATAAAAATCTAAGAAAACATAAACAAATATAGATGAGTGAGGATGATTGTTTTACAGACGCTGATATATCCTGATGCCAACACTGACTCACTTTGCCGCACACTCTTTTATTCCCCAATAAACACTAACAAAACAGGCGCATGCATGAGTGCACATGCATGCAAACGTGCACACACACTGCTAACTCTCACCATCGCTCATTTGCATGGCAATGCCATTATCTGGCTTTGAGATGTCACACTGGAGTGCCTGACAATGTGCCTGACAACAAGTTTATCAGTGCACAAAGAAAAGTTGTGAAGAATAGAGCACTTTCTTTGCTTCCTCTTTTCCCCCGGCTTTGCTCTGTATACTTTTAAGATCATGGACTTTGGAGCATGCATGTCACTCAACCTCATCCTGCATGATAGAGTGCTGTTTTCTTTGTTTTTATCCTGGTAAATCCTCGGTTAAACACTTTGTATAAACATATATTTACTGTTCTCTGCCTCTTTCGCTCTGTCGTCCCTCTCGCTCTCGCTGTATTTCTTTGTCGTGTGCCTTTGTGTTCATTTTACTAAATTCCCTGTAAATTCCTCTAACTAAATGTGCAACTGCTGTCTTGGCCTGGACTCCGTTGGAAACAGGATCTGTATTCTCAGCCGGACTAACTCGCTTAAGTCAAAATAAGAATCCAAAGGTTGGACTGCTTGTCAGTATCCATTAATAGCTGCGGATATTGGATTCTATGCAGACACATTACTACAGACTTTCAGGCATGGAAGATTGTGGAATCTATTCGCTGAACTGAAGAGAATCAATATCAGGGTTTACAACTTAGACACTGGTAGGCATCATCATTACACAGCAAAGCCCTCTCACCTGCTGTTATCGACCTCCCTCGCTGGTTTACAGCAGCAGCAAGCAACACTCGGTGATGTCATCTATAGCTGTGCATTATGTGTGTGTGTGTGTGAGTGTGTCTGGCTTGTTGCAGCAAAGCAAACAGAGCCTGTCTGGGTCACGCAGTAATGTGGTGGGACTTGAATGGTCCTATCTGTGCTGCGTTACCTGTGTTTGAATAAATCACTTGCGGTGGCGTGTGATAAGTTGAAGCTGCCGTGTCCGCTGCTCGTAAAGTCTCTGCTGTTTCTGCGGTGCGTTGATAAGCAGGATCGGATCGGTTTAAGCCCGACCCGACTCCAAGCTCGCAGTGAAAAGCACATTTATTTTCCACATTCTGTCCACAGTAACATAAGAAAAGAGAGCAGCGTTCAGTTCCTGCATCAATACGGACAGAAGCAACCAAGGTTAAGGAGGTCGAAGGTCACAGATATGAGTGAATCCGCCGTGCGTCCGTACAGTTACGTTTTGATCTAAGACCTATTAAAGATGTTTCATGGACACCGACTCCATTTCATTTAGCTGTAAACTCTGCACGGGACTCCGAATCAATCCTGCTTCCTGGAATTACCCAGGAGGGATCCGGGTGAGTTAAACACATTAGACATTTTTAAAGAGTTCCATATTGGCGGCGTAAAAAAAAGGCGCAAAAGCTTAATAAATATATAAATACAGAAATTTAAAAAACAGTATATAAAAAGAAAGCTCATATTTCTCTGGCGCGGCGCTGATATGGAGGTGATGGATCGAGCCGAGCGGAGGCGGCGAGAATGAACTCAAACTAAAGGGGATGTGGATCAAAGGAAAGGACAGCGGCAGTGATCATCGTTAGACTTCCTGCTCACACACACACACACCACACACACACTCCTTTACATTACCATTATTAAAAAGGAGAGGACTCTGTTAATAATGTCTATTAATCACACCGGGGGAGTTGGTTCATCGGTTCACCCTCTCGTGAGGGTCTCTAATCAATCAAGCTCTCCCCGTAATGTATTCATGGGAGATGTAAGAAAGGACTTGTTTGACAGTGTTCCAAGGAGGAAGAATTTATTAAGTTCCCTTCATCAGTCGGCCAATCCTGAAGTCATGAATAGCAGCCGCCCATCCACCCTGCCTCACCCTCGTCCCCTCCGCCTGGTCGGGTGAATAAAAGGGCCTTCATAATGTATGAAGTCTGTACAAATATTGGAAACGTCCAAAATATGTCCCCTCATTAACGCCGATGAGTGAAAGCCGGAGTATTGGCATTTGTCAGATATGCTGGTGGAGTGTAAAGGCGCTGTTGTACAAGGCCTCCGCTGTGTCGGTTGATGTAGAGGCATCACTACCGTGCGATCCTCTCAAAAGCGGGAGAAAATGTGTCTTATTAGTTCACGCCAGCCGGTGAAATTCTGTGCTACACCGCTGACTAATGTACAAAGCTGAGAAAGCACAGGGCTGATGGTTTGCTGGGCCTCTGTTAGTGACGCGTGAGCGGCGAGGGTGCGGGGAGGCGACGTCAGGCTGGTGAAAAAATCGTGCAGCTGTTGGAAACACGGCGGCTACGAGGGCCAGGCAGGCTTTTTTTTTTTTTTTTTTTAACCAAACACCCCCTCTGCTCATCTCCTCAGTCAGTCGAGCGGTTTAGGAGATGAGGGAACGCACGCGCTAATTCTGAACATTTCCATTTTAAAGAGAATGTTTACAGATGCCGCCGTTTCATCCGTTACACGACGCGAAAAAGAAAAGGGGAAGGCGAAGTTAGGGAAACACGTGCACGCCGGGGCCGAGCCGTGTTTTATAGAGGAGAAGGGAGCATGAAAGGCCGTTTGCTTTGTCCGTCCTGAGGAAGAGTCTGAAAAAGTGGCTGTGCTCGGCTTCAAAGCTGCATTTCCATAATTGCCCTGTAACTCGGGCCTGCCTGTCTGGAGGATGAATCTGAAGGGGGGGGGGTCAGTCATGGGAGGAGGGGGGGGCTGAGAAAAGCACAATCTTTCAGCTGGGTGAACGGCAAAAGCCGCAACGCCTCTCTCTCCCTCTGTCTCCCTCTCTCTCTCTCTCCCTCTGTCGGCCCGTCGCCCCCTTCCCCACTTGTTGCCTTTCGGACCGGCTGAAAGAATTCCTCTCTCTAACCTCCGCCAACAAAAGGCATGAAATCAGTGCCCTCCCTCTCTGCCGCTCCGGCCTCAGAGAATGTCACTCCTTCTGGGTCTTTTGTCCTTTGCTCAGCCCCGGGGAAGCAACAACAACCCCTCTCTCTCTCCTTCTCTCTCTCTCTCTGGCTATTCTTTAACACGTTGCTGCACTTTCACTAACATTCTCAATAATGAATGTGCCATAAAACATGCAGGGGACACAGAAGTCGCATATCTTTTGGCGTGGGGTGGGTGGTGAGGTGTGTGAGTGGGGGTGGGGGGGAGTAAAATGGAGCTTCTCACCCTCTCTTCTTCTGTCAAATCTGGAGTGCGACCACTGTAACAAGTTGCAGCGGAGTGCAGCGCTGTGGCACTGGACGCCTGTGTATGGAGGTATGCGGTGTGTGGGACATGTGTTCAGATCCTTGCACACACACACACACACACACAAACACACACACACACACAAATACAGGACAACCACTGGCAAAAAAGGGGGCAGCCCCTCTCTTGGCCCGGGCAGTGGGCTCATAAAGGGATTAGCCCGCTGCACAAAGACACTGGGACACTTCTAAGCCTGACTAGGTCCACAAAGGAGGTGACATTTGTCTGTCTCGATGGCGGGAGGGGGGTGGAGGAGGTGGGAGGGGAGGGGAGGGGAGGCGGCGGTGGCACTGGCAGTGACGCTACAATGACAGAAGGGGTGGATGAGGTGAAAACACAAGGGCGACCCTCTTTATTGGGAGCGGCCTCCTCTTTCACGGGGCACCTCTGGCCCCCTCCAATGGGCCGCTCTGCTGTTTATTTACTCCTTCACTCCCCCCCCCCCCCCCCATTCACACGCAGCTCCTCTGATGGCTCCATCGGCTCCAACCCTTTCAGCCGCACGCTACCAGCCGTCCACCATCTCCCAGATCAATGAACACTTCCAAAGACGGATTAGATTTCCGTTTAATGATTCCATCTTTCTCCAATTCTTTTCTCTCTCTTCTCAATGGCTACCTAATGCTGCATTTCTTCTTCTTCGTCTTCTTCTTCTTCTTCTTCTTCTTTTTTTGTTTGTTCTGGCGCCGTGGCTTTTTTGCGTCCTTCCGTCCTAAATTATTGACGGCAAGAGGGCGCAGCAGTCGACAACATAAGCAATGTGATTAGCCGGGAAATTAAATGCCATTTATTTGCGCTGTGTCAAAAGCATCTGTGTCTCTAACAGCCCTAATAATGAAGAACTACCCATTAATTTGTGAATGATTACAAGTCCGTATGAGCGCTGTAATTGAGAATGTATTGCTGTATAATGCGCTATATCAGCATCTGACAAACCCATGATGCCTTTTTGTTCGCATCTGCTCCTCTTCACCTTCACTGTTATATCTTCTCTTCTTAATATATTTTTTTACAGCCCTTTGTTGAATAAATGACTCTGTTAGTTACTCCGCTGACTTCCACGCCGCTACAGCTTTGGACTCTGAGCGTTTAACACAGCGTGGACCTTAGAAATAAGAAGAGGAGTCAATGTTGATTATCGCTCATTAGCCGAGAGAACATCCACTTAACGTGCGAGGAAATGAGTGACACGCCGTGCCCCACTGGAAACGGTCCCCGCGTAGCTCAGAGCAAAATGTTAGCTAATGCATTCCATTTGCTCTTTGTAACCAGGAGCAGGTTGGACACGTATGGCGACATAAGCAGGCATGATTACTTTGTTTCTGCTGAGGCATTTTAATCCCTAATTTCATGCACTGATCAGAGGAGAGGCCCTGAGCTCTACAGACAGAATCGCCCTCCATCCCCTCAGTAGCGTTTGAGCTGAATCCTCAAGATCAAGAGAGAGAGAAGGAGAGAGAGAGAGAGAGAGGGGGGGGGGGGGGCTTTCTGGGGCCCCTCAGGAGCAAACATCCTGTGAACAGCGAGGAAATAAGCATCATTATTTATGATACGGCTGGATGTTTTAAACCAGTAAATCTTTGCCGTGTTATTTTATAGAAGCAGTTCCCATATGTGCAAAATGACACTGATCATGTGTTGATTTTTATCTTCACATGTGATTATTTGCCAAACGCTCATCATTTATTTGAAGGCTTTTCCATGTGCTCTCTTTTGATTGGCCAACATTTTTCTAATTCCTCACGCGAATGCCTCGTTTTTCTTTATCGCTTAATCGTCAGTGTCAGTGTGTAATGTTGATCACTTCAAGAGAAATACATATATTAATAAATATTTATGACGTCAATCAGCTGGGTGATACTGCTTATAAATATATAGTGAGGCTCCGGAGGAAGAGCATTGATTCGACAGTGAAGGCAACATGTTGAGAGCTTTAAATATATATAAACATAAAACAAGCTTCGGAGTGTTTTTAACGGAAGAGGAATGACACACATTATAACACGTTGTCCATTTTAACAAGGAGTCTGGTCGAGAAGTGTGTGTGTGTGTGTGTGTGTTTTTGCAAAAAAAAAACTTAAATCTCTAAATAATGCACAACGAAAATAAATACAAATGTGTCACTAACAGTTAAATCGTTAAATCCACCAAGACAGTTGGATATGTTTGCTCGTGGAGTTAAAAATGGCCCTTTAAAAAGATTTTTCTTTACCAATTTAAACAATCTACTTTAAATGAGGAAACGAAAAATGATTTCAAAATAAAACCACGTCCAGCTCCGCTGCTTTTAAAGGTCGCAGATGTTTTATGATCTCCGCGATATTTGACAGGAACGTCAACGGACATTTATCTTTTATAATTTTTATTTACCTTTAATTTTTGTATGACTGTTTTGGGGTTTAACTTTATAACTTTTTAAACAGGTCATTGAAGTGGCTGAATGCGCTTTTGAGGGCGCATCCAGAAGTTCCAAGAACGCAACGCAATCATTGAGTTAATCGCTGCTGCTGTGATCAATTAAAGAGCATATAGATGATTTCAGTTACTGATCAGGGCAGAAGAGTATATGTGTGTGTGTGTGTGTGTGTGTTTCAGTCTTTTCTTTTACTTTCTTTTAAATATTTTGTTCAATTTTTCTTCTGGCCTCAAATGAAGCCTGAACCAAAAACACGATTTTATGAACAAAACAACACCTGAATTGATTTGTTTCAAACATATTTTGCCTTGGAGATTCTCACCATTAAGAGTTCAAATCGATGCTTGAAAACACTTTCAAAAGAAGACGATATTAATGACAAATGTATCACGCTTAAATGTTGCAACAGAATCACACGTTACAAATGTTTGATTAACTAGAAACGAACGCACAGAAAATAAAAATGTGCAAGTGCACGAGAGTAACGTGTGTGTGTGTGTGTATGTGTGTGAGAGTGTGAGTGAGTGTGTGTGTGTGTGTGTGTGTTTGCAGCGGCTCGTGCCCGGCCAAACGTGACTGTAGAGGGAGCTCCAACACTAAGTTTACATAAAGTTCCATAGATAAGAGCTCTCTCACACACACACGCCCGCAGATATGATCACTGCACGGACCAACGAAATAAGCCACGTTATTATTCGTTTTACCGCGTCTGTGTTACAATTAGAGCAAAGAGCTGCGTGTGTGTGACACACGATGAGGTGGAACAATATACGCACACACACTCACACACCGATCCACCTTAAAATCCACCTTAAATCTCAACTAAAGCAGTAAACAGCAGCGATCCTGCAACACTCGTTCATTCCCTTTGAGTCTCTTTATACACACAACAATATCAGATGAAAATTAGCGAAAGAATTATTCATTTTAATTCGGCCGCAGCGCCTCTATGCGGATAATCCCACAACATTAATATCCAAGTGTATAGCGCCAATACCGCCTAATTAGCCTTAAGTCCTTCCACTATAAAAATATGATAAATCCCCCTCCAATATTTACTTATCAGAGCCACGGAGGATGGAGTGTGTGTGCCTCAGGCCGTCCACTAACACACTACACTACAATACACACACAAGCCAAAGCAAAGCAAGTGGAGCTGCAACACACATCAACAGCAGCTGTCAAAAACAACAACAAAACCCCTCCAAAAATATCAACAATATCTTTTTAAAGTTGCAGCAGTTCATTTATTAGCCAAAATATAGACTTTCTTGTACAATTTGGTTCACAAGTATGTACATATTCTTAACTTTATATACAAAACATTTGAACATCAAATCCTCACAGAACTTACAAAAAAGGGGAGAAAAATAACCCAAATAAAACTCACAGACTACAGGTTCATACATTATTACATTAGCAGTTTTACACAGGACATGCTTACCATGTAAGTATACAGAGATGTATTATTCTTATTTTACATTCCATATTCAAATTAAAATATAAAGTAAAAGAGATATGGGCGAGGGGGGGTTATGAGGAGGAGAGAGCCGAAAGAACCACCGCTGCTTCTAGCTGGTTCTGAGGCCTGAAATACACAGGGGGGAGGCGGGGAGAGGAGAGGAGAGGGGAGGGGGGAGATATTTTTTTTATAATCCTGAATTTGAAAAAAAACAAAAACAGAAAAAATAGAGAGCCAGAGTGTTCAAAAAAAGTGACAACTGCCTTTCAAGAAAATGAGCCTGTGGTGGATTTGCATGGAAGCATGTAGGCCTTCATAAGAAAGAAAACACAACACAAGCAAAGCGCAGGCAGGAGAACAAAAACATTTAAAAAAGAAAAAGAATGGTAAATAAAACCTCCTTTTCTGAAATATGACGGTTTCAAAAAACACAACATGTGATATGGCATCAAAAGGAGAAAATAAATTCCAAATGCGCCCCAGCCCCCCCTCAAAAAAAAAATCAAAAAATGAAGAGACAGCCTCTTACCATCTTTGAGCTGGGTGGAAAGCTGCTTTTAACAACTTTTTCTCTGCTTCCAAGGCACTAGATCGCTCTGAAATAATGGCAACGTCAACATAAAAAAACAACAAAAACAAAAAATAGCATTAATTGAAGTGTCTCATTATTATTTGGTGCAGTGAATCTGATGCACAAAAACTGCTTCATTTGATGTTTTATTTTGGTGGGGGGGAGGAAATTGGAGGGGGGGGGGGGACTTCGTTTGCACTACAAGCACATGGGCCTTCAAATATCATCAAATCCAGGAACTTTTCACCCAATTTAACCATTTTTTCCCCTTTCAAATGCATTCCCGACCACCTCTCTCTCTCTCTGACATTTTCCTAACCACTTACACACACTTAACACACGTACAAACACGCACACATACATATCCTGTATAAGCTGTAACATCTTGCCCTGCAAAAAATAAAAAATAAACGAACAGGCAACAAAAAAAAATGCAAAAGTCTATAATAATATTAACAATTATAATAATATTTAATATAAAATAATGGATGTCGAGCAGTGGCCTAGTGTCTCAGTCTGTCTGTCTCTCAGTGTCTCAGTGTCGGGGACATGTACCTGTGACTGCAGCCTCTGAACTATGACTCTTGTCCTCCGTGTGCCGGCTGCTGTAGAGCGCCAGGCCGTTGGCCGTGGCCTGGTTCGCCAGTCCCAGGTAGTGGTTTGAGTTCAGTAAAGCCAGCTGGTGGGCCGAAAAGGCTCGGTTCGTCCAGTTCTGGATTTTCCCAACGGGACACGAAGATATGAGTCTGTGTGGGGCGATGATGGTGGTGGTCTGTTGCTGCTGCGCCGCCGCCGCTGCAGCCGCCGCCGCAGCAGCAGCCGCCGGCCCCGCGGTGCTGTTGCCGTTCATTAGCGGCGATTTGCGGGGATTGTCCGGAGCCGTGGCGGTCTCTGCCAAAGACCAGATTTTGGGCTTTTGCGCCGGGGCCGGGTTGTTCTCTGACGGCGGGGAGCTTACGGAGCCCGGGTTCAGTTTGAGCTGCTCCCCGTTTGGAGGGGACGCTTTGATATCTAACGAGGAGTGGTGATGGTGGTGGTGGTGGTGGCTGTGGAAGTGCTCCCCCGACCTCTCCACGTCTTTGCCCTCTTTGCCCACCGCCTTTAGAAACCTCGGGTCGGGCCCTTGTAAATCCTCATAGCCGTCAGAAATCTCAGAGTCACTCCTCCCGTCGAGTTTGATATCTGAATGCAGGTCGTCCTGGTCGTCCAAGTCGTCCTTATTCTCAATATTCTCCGTGTCGATGTTCTCCAAGTCGATCTCCTCCTCATCCTCTCTCTTGTCCCCCTCCTCCCCCTCGTGATCGCTGGTGTAAACATTCCCCTCTTCGTCGGTGCGGTTCCTGGGGGCCCAGGTCATCTTGTTTTCCTTCTTTAGCCTCCTCCGGGCGTTGGCGAACCAGGTGGAGACTTGGGTGAGGGTCATCTTGGTGATGATGGCCAGCATGATCTTCTCGCCCTTGGTCGGGTAGGGGTTCTTGCGGTGCTCGCTCAGCCAGGCCTTCAGGGTGCTGGTGCTCTCCCTGGTGGCGTTCTTGGGTCTGGACGGGTCACCGAACTGATATTGGCCATATGGGTAAAACGCAGGGTGATGGTGGGCAAAGCCTGGGTGCTGGACCCCGGGACTGTCTTTGAGTTCATACTGAGCCCCCTGGAAGGACAAAGAGTCAAAGAGACAGGGAGGAGAGTTAGACATGAAATATTAACATCAGCAAACACTTTGATTTAAGGTTCTTATAAAACACGTTAAACACGATAAACACAAGCACACCCGTGCAATATGAAATGTGGACAGGCGGAAACAAAACAAAATGGTTTTAGTTTACAGCGTAAACTTACAAACAAGGTAGTAAACTTTTGGTGTTTGAATTTAATAGTTTTTAACGTCTCCAAAGCTCTAGGAATAAATAAAAAAATAAAAATATGCTGTTTGATGGAATAAGCCTTTGTACTGACACTCATCCTGTAAACGTCCCAAAGGCACATTGCATCATTTTAATAACAGTTGCGCCAGGAAATGTGACCATTTCAGAGCGAATTATGCGCATTAAGTGATCCTCTTTAACGCTTTTCACCACTTTTAACTCATTTTCGCGGAAACACTCCACGACAAAGTTTCACCGCGGTGTTTTCAAAGTTTAGACCTGGGATCGGAGCGCCGGTAAATCTACGGTAAAGCCCCCCTCCCCAACCCCAAGCATGCGTTCGGTTGGATACTTTCCCCCCCAAACTGTTTCCACAAAAGTTACGCACGAAGACACACGACTCGGCACGGACTCACTCACCAGCTGATTGAATATGGATATGTCGTTGGAATACGGCAGGAACGCTCCGTAGCCCTGCGCCGCCGCCGCGAAGGGAGATCCGTACATGGAGGAGAGGACGTTGGAGAGCGCGCCGGACGGGCTGAGCTCTGTCCCGGCGCGGGCATTGGCGGCGATCCCCTGGCGCTCCGGCGGGTATATCGGTCGGATGTACTGATATCCCAGCTGAGGGAAAGACATGGTCGCGGGTAAAGGAGGGGAGAAGAGTCTGCTGCGGTCACACAAAGACAGGGGACTCTGCCTCGATATCCACTTTTACACTGTGAGCATGTGAGCGACAAAAGGTGCGAGCAAGGGAAGTCTATATTTCCTCGGGAACAGCCAGTGTAAACGATCCGGTGTGGCGCCTCTTATTTCTTCTCCTTCTTCTCCTTCTTCTTCTTTCCACCCTCACTTCCCTATTGATCTGGATGGACTAAGGTCAGGTCCTTACAGATTGCTTTAGATTATTGGGACTCCCTTGCTCAGATTGACATTTCTAGTCGTTTAGAAGCCCCTCCCACTTCTCAAATCTCACTCCTCTCCTCCACCTCTCTCTCTCGCTCTCTCTCTCTCGCCTCTCTCTCTCTCTGACGTCGCAGAGCTCTTATTTGAATGGGGTTTCAAATCTCATTTTATGGCTCGCCAATCTATTTCATTTGTTATGCGTTCGTTTTTTCTGTCGCCGCCGCCTCTTTTTCTTTTTTTTCTTTTCTACGAGTAATTCACAATTTGCGCTCATTTGCATAAACGACATACATTAGTACGTACACGCATTAGGGAGCGTTTAAACAGCGGCGTTATTGTAATATACATATATATATTAAGAAAAAAAGAAAATATAGTTAAAGCACATAAGTGTAAAACAAAGTCAAATCGGAGTAGAGGAAGAGTTTACACACACTTCTAAAACACAACTAAATCAATGCACCTACCCTGTAAATACATCGTATTCTATACCGTAACACCTCTCTATCGCAAAGTGTGTTTTCTTACACACACGCTTTTTATTGTAGGTGTGTAGGCTCTCGGTTCACCTTCTTTAATTGGAGACATCAGACGGCCCGCATGTGGCCGCTTCCATCAAAGGACGAGCTGATGATCGGCGCATTAAACTGTTAATGAACTCAGAGTGTGAGGACAAGTAATAAACATTTCAGTGTATTGGGCCGAGCGAGCATGTGTATTCTACTGGCAACACAGACAAAGCACAGAAATATCATAATTTAAATAATAAAAAAATAGTTTTATTAAAATAAAGAGTGAGATAAAGTACTTAAAGCTTAAATCAAACAAGCAATTTACGTTTTTTATTTTTTAATAAAGTCTTAATCCCCCAAAACATACCGTGTTATCATGTGCGCCTTTAAATCCATTTGACAATTTTGCTTCAACCTGATGTTTCTTGTAAATAACACAGATTAAAACAAAGCAAGGGAGTTCAAATTGAAATTCCTCGAATCAATAAATAAAAATGTGCTCAGGACAACGACAATCGCATTATAACTCTATTTCCTTAAACCAGCATCTGTTTGGTTTATCTATTTTGCAAAAACAAGCACACGGGGCTGAATTATTGCAATGATTCCACTCGCTTGATCTGAGTGAGTCAAGAGTCTTAATGCCATATTGACAGCGTGCTGAAATCTCATCAATCTCAGTTTAGTTTTGACGACGCGATCCGGGGCTTCCAAGAAGTATGTACTTGTATAAACCTTTAATCTGCTTTTGAAGATGATAGTTATCATTGTCTGGAAGGGATAATAGCAGCTATAATTTCTCCTCTGCAGCTCCCCATCAGGATCCGCCTTGTTTCTGTAAAACTGTCCTACATCTGTGTGTGTTCCTCACCGACCCACCCCAACCCGGATTATGGGGTTATTAATTACAGCGGCTTGCTGGTGCCATCC